>NC_025993.2:26441071-26554534 GCF_000442705.2 Elaeis guineensis | reverse complement strand
CCAGGACGCGAAAGAGGCCCGGAAACTCCAAAATCAAGCCTCCCGGTACATCCTTTATGAGGGCAAATTATACAAAAGATCATATTCCTTGCCCCTCCTGAGATGCCTCCGACCCTCAGAAGCTGATTACGCTTTATGGGAAGTACACGAGGGAGTTTGCGGAAGCCAGGTCTCTATCCCACAAACTACTCCACCAAGGGTACTACTGGCCAACAATGCATCGTGATTCAATCGAATATGTCAAAAAATGTGATCGATGCCAGAAGTACGCCAACGTCCAGAGACAACCCGCTACCGAGCTTACACCCTTGAGTGCCCCATGGCCTTTTGCGTAATGGGGGATGGATATTCTTGGCCCCTTTCCCATGACGTCCGGTCAAAGGAAATTCCTCCTTGTAGCAATCGACTACTTCACCAAATGGATCGAGGCTGAGCCACTAGCCAAAATCACGGAAGCGAAAGTGCAGGATTTTGTCTGGAAATCAATCGTGTGTAGGTTCGGTTTGCCTAGAACCCTGATCACTGATAATGGACGGCAATTTGCGGGAGCCAGATTTGCTGAATTTTGTGAAGACCTAAACATCTCCCACAAATTCACATCAGTGGCCCATCCCCAGGCGAACGGCGAAGCCGAGGTAACAAACAGAACCCTTTTGCAGGGGATTAAGACCAGGCTCGAAAAAGCAAAAGGAACTTGGACGGACTAACTTTATCATGTGCTATGGGCTTATCGGACCACCTAGAGGTTGCCTACAGGAGAGACTCCCTTTGCTTTAGCCTTTGGTACGGAAGCCGTCATCCCGATCGAGCTTAAACTCCCGTCGGCACGAGTCGTGGCATTCGACGAACCCCAAAACGCGCAAAGTCTCAGAGCCAACCTCGACCTACTGGAAGAAAGGTGGGAGATTGCTCAGGTCCGAATGGCAGCCTACAGACAGAAAGTTGCCCGATATTATAACGTCCGAGTCAAGAACAAGGCATTTAAAGCAGGGGATCTAGTGCTCCGACGAGCTGCTGTCTCACAACCGCAGAGCTAGGGGAAGCTTGCCCCAAATTGGGAGGGACCTTATGAGGTCAAAGAAGTAGTCCGACCTGGAACTTATTATCTTAAAGAGCTCGGAGGAGCCGACCTCCCGCGATCGTGGAGCTCAAAAAACTTACGGATGTACTACCAGTGATTTCGTCCTAATCAAAAAATGCGTGCCCATTTGTCTTGGGACAATTCAAGCAGACGGTATCGAAAACGAGAGAGCAACCTTATAAAAGTCGAAGGCCCGGTTCTTTTAGACCGGATGGGGGGAGAGGCCTCACAACGTCCATATGTGCCCCCACAGCCCTGTTAGGGACAGGAGGAGAACCTCGCCCTAACTTGAGCAAAGTCGAAGGCCCGGTTCTTTTAGACCGGATGCGGGGAGAGGCCTCACAACGCCCATATGTGCCCCCACAGCCCTGTTAGGGACAGGAGGAGAACCTCGCCCTAACTTGAGCAAAGTCGAAGGCCCGGTTCTTTTAGACCGGATGGGGGGAGAGGCCTTGCAACGCCCATATGTGCCCCCATAGCCCTGTTAGGGACAGGAGGAGAACCTCGCCCTAACTTGAGCAAAGTCGAAGGCCCGATTCTTTTAGACCGGATGGGGGGAGAGGCCTTGCAACGCCCATATGTGCCCCCACAGCCCTGTTAGGGACAGGAGGAGAACCTCGTCCTAACTTGAGCAAAGTCGAAGGCCCGGTTCTTTTAGACCGGATGGGGGGAGAGGCCTCGCAACGCCCTAATGTGCCCCCGCAGCCCTGTCAGGAACAGGAGGAGAACCTCATCCTGACATGAGCAAAGTGGAAGGCCCGGACTCCTACGGGAGCCGAGTTCCTACGCCAACAAAGACTTCGCCCGGACTCCTACGGGAGCCGGGTTTCTACGCCAAGAAGACTCCGCCCGGACTCCTACGGGAGCCGGGTTCCGCCGCAAAAAAGACTTCACCCGGACTCCTACGGAGCCGGGTCCCTACGCCAAAAGAAGACTTCATCCGGACTCCTATGGGAGCCGGGTTCCAAAAAAAAAAAAAGAAAAAAAAGGGGGAGAGAAAAAAGAGACTTCACCCAGACTTCACCCGGACTCCTACGGGAGCCGGGCTCCGCCGCCAACATCAGCTACAGGACAACTCCGCCCGGACTTCTACGGAAGCCGAACTTTACTTATGACTTTGATTACAGAAAGACTTTGCCCTGACTTTTACAGGGCTTCTCCGTTCGGATTATCAAGGGAGCCGAACTTAGCCCCGACTTCAGCGGAGAAAAATCCAAGCAAACTTGACAAGTGGGTATCTCCGAATGGCATAAAAGCTGAAAAGGAGCTCGGCGAATTACGACCCTGCATGAACTGAAAAGGTTGCCGACGACCTTGGAACGACGTAACACAGACAAAGAGAAGGAAAGAAAAATGAAGAAGTTCGGCGGACAACTATTCAACACAAGATGCAAACAAGGCACTGAAATCACTTTTCCATTTAACAAAAGTACACATTACAGGACCCAGTGGGTCAGGAAAAAAGAAGATACACGTCATCGCAGGTCTCGCGAGCACGGTTCGGGCAGGACAAACCGGAGGCCGCTCCGAGCTACGAACTCCGTCTCTATCTTTCTCAGTCGCATTCTCCAGCGTGCGTAACAGCTCTCGCCCCATCTCGCCTCGTTCTGTTCCTGAAGTCCCAACCTTAGCGGGAAAGGGGTGGGATAGATCTCCGGAGGCAGTAAGGGCAACGGCGGCAGCAGCGAAGACCTGTTTCAAGAAGAGCCGTAGCCACTTCGGGAGCAGTAGTGACACCAGAGATGTGCCTCATCTCCGAATGCGCCGCGACGGCCGCCACCCAAGACTCTCCAGCAAGGTCGGCATGCGTTACTTCCACCATCCCCGCAACAAGTTCTACTGCCTCACCGTCGACGCCGACCGCCTTTGGTCTCTCGGCCCCGACGACGTCAAGGATCCCGTCATGGCTTATGACGACTATTCTGCCCTCTTGACCGGTATCACCCCGCCTTGCTACTCCAAGATTCGCAGGCAGAATAACTTCACCGACAGCCTCCGTTATTAAACCCCTGTTGTCGAAGAAATTCTTCCTTGGCTCCCTTTAGAACGACGGAGATTTTCACCAGCCGCCATTCTCCTCCTCACCTTCCTCCAAACCCTAAAAATTCCCTCAAGAGCAGCCCCCCGAGTAGAGAACATGGTGTGAGGGAAAGAGACAGGGACTGGAAAAGCAGAACTCTTAGATGAAAGAACAGCGCCAGGATGAAACCACGAAGGGACTGAGGGGTTTAAATAGCCGATGGATCCTGGCGCAGTTATGGCGGCGGGTATTCCTGGGCCAACTGGTGTGTGCCACGTGGCGCGCTTATCCCCTTCACCGCCATCGAGGATTGACCGCTCACAGATTCCTGCAGAGCGATGCTTGGAATCGCGTTTCAACGGGGATTCCGAAAAGACTTTTCAAGTCGCCTTCACCGAAAAATGGATTCTGATGTGAGCGCATTAAGTGGGGGCGGCAGTGCGCAGGGAATCGAAGGGGCAATTTCGGCTGCGCACGTCTCTCTCTGTGTACTTCCTTCGCTTGAAATTCGAACTCGGAAGTAGGGGGACTGGTGTTGGGTATAAAATACCCGCAGCTGAAATCCTCATCAGAATGGCTCCACCCGGACTCCTACGGGAGCCGGGCTCCGTCCTCGACAGCAGAACGGCTCCGCTCGGACTCCTACGGGAGCCGGGCTCCACCACCGACATCAGAACGGCTCCGCCCGGACTCCTACGGGAGCCGGCTCTGTCCTCGACAGCAGAACGGCTCCGCCCGGACTCCTACGGGAGCCGGGCTCCACCACCGACATCAGAACGGCTCCGCCCGGACTCCTACGGGAGCCGGCTCCATCCTCGACAGCAGAATGGCTCCTCCCGGACTCCTACGGGAGCCGGGCTCCACCACCGACAGCAGAACGGCTCCGCCCGGACTCCTACGGGAGCCGGGCTCCACCACCGACATCAGAACGGACTCCGCCCGGACTCCTACGGGAGCCGGGCTCCACCACCGACAGCAGAATGGATCCGCCCGGACTCCTACGGGAACCGGGCTCCGTCCTCGACAGTAGAACGGCTCTGCCCGGACTCCTACGGGAGCCGGGCTCCTCCATCGACAGCAGAACGGCTCCGCCCGGACTCCTACGGGAGCCGGGCTCCTCCGCCGAATCAGAGTGGCTCCGCCCGGACTCCTACGGAGCCGGGCTCCGCCTCCGACATCGATTGTAGCATAGCTCTGCCCGGACTCCTACGGGAGCCAGGCTCCGCTCTGACATCAACGGCAGCTCGGCTCCGCCCGGGCTCCTATGGGAGCCAGGCTCCACCTTCGACATCAACTGCTGGTAAGTTCCATCCGGACTCCTACGGGAGCCGGACTTCATCTTTAACTTCGATGGCAAAGTGCTTCGCCCGGACTCCTACGGGAGCTGGGTTCGCTTTCGGTATCCACTACGGATAAGCTTCGTCCGGACTCCCACGGGAGCCGGACTCCACCTACAACCCCAACCGAAAGGAGGACCCTTCTCAGACTCCTACAGAGGCCGGACTCCGACCGCGGCCGAACCTCGATCAACGGATCTGCGCCCCTTGGCAGATCGTGATAACAACCATGATCCTGTTTCACGTCCTGCAGCGGATTCACGCGGCTCCAGCGGCGGACCCATCACTCCCTGACAGGCTGTATCAACAGCCACGATTCTGCTCCGCTCCCTGCGGCAGGTGCTGCACGATCCCACTACTCGCTGACAGCTAGCAACGGACGCGCTCCACTACCTGCTACAGGCCCTACGTGGCAGGCTATGACAATAGCCACAGGTCTACCCCACTACCCTTCGCAATAAATTCCCCTGACCATAGGCGGCCCACTACCAGACGGTTACAAATGTCGCCATCAATCCTTGCCCCCTCCGCTATAAAAGGGGACCCAGATACGTTATTCTCTAAGCTCATTTTTTTATCTCAAAACTCTGCTAAATTCTCCGTTCGAGCACTCCATTCTTGTTGAGGCAGAGAACTGACTTGAGCGTCGGAGGGTCTTGCGGAGCAACCCCACCTTCGGTTTAGACTTCCCTTGCAGGTCCCGGGGCGATCGCGGCTTCTCCGACTCCAGCTTCTCCGGCGCAAGCGGATTTTTGCACCAACAATTTAATTTAATTTAATACTAATTAGGTTCAATTATCCAAATCAAATTTAGATTTCAAGTCTGATTGGATCAGGCTTGACAGTCTTTTCGAATTTGGCTCATTTTGGATTAGATTTGAATCCGATTAAGATCCAACTTGAACCAGAAGAACCATGACTCAGAGAGTCTAAGTCTCTTAAAATTCTCTCTCTAGAAATCACATCAAAAAGAAAAAAGTGTTATTTTTATCATCTTTTTTTCTTAGTGTGCGTGAAAGGAGAGGAGGTGCCAATAGTTGGCGCCCCACCTTATCTAAAATTTTTTCTCATCCATTTTTTTTATTTAAATATAATTTAAAATAGAAACAAAATATATCTGATTGGGATATGGAATTTTTTTTTTGTGCAACAAAAAAAAATTGGATAAGATTGGAATGTGCTAATTTGTGAGAAGAGGTTTCTTTCTTACAACACAACTCTATCTCAACTTCCATCTAATCTTTGATTTGGATTTCAATGCCTTAGATTAATTGAGATAAGATCTCTTGGGCATGAAGGAGAGGGTATGTGTGGGATATGAAGTGGTTGTGTGATAAAAATAAAAGGGGGCATGAGTTTTGACGTGAAGGTGTGTGGCGACTTCTTTTGGACATCATCTCTTCTTCCCAACGCCTCCTCCCTTCTCCACTTCATCTCCATGCCAAGATCTGATAGAGATCAGATCTAAGAAGAGAAAAAAGAGAGATGAAGAGAAGAAAAAATGTTCTTCTTCTCTTCATAGTGATCTGATTCAGATCCCATCGGATCTGCATGACAGAATTCACGCAGCGATCTCCTTCTTTGAGATCTAGAAGAAGAGATTTAGATCTAAGGATGGGAAGCGAGATCTGAAAGGTGCTAGCACACTGATGATCTCAATACTCTAATCAAATATCTCTGTGTGATTATTAATAGAGGTCGGATACTTGCATTGCTACAATCAGAATCTGAGACATCCGCAAGATTCAAGGTATGGAGATCTGATCTCTGATTTATTTTTCTAACGATTTGTTTTTCCTTTTCAGATTTCAAATCATGGTTGAACATTCATATCAAGATCCATGCTATGATTTTCATATTTGATCTAGTATGTAAATAAAATAAAAATATTTTAATTTATTTATTTTTACTGTGTCACGTTTAAAAAAAAAATTAAACTACACGTATGAAACTGTAGCAGTTTTTTAACAGTGGTATCAGAGCATAGGTTCTGATACGAACATGAAAACCCTTCAGATCTGAAATTTGATGTGTAAAAATTAGATCTGAAGGTTAGTAAGATAATCCACATCATTCTGAAATAAGGTTGCCCTGTCATAATCCTATTATACTAAACGGTTGTCCTAGAATAATGTAGAACATCGATTAATATTAGATCTGATTTTTATGCATACTGTAATATGATTATAGAATTATTTTAGATCTAAAATTATTTCAGATCTAAACTAATCATAAATAATTCAGATCTAAAATTAGTTTTATATCTAAAAATATTAATTGAGGTTTAATTTGAATCTAGTATGATTGCTGAAATTTTTTTTACATGCATAGATTTGATATTATTATTCATATGTTTAATATGTGAAAGATAATTAGATTTAATTTTTAATTGATTATACATGTGATATATTAGATTAAATTTTTAATAGCTTAGTAATTAAATTGGGATAGTCACCATGACTGTCCGATCATAAGATGATGAGGGATTAAAGTCTCTCTCTTGTCCGTTCGATGGGTTCTCTTTTATGACGTATAGGGGTGCGGACTGTGATGTTTCCTATGAAGATAAACAACGAATAGAAAATTATAATTGTTACATATTTTAGATTTAAATCAAATTATGCATGTATTTTTATATATTTTAGATTGCTAAAATATTATATTTGATATATTGTTTGGCATACTATCTAAAACTTAATTTCTATCAAACTCTAGATCCAAAAACTTAGGCTTTGTTTGCATAAAAAATATGAAATTGTGACTGGTATGCCTATGGAGTTGACTCGATTCTCAATTGGATCGACTCAAGTGCTTGGTAAGTTGACTCAATTTTGTTGGAGTCAACTTGAGACCCTGGTTGGTTGGCTCATTTGCTGATGAACCGACTCAATTGTGCAGGTTAGGTCTATAGATTTCTATTTATCTCAGTGTTGTGCCGATTTACTGTGATAAGTCGATTCATGTATCAGAGTGAATAGACTCGATTATGCAAATAATGATATTATATGAGATACAATAAAATAGTTTAGATTAGAAATTATTTCGAGATCTAAACTTAAATCCTTGTACATAATATACTTAATTGAGAATTAAGATTCAAAATTATAAGATCTAAAATTATGAATTTAGGATCTAAATTTCAATATATAAAATATGAACTTTGGATATGGGTTGAACAAATTAGGTTTAGAGACTAAACTATAACTAGAATCATTAATTAGATCAGGTTAGAACCTTTTTCGATTTTGAGCAGTTGATCCAATCTATTCAAGAGTTGGTTAGGATTAGGTCAAAGGGGCTCAAAATTGAATTTAGTTATAGTTGATCAAATTGATTCATATGTGATGTGAATTGATTAAGCTAAGATCGAATTTGGCTTAGCAGTTCGAGCCCAAGTCTATAGGTTAACCTAATTAATTCTAATCAACCAATTTGGTGTTTAAGGCAAGTATTAGATGGTGGTTATTTAATTGGTTCCGTTGTCTGACCTAGCCAATTCGTTGGTGTTTAAAAAAAATAATGGGAGAACCCCCACTCATCTTTACTTATCGGGCCATCTTGGGAGATTATGTTTTGTATTAGGTTACTTGTTGACCCGAGTTTATCCATGCCGACTAGGTTGGTTGGACATGAAATGTGTTGACCCAAACCATATTAATCATTACATCAGATGTATGTGACTAATTGGAAGAGATCTGAACCCAAATCTTCTCACTAAATATTAAGTCTACTGATCTTTCACCATTGTAGAGATATGGGTGCTTTTTCTGACATTGATCATTCTTGACTGGTTACAGTTGTTCGGTTGTATTGAAAAGACACAACCACTCTATTGACATTAGATGTCCTGGGGTAAAGATGAGGTTGGGTCCAATAACTGTTAGGTAAGGGACTCAATGATGGCTTTGCATTCACTGGTGAATAATGGGTCAGACTTAACTAAGAAATATGTCAATAACTATCAGGTGAGGCCACAGAACTTAGAGACCAAGTCGCTACAACATGCTTGGAGAAGTATCTAGGCAAAAAATTATCCATGCATTGATATACATGTCACCAATAACTATTAGGTGAGGTACCATACATCAATGGGACCGCAGCACCCACTAGAATCTATTATCGCATTAAAATTTTTGTTTCTCCATCCAAGAAGTGTGAGACTTGAAAAATTAGTAGGAGTCTTTGTTTGTTTTTAAAGTCTCTAGAACAAACTATTACGAGTACAATCATCTAATTAAATCTTTACTCTCTATAATCAATTCTTCAGCTTCCAATCCTCTAGCTTGAATCGTAGATATCAACCACTTAACCAAAATCAATTACATCTTCTGGCTTAGAAATCTAAGAATAGTTCTTAGCTTTTAGAAATTAAGCCAAGATCCTTGATCAAGTTAACCCAATGTCATCAGCTTGTCCAATCCATAGTTAACGAGCTATACTTGACAAATGGTTGGATGTTGACAATTAGGTTAGATGCTATAAATTGAACTTCATAGTTGATAAAATTCAATGTATGCATAAGGGCATGTTGACTACCAATGACATGCTTATTCATTTGCAATAGTTGTGAGATGATCAGAGTCGCACAATGTATGAGATGCATGATAGACAGTTTGTCCATGATCGATGATCAAGGATATTAAAGAGCTTGAAAGGCTCGACATGACCATGCATAAGAAATTACTAATGGATTTGATCCTGTAATTTTTAATTTATATGGATAGTTTGTGAAACTATTAAATGAATAAATATTATAGCATTTTAACTGAATTGGTCAATATGCTGGTAACTAAGGGATCTTGAAAAGTTCAGAGGTACATATCTGAAGAATCTAAAGAAATATTGACACATCTTTGGAAGGTATGTCAAATTTCTCAAAATTGATCTTACGATTTTTTCTTTTTCATTAGACTCTAGTACATATTATGCACCTTAATATAAGGTCTAAGAAAGGAAGAGGACTGAGGGAAGGTGAAGTGACTCTTTTGAGTCGGCAATGATGATTACTATATGGATTTAATTTTTTATCATTTGTATGGTAATGCATTTGTGAAAATTATTTGAGTAAAATAGTGAATTTCATTGGGTCTGAGAGATCCAGAACCAAATAACCTATAGTATATAGATAGTTCTTTTGGCTAGGTCATGTATGAGAAGAAATGATTTACCGACTGAAGAAAATGGGCTTTTGGGCTTATTGACTATTAAGTCATATCTAGTCTATGAATTATCTCTTTGAGGATTAATGATCAAGCTATGTTTTATAGGTCAGAAGGATAAGGACCATTGAGATACTTACCCTAATACACATATGATGTGCATGGCTCATTTGATGAGCCAGACTAGGAGGTTATCTTCCTTCATCACCTTTATCGATGAATAGTCATGGTATATGTATGTATGTGAGATACAAATCTGAAAAACTTCAAAAGGTTCAAAGAATTCAGATGTGAAGTAGAAAGAATAAATCAAAAAATTTTTAAAGGTACTTCGATCAGATCAAGGATGCAATACCAAATAAAAAATTTATCGATTATCTAAAGAAAATGGCATAGTTTCATAATAGAATTCTTCTTATACACTTCAGCTCAATGGTGTATATGTGTAGAGCAATGGTACTATATGAGATATGGTTTGATCCATCATGAATATCACTAATTTGATTATTATTTCTTTAGAAATAAGAATTAATTTTTAAAATTTAAATTAGATTTCTTCTAAAGTTAGTTTCACCACATCATATGAGATATGATATGATGGATAAATTAGAGGATAGGTCTGTGAGAGCTCATTTTTGAGATATCCCAAAAGGATTTGGTATGTCACTTTCTCTTTTCACTAGTTCACAATATGATTGTGAGCAATCATACTATTTTCTTGAAAACAGTGGGAGGATGAACTCAAAGAGAAAATCTCTAAAGAATAACGAGTCACAGGACCTATACAACCTATTTAAGATGAGCCAATATATGTAGTACTTCCTCCACCTCATAGATTTATTAGGATCTCTCATCTTTTAGAAAGATACTTGGTATTCTTACAAGGGTTCAGAGAAAGTATTTCTCGAGAGAGATTGGGAACATAGGGATGATCTCAAAATCTACAATGATGTGATATGAGAAATCATGTAGTTACATAAAGGTCAGTGGGAGGGTCCCATACTGACCTCGGTTATTATGTGGTTACATATAGAATTTTCTTTTCAAAGATCTAGATCAAATATTCTCGAAATAAAGGTCTATAGAAATAGATCTTAAAAAGATGTTTGGTTTCCACAGATAAATACATAGAAGAGGTGCTGAAAGGGCTCAGCATTGAAACCTCTAAGAGGGATCCATTATCCTCTTAGGCATAGGTGTATGCTAAGCTATGTACTCGACTTGGTATATTTTGCCATGAAAGTCACGAGCAGATATTAGTCGCATCCAGGCTAGGAGCATTGGATTGCTATGAAAATTATCCCTGAGTACTTGAGAAGCACTAAGGGATTATTCCTCATCTTTGAAGATGGATTAGAGCTAAGAGTAGAAAGATACACTGATGCTGATGGTAGAATATCTATATTAGCATGTATTTTTGAGTTATGTTGGTTCGATTTGCTGGAAGGATTTTAAACAATCAACCAATAGAAGCTGAATATGCTATAGATGTGCAGGATGCGTTCTGATTCTTATGATAGTTGAAGAACTAGATATCATACCATTGGATGCTTTGACATTGTGCTACAAAGATAATGGTCCATAGCCATCACTAAGGAGCCAAAGTCTCACCAGAAGTCCATGCACATAGAGCAGAGATATACGTGATTACCTCAAATAGAAATAAATAGAGGTATAGAGAGTAGACTGCACATAATAGTGATAGGCCCAAGTCACTTAGCCAATTAAACATCGAAGCCTGTCTTCTGAAGATGGGGCTCAGGTATATAGCAGATTGGCTTTAGTACGAGTGAAAGTTTGTTAGATGTGTGCTCTAGAAGCCAATCTTGACTGACATATACCTTCCTCTAAGATATGTTTTGTACTTGATAGATAGTCTTTATAACCAATCATGTCATATGTATTCATAATTTGTTCTAAAAATTAACAAAGATGATTTTGTATATTCTCAAGGTATTGAGAATTTGAGATATATATCATTAGTAGTTAATTTCTAAATGCTCCTGATCAAAGGATTGTCATGGAGGATAGTATTCAATCCATTCAAGATCGATGCATGGATCACTTTCCTTTAGAATAGATGAGTCTCGAGTCTGCGGTGTAGAGACACTGGGGTAAGAGTGCAGGTGGTTGTTAGAGAATAACTTGCACTGAGCGTAACTAATATGAGAAATCACTTGGATGTCTACTCCTCATCAGTGGTCTTTTCCATGCTACAGTGGTGTGACTGATCCTTTGACCTATAGTGTGTTGGCTATTCGTGGGAGGCTTCTTAGTTTGACTGCATATTCTATTGGTCCCTAGCCATTTGGGTCTTTGCTATGTATGTTGGCTATTGTAGGTTAAGGTTGCTGTTCAGAGTAGGATGCATCTAGATGGAATCTATCGATCTTGGTAGAAAAGAAAAAGTTCTATGCGATTTGTAAGACTGAGTTCAGAAAATCTCTGGTCAGAGTAAGTGTGAATATTGAAAAAGAGTTTTTACGAGATTCATAGATGAACTCGAGTCGAGCCAATCTAGTATATGACTGACGATGGGGTTTGACAAGTTCTCCACGATCTCCATCAAGTTGGGACTTACGATAGAAAGATTGTATCACACGATAACTGCACTTAGAGATTTATTTTTTTGTTCTACTAGGTTGTCATTATATATTGCTAGACATCACTGGTGAATCGTAAGAACTTACTAAGATTATTTTCGGATCAATGATCTTTGTTGAGATGAGTTGGAATCATTTCAGCCCATCGAAAAGAGTTTTGATGATACTGTGCTGGAGATCACGATATATCTCACTATCAGATAGAACAGAACTTAAGGGGTCACATACAAAAGGAGCATGACCTGATCAATGGCTTGGATGATATTTGAATTATCAATCGGATTGATAGTTTGAATTTTAGAAACTGCTAATTTGTAAGCATTACAGTTTTGACAGCTGTTAATTGTTAGCTGGGGGACTTAATTGTAAATATTATAATTTTTTTAAAATTGATTAAATTATGAATTAAGTTTTAATTAATTTAAAATCAAATTTAATTTAATTAGATTTAATTTAATTTAATGCTAATTAGATTCAATTATCCAAATCAAATTTGGATTTCAAGCCTGATTGGATCAGGCTTGATAGTCTTTTCGAATTTGACTCATTTCGGACTCGATTTGAATCTGATTAAGACCCAACTTGAATCAAAAGAATCATGACTCCGAGAGCTCAAGTCCTCTAGGACTCTCTCTCTATAAATCATATCAAGAAGAAAAATGGGGTATTAATTTTTTTTTCCTTTTTTCTTAGCACACGTGATAGGAGAGGGGACGCCAATAGTTGGGGCCCCACATTATCTGGAACTCTTTCTCTTTCAAAATTTTTTTATTTAAATATGATTCAAAATAAGAACAAAATATATCTAATTGGGATATGGAAAATTTTTTTTGTATGATAATAAAAAATTAGAGAAGATTGGCGTGCGCTAATTTGTGAGAAGAGGTTTCTTTCTTACAACACAACTCTATCTCAACTTCCATCTATCCTTTGATTTGGATTTCAACGCCTTAGATTAATTGAGATAAGATCTTTTATGCATGAAGGAGAGGGTGTGCATGGGATATGAAGTGGTTGTGCGACAAAAATAAAAAGGGGTGTGAGTTTTGACGTGAAGGTGTGTGGTGACTTCTTTTGGACATCATCTCTTCTTCCCAACGCCTCTTTCTCCCTTCTCCACTTCATCTCCATACCAAGATCTGATAGAGATTAGATCTAAGAAGAGAAAAAAGAGAGATAAAGAGAAGAAAAAGAGTTTTTCTCTTCATGGTGATCTGGTTTAGATCTCGTCGGATTTGCACGAAAGAGTTCGCGCAGTGATCTCCTTCTTCGAGATCTAAAAGAAGAGATCCAGATCTAAAAATGAGGAGTGAGATCTGTAAAGTGTTAGCACACTAGTGATCTCAATGCTTTGATTAGGTATCTCTATGTGGATACCAGTAGAGGTTGGGTGCGTACACAGTTACGATCAGAACCCGAGACATCCACAAGATTCGTGGTATGGAGATCTGATCTCTGATTTATTTTTCTAATAGTTTATTTTTTTTTTAGATTTCAGTTCATGATTGAATATTTGTATCAAGATCCATGCTATATTTTTCAGATCTAATCTGATACGTAAATAAATAAATAATATTTTAATTTATTTATTTTTGCTGCATCATGTCTAAAAAAAATTTTAAACTACACATACGAAACTATAGCGATTTTCAAACACTACTCGAGGTGGACAGCTATCGCAAACATCATGAAGTGAGTCAGCTGTGATAACAGAGACAGTCCATGCGCTAAGGCATCGTCTGTCGAGGTAATAGAATGCACCGGATAGACCATACGATAGACCAGACGCAAGCTGCTATGCACTATATATGGCTTTGCTCTTAAGTTAGTGGTCCTGATGATAGCCTGAAGACCTGAGATGTCCCATGGTTAGCACGCTGATTTGAGGTACTCATGGTAACCACCGTAACACTATCTTCCTATTTTTGAGTTTAAGAATCAGATGAAGGAAGTATTTTGGAAGTCGTACCTCGGATCTGGGGATGCACGCTTTCATGCCTTCACAAATGTCCAACATTTAAAGTTGCTGATGTTATCTTAGTACAATCATTGCAAATGATAGCAATTGATGGGACCCCACAACTGACAATTTTTTCAAAAATTTAATTTCTTAGGCGGTGGCTTTTTGTCTTCATTTTTTATCCCCTTTTAAATCAGACTCCTGGATACTTAGTCAGAGAAAAATAATCGCTAGACTTTTCTGCTCTAAATCTTTATCATGACCCTTAGAGGCGTGATGAGCTTAGAACTCGTGAGAAAGCTTGAACTGGCATTGGCCTGAAAGAAACAGGCCAAGGCCCTAATCGCTGGTCCTTCAGCTCCAGTGGGTGGCTATGCCCAAGCTCTGGCCACCAAATCAATTTCTGCAGTAATGAGGGATGAAAATCTTCTCCTCAGTTGTTGAATCGACAGTTGCTTCGTTGGAGGACGTGGTGAAAACCCCATCGGAAGGGATTTCAGCAAGAGAGGAGATGCCGATGGAGAAGGCGCAAACGACGGAAGCATAGTAGCCCATAGAATCCGACTGTAGCGACACAGGCAAAAAATGCGGCCAATCATCCTAAGGGGGCTCCAGCAATGGTGATAGAAATTGAGGAGTCTTTGGAGCTAGCATCTCCAGCCGAGCACCCTCTCCCCACCGTTACGCAAGCGGATCCCTTACAATCGGTGCCTCCTACCCCTTTCATGGCAGAAGACCCCCAAGCCACGGCTAGACTTCTGAAAGACTTTCTTTCTCCATTCGAGGGGCAACTTTTGGACAGACAAGGAGTGCAACAGCAGATATTAGGTGCCCTCAGATCTCTCATCCAGATGGGAAGTCCTTGGGCATCTTCTTTTAACCCCCTACAACCTGTGACATTTTGATGTTTATTTACAAAATTTTGCATCGGTGGGGTATTACCTCGCTAGTTTCATTGGTTCCACCCTTGGTGCTTTAGCATTGGAGCTTACAGCTGCGAGGAGAGAATAGACTTGATGAGGTATCAGTTGGAACAAGTGAAGAGCAAAAATGATGAGCTGGTGAAAGAGCTCAACTCTTCTGAAGAGGCCCTCCATGAAGTACAGGAGATGATCAATTGTCAGGATGATGAGCTGAGGAGGGCTGAAAGGAGGATTGAGGATATCAAGAGGCAAAGGTCTAGGGCCGAAAGAGATTGGCACCGCACCCATGATGACTTGGAGTGCTTGAGGAGGATATTTGGAGGGAAGAGAAGTGAGGATTATACTCCCTCCGAGGACTTCTAGGGCCACGCTCGGGGTCACTGGAACTACACCAACCAGTTTGAGGTTTGAGGCCTCGATCTTGAGGGACTACAAGCTGGTGAACGAGCTTTCTCTAGGATGCTCCTTCCGATCGATGCAAACGAACTATTGGATGTACCGCAGAAGGAGGTGAAGAAAGCACCGATAGAGTGCATCATCTGGATAAGTTGGGGCTTCTACTATTTTATTCATTTTGCATATATGCTTGTAGTGCTTACTGATAAGAACTATCCCTTACTAGCTTTTCCATTATTTAAATAGGTACATTGAGAGTTGTCGTGACCTCTCGACTGAGGCAAAAAGGTACCAGCTCGAGGTCGAGATGCTCAAGGATGCCAAGGACAAGACGGTAAGGGAGATTGGAGAGGCCTTCCTGAGAGCTGACGTCGTCGAGAGAGGAGTCGAAGATGCCAAGGCAGTGTTGAGAGGGGCCGTCAAGGAGAACTCTCGATTGTGAGGGAGAAAAAAAGGGCTTGAGACTCAGCTCGAGAGGAGTGCAACCGCAGTCGAAGAGAACTCTCGACTACAAGGATTAATAAAGGAGCTTGAAGCTCAGCTGGGGATAGCCAAAAAGAAGGTAGCAGAAGCCATCTCTAAGGCCGTTGCAGACTTCTGAGTGTCAGTGGAGTATTAAGACAAAAATGATGAATTTGCTACTGATGCTTACGACCTTGGGAGGTAGTCAGTCCTGTTAGATGTGTACCCTAGATGCCAGATTGGCTGACACATTTCTGTACAAATTTAAGGATAAATTTATAATTTTGACTATAAATGAATAAAAGAGTTATTCTACTATCACATTGTGTACATTGTGTCTGTGATACATCCTTTGAGTTAGTAGAAATGTTAATTCATATTTTCAAGAGTTAAAAATTTAAGGCATGAATTTACATAACTAACTCATAAATAACTCTTGACCATAGGATCGTCACGAGGATGGTGATCGATCCGGAAGGTTGGTGTACGATCGCTTTCTTAGGGTAGATGTGTCTTGAATCTATGGTGTAGAGACATCGGAGTGAGAGTACAGGTATTCGTTGAGAATGAGAGTACTGAGCGTGACCACCTTGAGCAGTCATAAGGAAGTCTACCTTCTCATCGATGACTAGCTCGATGCTGCAGCTGTGTGTCTAGTTCTTTGACTTGAGGTGCATCGACAATTCACTTTGAGTGTGTTATAGTTTGACTACACCATAACTCGATCTCCTAGCCATTCAAAATTCTGAGGTGTATGTTGGCTGTAGCATATTCATTGTAGGAACCAAATCACACCAAGACGGGATCTATCAACCTCGATAGATGAGAGGAGTAGTCCTATGATGATCGAAAGATCGAGTCCTTAAGCCCATGGCCATGGCAGAGTGAAATAATAGAAAAGAGTTTTTCATTTAGGTTTCACATCGGACTCGGATCGATCGATTGATTCATATGACTAATGTTGGGTTTGACAAGTTCACCTTAACCCTAATTCAGTCGGGACTCATGATAGAAGAACTCAATCACACAGGTAGTTGCACCGAGAGGTTCGTCTTCATTTCTGATGGGTTTCCACCATATACTGTTAGGTGTCACTGATAAATTTTAGGAGCAATTAAAATGATCTTGATGATCGATCATTCTAATTGTCTGAATCAGAAGAGTTCTGATCCATCGAAAGGAGTTTTGATGATATCGATGATGAGATCACGATATGTCTCATTATCATACAGAAGTGAACCTAACTGGATCACACAAACAAGAGTCAGGGTCTGAATGTCATCAATTAAGCTAGCCCAGTTCGATTGATTTGGATTAGATCCAATTAGGTTCAAGAAAATCGTGCTAGCACACGATTGAGCCTAACTTTCTCTTCGTGTAATATTTTCTATCTCGACTGAGCCAAATATGATTTGACTCACCCAGAGAACTTTGAGAAGATTTCTCTCAGTCTGACTGGAGCCAGTCCAGCTCAGAAAAGTCTTATCTTAATTCATGAGATGAATTTAAGACAACATCTGCTAATTCCTGTCACCTGCCATTTTCATTTTAGGACATCGATCAAATATTGACTCATGGATCTTAAACTGAAAGCCACTTGGTAAGAGGTCATTGGAGAGTTTTTGTGAAGTATCCACCTGCTAATTTTACCCTCAAAGTGGGTGCCATAATCAGATATGGCGTGCGGCCCAAGTGGATAAGGATAGAGTCCCATGAGATGAAGACTCTGATGCCTTGATCGACTCAAACTATTGGGTGCCAATCTCATTGTGTTTATCCAGTGTTGGCGCCAACAGTAGGAGGGTTTGGTGGGGTTCTTATCTGATATTGTCTTGAACATATGTTGTGTGGTTACTTGATACTAATAAGTCCTTGTATCTTCTATTTTTTAATTTTATTTGCCAACATATTGATTGATCTTGATAGATAATCATTTTGACTATCATGATTTCTTTACTAAGACTAAGGAGGCTTATAAGTATTGCAAGTTCCCCAAGAAGGTTAGGAGAAACTGTTTTCATAGACAACTTGTCCCCACCTATCACTCTTGATGATCTAAAATTTGCCATAAGTCAATGCGGCAATTAATAAAGGTTAAAGCCATGGTCTGTCGTATCGGAAGAAAATTGGTATAAAATCTTGGTACAAGCTTCATACGACCCGTACCAAGGCATACCGTCCCGTATCGAGGTATACTAAGATAAAAATTAAAAAAAATAATTTGGAAGCGATTTCGGTATAGGATGCACATCGTACCATATTGTACAGACCATATCGCACCGATAAGATACCGATACAATACCTGATACCGACATAGTAGATCTTGGTTGAAGCAATTCCAAGTTATATCAAATTTAATGTTATAGCATGTGTATTGGCAGACGACCAGCTAACAATAAGCTTGAATCTTGATTATTTAGTGACATGACAAAAAAAGGTTTCATTTGATGATTGGAGGAGCACGCACCCTAATAAAGCTCACAAAGCTATAATAGGAAATTTTGCTCACAGGGCTGCCCCTCCGAGAAGGACATGAGTTCTTCATAAAAATAATCTTGGATTTAAGGTGAGGTAAAGGTTGAAAAAGCTGCACACAAAGCAAAAAATTGGAAGTTGATCTACTAATACAGGTAAGAAAATCTGATGAATATCAAAATTATATCTTTTTGACCATATCGGCCTCCTTATTGTTATGGAATTTCTTTGTTAGTTATCAATGCCCATTGGAAGTGGAGGAATTGCATAAGAAATAACAAAAGAAGCTCTATCTTGCAAACAAGAGCCTTCACAAGATATATTTGGCTTTCAAGGATGGATCCTTCCAACAATGGAGATCCACTACAAATCAGACCAGGAGATTTTTGGATAAGTTTTTGTTTTAGGCCATATTATATGATATTCTATGCAGAAAGCACTCTTGTTTCCTTTATATTCTTCTGAGGTGCCATAAAAAAATTTAACTCTTGAAATTTCTGATGGCATCATGTTTGTGTTGTATTAGTGCATCTTGTCAACGAAACATTATCCCTCTCTAACTATTAGTTTATGTAATCTTGCACTTAATAAGGTGAACATGGCATCATTTGTCTTATCCTATCAGACTGAAGATCGTGATGCACATAATTATAAATGACACTAGAGTTTCTATCAAAGTTTTACATCCCAGTAAGACAGAAGGCATCCCAGCCATCCCATCCCATTCCGGTGAGAAAATAGGACCGGAATAGGGTCGGAACTTTGAAACGCATCCGTACAGGGAGAGAAGAAGAAAGACAAAAGAAAGAAAGGAAAGATGAAGAAAAAAAAAAGTGAAACCAAAGAAGAAGAAGAAGAAAAATGAAAGAAAGATAGGAAAAGAGAAGAAAAAAAAAGGAAGGACGAAGAAAAAGGAAAGAAGAAAGAAATGAAGGGATAAAGAAATAAAGAAAAAGGAAAGAAAAGAAAGAAAAGTAGAAGAAAAAGAAAGAAAGAAAGAAAATTAGGTGAGAAAGATGAAGGATATCTACCGGATCACATTATCAGGACCACTGTCGGAATAGGACGAGATAGCAGAGCATCCTATTCCATGAGAAAATCGAGACATCTCTATCTCACAGGATTTAAAGCTTTGGTTTCTACACAATACGACATGTTGGTTGGTGTGGGGAACATGTCATTTGTATTAGGACCCAAATATATATTAGTATGTTTTTCAACATCGTCTTTACTAGGCATCCTAACATACATAGACTAAAGTCCATCATACGTCATAATAAGTGGCAATATAAGACAAATGCTATTGTACTCACCTTGTTAAATGCAAGGCTACATAAATAAATAGCCATACAAGCATGGTTCACAGTACTAGGTTCAGTAACCATATCAGTAAGATGCTAGTATAGTCTCGATTCAAGTTGGTTCATGGTACTAATACTCTAATATGCTCCCATACCTAGTATTGGTTCCCTACCTATATAATATGATATGTTTGGTATCAAGCATTATTGTCTAATACAGTGAATATGCATACAAGGATAATGTTTCATTAACAACATGCATTTATAAAATATGAGGATGAAGTCACAAAAAGTTCGAACAACATGAAACATTAGTCTATCACATTGAGAGTGATAATGTTTTTATAATGCCCTAGAAGAACCTGAGCAAAAACAAGAACAACATATGATACAATATCACCTACAAGAAAAAAAAACACTTGAAAATCTCCTAGTCTGATTTGCAGTACCTCTTCAATCATTGGAATATCTCATCCTTGAAAACCAAATTCATCTTACAAAAGGCTCTTATGCGCAAGATCAAATCTCTCCTATTTTTTTCTTATGCAATTCTTTCTCTTCTAACTGGCACTGATACTAGAAAGAAGTTCCAAGGCAATAGAGAGGACAATATGCCTAAAAGGTTTTAGTTCTAGAATTTATCAAAAACTTGTACTTATATCAGTACATCAACTTCCATTTGTTGCTTTACATGCAGCTTTTGCAACCTCTACTAACCTCAAATTTAGGATCATTCTTATGAAGAACTCCCATAATAATTTCCCGATCAGGAGGGGCAACCCTATCAACAAAATTCCATACTATAGCTTCATGGGCTCTAATAAGGCAAGGTATGCCTCCAACAATCAAGGAAAACTTTTTGTCATGTTAGTAAATAATCGAGCTTACTGGTCAGTAGGCATCTCCGCCAATGCACATGCTTAAATATTAAACAAGGTGTAATTTGGAATTGCTTTAACTTTATTATTCATCCAAGCTGACTTAAGGCAATTTTTAGATCATTGATAGGACGTGGGAATAAGTTGTCCATGAAAACGGTTCTCTTAACCTTCTTTAGAATTTCCTTCTATGTCTTAGCCTTCTTAGCCTCCTTAGTCTGAATAAAGTAACCAGGATGATCAATATAGGTTATCCATCAAGATCAATTGAAATATCCACAAACAATATTAAAAAAATATAGAAGGTGCAAGATTTGTTATTAGTTCATGTTGCAATTTATCTTCAAAACAAACTTCTACCAGCATCAGAAATACACAAAAACCCCTTCATAAGTGTGGATAGTTGTTTAATAACTAAACTATCATAGTCCATACCTTTGCTTTGAAATATTAAAATACTTGAGCATGATATAAAAGGATGGGCCAAGAAGAGTCCATGCTGTGCAATGTACTACAGTAGGATGGGCTAAAAAGAGTCTACGCTATGCAACAGAATGAAAGTTCTCTTACTATTTCCTTAATCATTCTCACCCATTTTACATCCAATCCATCCAATTCACTGGCCATAAACTTGATTTTTCACTTAGTTATTTGCCCTCCTTCATCAGCCAAAAATTTGCAAGATTTGAATACATTAAATTTTCTGCACATTAGCTCAAGGAAAAGGGTGGAAAGAGGGTCAAGCCAGCACTCTACCCATAAAACTTAAATCACTGTCAGAACTCAGAATTTTACATGAAATTTTCAAAAATATATATATTTCTTGCTAAGTATATCTACTGCTGTTGGTGCAGAATTCCATCAAAGTTGGAGTTGCTAGAGTTGAGATGACTGCGGCCGCCGCCGGGACCTGCAAGGGAAGTCTAAACCAAAGTTGGGGGTGCTCCAGCAAGACCCTCCGACACTCAAGTCAGTACTTTGCTTCAACAGAAATGGAGTGCTCGAGTAGAAATTTTTGCAGAGTTTTGAGATAGAGATCAGAGCTTAGAGAAGAATGTATCTGGGGGTCCCTTTTTATAGATGGAGAGCGTAACGGATTGACAGCGACATCTATAACCGCCTGGTAGTGGGGCTGTTCAGAGCCGCACGGAGATTGTTACAGAGATTAGTGGCGTTAGGGGTCGTTCAGGGCCACGTGGAGTTTGTTACGGAGAGTGGAGTGGTGTCCGTTGTCGCAACTTGCCAGAGAGTAGTGGAGCCCGGAGAGTGGAGCGACGTCCGTTGTCGCGACTTGCTAGAGAGTAGTAGAGCCACGTGGAATCCGTTGCAGAGAGTGGAGCAAGATAGTGGCCATTGTCGTGACTTGCCAAAAAGTTCGGATCCATCGGCTGGAGCTCGGCTAGGACATCTGATGGAGCGGAATGGCTCTCTGTTGTTGGTCTGGGAGAAGTTCGGATGTCTCCAAAACTGCTGACAAGTCTACTATTGTTGGATACCTTAGATGCTGATACTACAGGTGGGAGTCGTCTGCTGTAGAAGCTCGGATGGAAACTTTCTGTTGGCGAAGCCCGGTAGGAGTCCGATTGCTAGAGAAGTCCGTCTGGGATTCGCCTGATGTGGAAGCTCATCTGAAGATGATCCGTTGGAGAAGTCCGGATTCATGAAGGATCTGGTGGAGGGTCGACCGGCGATGGACTTCGGATGGCGTTGGAGAGGTTCGGCAGACATCGGAGGCGATCGATCGTTGTAGGAATCCAACTGTCGGAGTCCGTCCGTCGTAGAAGCTCGTCCGATATCCATCCGTTATGGGAGTTCGGACGGAGTCTGGTTCTTGTAGAAGGCTGAAGGGAGACCGCTTATTGTAGAAGCTCGATCGAAGATCGGTTGTCGTGGGAGCTCGAAGTAGCAACCTGGCCGATGGGTCCTGTCCCATTGTAGAAGCTCGTCTGGGATCTGGCTACGAAGAAGCTCGGCTGAAGTCTACCTATAATAGAAGTTTGGAAGAAATATGTTTACAGTAGAGGCCCGAATGAAATTTTCTTACAGTAGAGATCCGGGGTAGACCGCCCGCTGTAGGAGTTCGGAGTATTGGGAATAGTGTCCCAAAGCCAATCGTCAGCCTGTTGACGGTTGTGCTCTTTGTTGTATTAGTATATAAATCATAAATAAATAAAAGTTATTTTGATATTTTTCATCACAAATTGTCATCTTCTAATGAACTCCTGTGTTGTGGTGAAGTCCTTAGGACAATTTAGACTCGACAAAGGAGGATTTATCGTTTAGTCCTTAAACCTGTTTGCGATCAAATAATACATTGTTATCAAGGACAACAATGTTTATCGAGCATAGGTCGTTGTATGCCATATAGGTTGGTTGTCCTTTTAACCAAGGAGTGTGGAGACACTGGTATGGCATACAGGTGAGATGTAAGGGTACATCTGCACTGAATGTGACCGACTCCGGAGCTATCTCTGCTGTCAAAATTTGCTCTGATGGGATATGGGTATAAATATCCCTCCGACCTGAGACCGCCACGGTGACTTGCAAGCAACTCATTGCACTTAGGCACTAGACTACCTGAATTTCTAATTCAGTGACGGAAGGCTGCTGGGTGTAGTCAAGTACTTGACTTGTCGATGCGTGTGTCAAGATGGGATTGACCACTCCAGTTCAGGAGCTGTATACAGTCGTGTTTTAATTTATCAAAACTTTGGCCAGGGTAGTCCTAGTGAGGAGTCACAGGACTGTTTGAGTTGAGCATGACTCGGATGATCTAATCAGGGTTGATAGTTTAACCCTGAGTTGTCCTATACACAGGGGTCAAAAGGGATGAATTATACAGTAACCATATTCACGTAGGTTCTGAGTGTTACGATTGTGACTATTCGACCTATCCGAACATCGAGTACCATTGCTAGATGGTCACTTTGATTAGTACAGGAATTGGTTCCTGTGCTACCGGCTTAGGTTCGAACCTGTGGGGTCACATACATTAGAGGTTCCTATCTGATCTGCTGGCTGATGAAGAGTCCTAATATTCATGGACTATGAGTCATACGTGTCTGAGACTCTGTGATCGAGAATCAAGATTTTTTGATCATGAGTCCCACACATTTTGGGTACCGGGGTCAAGAGTCCCACTGGTTTGGGACTTTTCGATCAGAATTTCATATCGATGAATTCTGATGCCCGATTGCCCATTGAATTTGGACTCAATATTTATGAGAGATTTTATTAGTGATTTGATCTCTAATTAACTCAATTTGATTGAGTAATTATTTTTGGATCAAGTCTAATTGAATTGGATTCAGTTGGGTTTGACCCGATTAGGTTAAGAGTTGACCTAATCGTCGAGATGGTTTGGTCCCTGATTTGATCAGAGGTTGGGCTTAGTCAATTTCTGATTTGATTAAGATTTTATTAAGCCTAATTAAGCTTAATTAAGTTAGGTTTAATTTAGTCTAATTGTGCTTAACCTATTTTGATTAGGTTGGTTCAATTAAGATCAAACCACCATTTGAATTTGAATCCCTGCACCACCTTAAATCTCTGCGCCCATTTGAATTCATGAGAAGAAACTTCTCATGAATTTTCTCTCATGCAAAGCCCTTCTCACATCCACTCTTGTGTGCCAATATTTGGATAAAGATGATTAGTTAGCCATTCAAATTCAAAGCATGTTTGAATTTGAATGGATAACTTATCTCTTGCGCCTACATGACATTATCAACTTTAGCGCCCCACATCTTACACGAGAAAAAATTTCTCGTGAAACCTTTCCACGCACAAAGAGTCCACGCCCTTCTCTTCTCATGCCATAAGTGGATAGGGATGAGTTGGTTTTCATTTGAATTCAAACTCGATTTGAATTCAAATGTGTAACCACTTGTCTTTATCTTCTCACGCGGATAAGACACGTTCGACATTGTTTTAAAAAGAGGAGAAGAATGGGGCGTGCATAGAAAATTTTGAGAAAGAAAGTGGGGAATGAGGAAGCCTTGTGCATGAGGTGAAGGTCCAAAACTTTCTGAGAGAAAAAGAAAGAAAAGAAAGAAAATTGGACGCAAGGTTTTTCAGTGTATTCCCTAGGGTTTCAGCCTGGGGTTCGGGAAGTGAGTTAGTGAGCTACGAGTGTCGTGAGCCCATCAAATTTTAGGGAGATCTTCAACATCCTCTCAAGCATGTTTGTTGATGATCCAGAGTATCTGAAGAATCGACAAACATCGATCGAAGGAGTTCGATCAGCATCGACCATCGAAAGGGCTCTACAACGAGTTAGCACCCGTGAGGAGCCGATCAGACCGGGAGCTTCGTGTGGATGATCCACAGAGGCCAGACACACTGTGTGGCTACATCATAATAATCAGACTCTTCCGACAGTGATCAGATTGCGACGATCTACTATCCGCACAAAGGTATTGTGTTCTGAACACATTACAGTAAAGTGTTTACTGTTCAAATTTGAATTTCAAATTTAAATGCATGCATGCTGTATATCATATTTAGATCATAGTGTAGGGTAAACACATATTAATTAATTAGATTAATTAATATTTTTCACTATAAAATCATAATTTTAAAAAAATTTAAAATTACTATTTTACCCCTGTACTGAATTTCACTTCAAATGGTATCAGAGCGGGTTCTAAGATATGATATATGAATTTGCATCTGTAGATTAAGATGTAATCTAAAAGTTTAAATTTAAAATTTGAAATTTAAAATTTGAAATTTGAATTTTGAAAGTTGTTCGAAATTCAAAATTCAAACATTTAAAATTTAAAATTTAAAATTTAAATTTTGAAATTTGAAATTCAAAATTCAAAAATTTAAAATTCAAAATTTGAAATTTGAAATTTGAAATTTGGTAGAAATTTCAAATTTGAAATTCAAAATTTAAAATTCAAAATTTGAAATTTAAAAATTTAAAATTTGAAATTTGTTTAAAATTTAAAATTTAAAATTTGAAATTTAAATTTTGAAATTGGTATATTTAGATATACTTGATCTAAGTAGCAAGTAATTGAATTGGGTTGGTTATCATGGCCGTCCAGTCATAGGAGAAAAGTAGGGTTTAAAGGTCCTCTCCTCCCATTCGATGGGGTCTCCTATGGCAGTAGGGGTGCCACTGTAATTATATCCCATGCAGATGAAGCAGCAAAAGGACTTAATTGTAAAGGTTCAATTGTAAAATTTATCATGAATGTGTTAGATTAGATCTAAAGCAATATTCATGATTTATTTTGATTGAGTTATTTTCTGTTATGTAATTAGCAATAGGATTGCTATTTATGAAATGTGCTGATCTATTTGTGAAATGAGTCAACATATTTGGTGAACAAAAAATAAAACCTTTCAAATTTAAAAATTATTTTCAAAAAGCCAAATCCTAACCCATCAGCCCAAATACTTAATTAAAAGAATTAAGTGTTGTCAAGTTGGTCTAGAATTGTGAATTAAGACCTAAGACAATTGCATAAACTTGTGGGTCAATGGGTTAGATGGATTAGGTCCATAATTGGGTTAGACCTAAGGTTAGCTTAAAGAAATGGACTAAATTAGAGTAATTGATCAAATCTAATCAAAAGTTGAATTAGATTAGGTCAAGGACACTCTAGACTCAACTTCAATAGTTGTAGTTGAATGGGTCCATGTCTTTAACTAGACCAAGATGGACTTAATTCATGGCTACGCAGTGGAACCCTATTTACTAAATTGACCAAATTAAAACTAATGAACCGGTTGGTGTCTAAGGTAAGTTCGGCAGTTTGACCAGTGGTTCTTAAGTGGGAGCTACTCACATTGATCTGATCTCTGACGAGTTAATGGCTTATCCCCACCACTGATCTCACTTACCTGGCCAACCTGATGAGTTAGATTTTGATTAGATCACTTGGTGATTAGGGCTCACTCATGTCATTAGGTAAATCAATGTGACTGATTTAGGTGCTCCTAATGCCAGCTTTAATTAAATCCTTTTAATCTAACTTGATGAAGTCAGTGGAAGGATTGAAATTGGCTGGTTAATTTCTTCTCTTCTATCCTTTAATAAAATCCTCAAAATTATTAGATCCCTAAAATGATTAAGTTATAGTAATAACTAAGTCATAGCCTCCCATTAAGTGAGTGATAATGAGTCCATTAGTTTAATAATCACTGGAGGCCCAAAGGCCTGGTGCTTATTGACTAATGGAATTATCATTCATAGTATGATAATTTGGTTTGAGTCTTTCTGATGGTGGTCAGGTTGGCCAGCCAAAGTCGGGCCTGATCATTTATTGGTCCGATTCACCAAATCAAGTCATGTTAATGGTTGGACCTACCCAGATCTTTTCAGTGGAGGCCAAAGCCTACTGATTAGGTTCTGGGGTAAAATTAATTACTAGAAGTTGTTTAGAGAAACAACTGGTTATGAACCTACCCATAGATGCACATGGGTTGACCAACCAAAGTTGGGCTCGTGTGTAGTCTGTGTGGATTCTAGTACCCACTAAAAAATTAAAGTAATTCTTCGAATTGGAGGTTGAGGCTACCAGTTCATAAAAAATATTGAGAGAAACTTTAAACTAAAGTCTAAGTCTTTAGTATTAATAATTTATGTACTAATAGAGGTCTGGTTTTTCTTTATGCAGCTATGGCCACTACCCTGTCGCTCCGGTCATTATTAGATAATGACAAGCTCATGGGACCCAATTTTGATAGCTGGTATCGA
This sequence comes from Elaeis guineensis, assembly GCF_000442705.2. Classification (NCBI taxonomy): domain Eukaryota; kingdom Viridiplantae; phylum Streptophyta; class Magnoliopsida; order Arecales; family Arecaceae; genus Elaeis; species Elaeis guineensis. The sequence goes on along the minus strand of NC_025993.2, from coordinate 26,527,227 downwards.
AAGTTAAAAATTATCCTTGAGCATGAGTGGATCCTTTATGTAGTAACGGATCCAGCACCAGAGGAGCCAGCCCCGAACACTAGAGGCACGGTCCGAGACACTTACCAAAAGTGGCTCAATGACCGCACCACCGTTCGGTGCATAATGCTGGCGGCAATGAATGATGATTTCAGCCACAGGTTTGAGAACGCCCAGCCGCAGGAGATGCTTCAAATGTTGAACGACTCCTTTGGCACGCCTGACGATGTTGAAAGGCACAGAACTAGTTGTGCCATTTTTAATGCTCGGATGAGGGATGGGGTCTCAGTCACCGATCATGTACTGCACATAATCAAAATGATTGAGCGCCTAAGTAAACTGGGCTTTCCTCTACACGACAGCTCGATAAGGATGCGATCCTTAATTCATTGCCCAAGTCCTTCCTCCCCTTCCTTACTCATTTTCGAATGACAAAGCCTGCAGTGAACTACCATGGTTTGTTGGGGTTGCTGCAAAACTTTGAGAAGGATCACCAGCTCCATAAGGAGTCGGTGAATGTTGTGGGAGAGTCTTCCTCTAGTCGTCGACCCTTTAAGAAAGGAAAGAAGAACAAGAAGAAGAAGAACAAGAAGGTGCAGCCGCATGCTGGGATGTCTGCACAGGGTCAGACCAAGAAGCGCAAGCCCGACCAGAGCCAGGCGGAGTGCTTCTTTTGCAAGAAGCAAGGGCACTGAAAGAAGAACTATCCTCTATACATTGCCTCCCTGGACCCGAACAGGCCGAAGAAGAAGCAAGGTAAATATATGATAACACCTTGCAACCTTTCCATTTGTGATACTACTACCTGGGTATTGGATACCGGTAGCCCTTATCATATTTGCAATTCGATGCAGGGTCTGTAGGTCAGTAGGAGATTTGATGATGGCGAGAGATTCCTGAACGTTGGAGATGGAAGCAAAGTTCCAATTCTAGCTTTAGGAATCATGAACCTTGTAATCAATTCTCATAATATAATTTTGAGTGAATGTCACTATTGTCCAAGCTTTTTATTAAATATTATTTTTGTAGGCCTTTTGATTATGTACGGTTATCAATTTTTAATAAAAGAAAATGTTTGCAATATCATTTTGAATGGTGTTACAATATTTGTTGGACAACTAGATAATGGAATTTACTTACTGTCACAGTCTGTTAATGTGGTTCAAACCTCCGGTAAACATCCTAGAATAGATAATGTGTCAGAAGTCTATCTTTGGCACTGTAGGCTAGGTCATATCAATAAGAATAGGATAAACAGGTTGGCTCAAGAAGAAATTCTTGAAGTTGGTGATTGTAAATCACTTCCAACTTGTGAGTCCTGTCTTCTTGAGAAGATGACCAAGTCACCTTTTACTGAAAAAGGTGAGAGAGCCAGTGAACTCTTGGGTCTGGTACATTCTGATGTATGTGGACCCATGAGCTCAAATGCAAGAGATGGATATTTCTACTTCATAACCTTCACAGATGACCTATCAAGGTATGGGTATGTCTATTTAATGAAGCATAAGTCGGAGTCGTTTGAAATGTTCAAACTATTCTGAAATGAGGTAGAAAAATAAACTAGGAAGTGTATTAAAACTCTTCAATCTGATCGAGGAGGTGAATGCCTTTCCAATGAGTTTTTGACATATTTAGGAGAGAATGGGATTCTCTCTCAGTGGACTCCTCTTGGAACACCACAGCATAATGGTGTGTCTGAAAGGAGGAATCGGATCTTGTTGGATATGGTTCGATCCATGATGGGGTTTGCTGGTCTGTCGATCTCTTTCTGGGGATATATGCTCGAATCGGCTTGTTACCTTCTAAATAGGGTTCCGAGTAAGTCTGTAACCAAAATGCCATATGAGTTATGGATAGGACGTAAGCCAGTACTCTCGCATCTTAGGGTTTGGGGGTGTCCGATTTATGTTAAACGTTTAATTACGAACAAGCTTGGACCTAGGTCTGATAAGTGTAATTTCATAGGATATCCAAAAGAGACCAAAGGATATTATTTCTACCTAGCTGATGAGCAAAAGGTGTTTGTCAGTCTTAAGGTAATCTTTTTAGAAAAGAAGTTCCTTGGTGAAGGGACTGTTGCCTCTAAGGTCGAACTTGAGAAAGTTCGACAGGTGAAAAAATCGATACAAGTAGCTGAACCTGAATCAATTTGATTAGATCAGATCTGGAGTCCATTGTTCCTGCACCCTTAAGGCAATCTGGTATAGTACCACATCAACCGGACAGATACTATGGTTTCTTGGTCCGGGATGGAGATTCTATCAAACTTGATGAAAACGATAAGGATCCGATCACCTACATGGATGCAATGCAGAGACCTGACTCTGAGAAATGGCTAGAGGCCATGAAATCTGAAATGAAATCCATGAAGGTCAACGATGTGTGGACATTGGTTGACCCACCTGAAGGAGTAAAACCCATAGGATGTAAGTGGATCTTCAAGAGGAAAAGGGGTGCAGACGAAAAAAGGTTGGAACCTATAAAGTCCATCTGGTTGCTGAGGGATATCGTCAACGTTATGGTATAGACTATGACAAGATATTTTCTCCTGTGGCAATGCTCAAATCCATTCGGATTATGCTTGCGATAGCTGCCCATTTGGACTATGAAATCTAGCAGATGGATGTGAAGACAGCTTTCCTAAACGGAGAGCTGGATGAAGAGGTGTATATCATACAACCTGAAAGATTTACATCCACAGATGAGTCTAAGGTGTGCAGGCTACAGAGGTCCATTTATGGACTTAAGCAGGCATCCTGGAGTTGGAACATACATTTTGATAGGACGATCAAGACGTATGGCTTCATTAAGAACAGAGAAGAGCCCTGCATTTATAAGTGGGCTAATGGTCCAGTAGTAGTATTTCTTGTATTGTATGTGGATGATATTCTCTTAATCGAGAATGATGTCCCTGCATTACAGGGAATAAAGATTTGGCTATCGTCACAATTCTTCATGAAGGATCTGGGAGAATCTTCCTACATCCTAGGGATGAGAATCTATAGGGATAGATCTAAAAGGCTGCTTGGCTTATTCCAGTCTACGTACATTGATACTATGCTGAAAAGGTTCAGCATGGAGAATTCCAAGAAAAGCTATCTACCGATAGACCATGGAATTTTTCTCTCAAAGAGGGATTGTCCGACAACACCTCAAGAGAGAGAGCATGTGGGTAGAATTTCATATGCTTCGGCAGTAGGATCTATCATGTACTCCATGACATGTACACGACCAGATGTGGCATACTCACTAGGGGTAGTGAGTAAATACCAATCTGATCCAGGAGAGAATCACTGGAAGGTTGTTAAAACCATCCTGAAGTATTTAAGAAATACTAAGGACCAGTGGCTTGTTTATAGTGAATCGGACTTGAGACTTATAGGATTTACAGACTTTAGTTTTCAGTATGATCACGATGACAGCAAGAGTGTGTCGGGATTTATTTTTACCCTTAATGGTGGGGCTGTCTGTTGGAAAAGTTTCAAGCAGCACACAGTGGCTGATTCAGTTTGCGAGGCGGAGTATGTCGCTGCATCAGATGCTGCCAAAGAAGCGGTGTGGCTGAGAAAATTCATCATCGAGCTCGGAGTAGCACCCTCCCTTATTGGTCCAGTTCTGCTCTACTGTGACAGCTTTGGAGCCATTGCTCAGGCGAAGGAACCAAAGGCACACCAGCAGACGAAGCATATTCTATGCTGCTACCATCTCATCCGGAAAATCGTGGATCGAGGAGACGTCGATCTTTAAAAGATCGACAGAAAGTAGAACCTGGCCGACCCATTCACTAAAGCCATTGCGGTGAAGGAGTTTGAAGACTTCAACTCGAAGATGGGTATTAGATACTGCACCGATTGGCTTTAGGTCAAGTGGGAGATTGTTGGGAATAGTATCCCCAAGCCAATCGTCAGCCTGTTGACGGTTGTACTCTTTGTTGTATTAGTACATAAATCATAAATAAATAAAAGTTATTTTGGCATTTTTCATCATAAATTATCATCTTCTAATAAACTCCTGTGTTGTGGTGAAGTCCTTAGGACTATTTAGACTCGACAAAGGAGGATTTGTCGTTGAGTCCTTAAACTTGTTCACGACCAAATGATACGTTGTTACCCAGGATAACAATGTTTATCGAGCATAGGTTGTTGTGTGCCATATAGGTTGGTTGTCCTTTTAACCAAGGAGTGTGGAGACACTGGTATGGCATACAGGTGAGATGTAAGGGTACATCTGCACTGAACGTGACCAACTCTGGAGCTATCTCTGCTATCAAGATTTGCTCCGATGGGATATAGGTATAAATGTCCCTCCGATCTGAGACCACCATGATGACTTGCAAGCAACTCACTGCACTTAGGCACTGGGCTACCTGAATTTTAATTCAATGACGGAAGGCTGCTGGGTGTAGTCAAGTACTTGACTTGTCGGTGCGTGTGTCAAGATGGGATTGACCACTCCAATTCAGGAGCTGTGTACAGTCGTATTTTAATTTAGCAAAACCTTGGCCAGGATAGTCCTAGTAAGGAGTCACAGGACTGTTTGAGTTGAGCACGACTCGGATGATCTAATCAGGGTTGACAGTTTAACCCTGAGTCATCCTATACACAGGGGTCAAAAGGGATGAATTATACAGTAACCATATTCACGTAGGTTCTGAGTATTGCGATTGCAACTATTCGACCTATCCGGACATCGGATACCATTGCTAGATGGTCACTTCGATTAGTACAGGAATTGGTTCCTGTGCTACCGGCTTAGGTTCGAACCTATGGGGTCACACACATTAGAGGTTCCTATCTGATGTGATGGCTAATGAAGAGTCCTAATATTCATTGACTATGACTCCTACATGTCTGGGACTCTGTGATCGAGAATCAGGATTCTTTGATCATGAGTCCCACACATTTTGGGTACCAGGATCAAGAGTCCCACTGGTTTGAAACTTTTCGATCAGAATTTCATATCAATGAATTCTGATGCCCGATTGCCCATTGGATTTGGACTCAATATTTATGAGAGATTTTATTAGTGATTTGATGCTAATTAACTCAACTTGATTGAGTAATTATTTTTGGATCAAGTTCAATTGAATTGGATTCAGTTGGGTTTGACCCGATTAGGTTAAGAGTTGACCTAATCGTCGGGATGGTTTGGTCCCTGATTTGATCAGGGGTTGGGCTTAGTCAATTCTTGATTTGATTAAGATTTTATTGGGTCTAATTAAGCCTAATTAAATTGGGTTTAATTTAGTCTAATTGTGCTTAACCTATTTTGATTAGGTTGGTTCAATTAAGATCAAACCACCATTTGAATTTGAATCCCTGCACCACCTTAAATCTCTGCACCCATTTGAATTCACGAGAAGAAACTTCTAGTGAATTTTCTGTCATGCAAAGCTCTTCTCACACCCACTCTTGTGTGCCAATATTTGGATAAAGATGATTAGTTAGCCATTCAAATTCAAAGCGTGTTTGAATTTGAATGGATAACTTATCTCTTGCGCCTACATGACATTATCCACTTTAGCGCCCCACATCTTACACGAGAAAAGGTTTCTCGTGAAACCTTTCCACACACAAAGAGTCCACCCCTTCTCTTCTCACGCCATAAGTGGATAGGGATGAGTTGGTTTGCATTTGAATTCAAACTCTATTTGAATTCAAATGTGTAACCACTTGTCTTTATCTTCTCACGTGGATAAGACACGTTCGACGTTGTTTTAAAAAGAGGAGAAGGATGGGGCGTGCGTAGAAAAATTTTGAGAAAGAAAGTGGGTGTGAGGAAGCCTTGTGCTTGAGGTGAAGGTCCAAAACCTTTCGAGAGAAAAAGAAAGAAAAGAAAGAAAATTGGGTGCAAGGTTTTTCAGTGTGTTTCCTAGGGTTTCAGCCTGGGGTTCGGGAAGTGAGTTAGTGAGCTACGAGTGTCGTGAGCCCACCAAATTTTAGAAAGATCTTCAACATCCTCTCAAGCACATCTGCTGATGATCCAGAGTATCCAAAAAATCGATAGTCATCGATCGAAGGAGTTCGATCAGCATCGGCCGTCGAAAGGGCTCTACAACGAGCTAGCACCCGTGAGGAGCCGATCAGATCGAAAGCTTCATGTGGATGATCTGCAGAGGCCAGACACACTGTGTGGCTACATCACGATGATCAGACTCTCTCAATGGTGATCAGATTGCGACGATCTACTACCCGCACAAAGGTATTGTGTTCTGAACATATTACAGTAAAGTATTTACTGTTCAAATTTGAATTTTAAATTTAAATGCATGCATGCTGTATATCATATTTAGATCCTAGTGTAAGATAAATATATATTAATTAATTAGATTAATTAATATTTTTCACTGTAAAATCATAATTTTGAAAAAAATTTAAAATTATTATTTTACCCCTGCACTGAATTTCACTTCACGGAGTAGGCTGCTCGTAGCAGGAGTTCGGAGAAGACCGCTCGTAGTAGAAGTTCGGGATAGATCGCTCGTAGTAGAAGTTCGGGATAGATCGCTTGTAGTAGAAGTTCGGCTCTCGCAGGAGCTCGGCTGAAATCCTGAAGGCGGTCGACCGTCGTAGAAATTTGGATGGAATCTGATTACTGTAGAAATCTCATTGTCGGAGAAGCTCGGATTTTGATGAAGTCCGAAAGAAGTTCGGAGGATAGTTGATCACTGTAGAAGGTCGGCCGATAGTGAGGCCTAGAGAGCCTTTGAAGTGGCTCGGTAGATGGACGGAGAAGCCCATTGTCGGAGAAGTCCAGAAGAAGTTCGGACAGTCGAGGGGGTTCAAAGAGATGCCACACAAGGTCGGAAGCCAGAAAAGCCTTGGAAGGGTCGGTCTTTTACAAACTTCGGTCAGGGGGTATTTTATACCTAACACCAGTCTCCCTACTTTCGAGTTTGGATTCCGAATGAAGAGAGTATAGATAAATTCTCACAGCCGAAGTTGTCCTTCTCGATTTCCGCACTCGGTGGTTGCCAGATATTTTGATGTTCCGCACACTGGTACTGGAGCCCCTTCGAAAAAGATTTTTCTTTTTGGAATTTTTGCTGGAGTCTGCCCCAGGTACGGAGCAATAATGGTTTTACCAATTGTCGGCCACCTCCAGCCACCTGCCACAGTGAGTGGGCCACGTGGCGGTTATAGACTGGCCAAAGGAGTCCTGCAGTCATTATTGCACCAGACCCCATCGCCTATTTAAACCCGCCTCCCCCCTCCGAGGATCTCACTTTGCACGAAAGTTCCTTCGGTTCCTTCTTCGTTGTCGATATGGATGTGAATGTGGTTTGGATGTCAGCCAAGAGTCTCAAAGCCCACAAGAGGAAAGGCACTGCAGCCTCCGGGTTGGCGAAGAAGGCGAGGGTAGAAGAGACAGATCCGACCGCATTTTGCCTTGATCGTCTAGAGCCCGTGTTTGTGACACATCCTCGGGCGCGAGTACTTCCCGATCCTGCGGAGGGGGGAAGCCAAAGGGGGACTGGAAGGAGAAGTCAGAAAGAAGGGGAAACCCGATCTCGGGAAGAAGGTCATGCCCGCCGTCATTGTGAGGTAGCGGAAGCCATGGCGCAAAAAAGATGGCATCTACATGTACTTTGAAGATAATGCTGGAGTAATTGTCAATCCACGGAGAGATTGGAAGAAGAAGTCGGGTACTTAAAGCAATCCTCGATGATGGTTGAAATCGAGAGTTCGAAGTCCGACGGCACCGAGCTCCAAGTCCCTTGGAGCTCGTTTGCCTTGTATTCTTTTTCTTGTCATTTTTCTTTTTGGGCCTTTAAAGGCTCTGTAATGTACACTTCACTAATGAAATGAAAAGAAAATTTTCATTACCTTGTCCACTCTTGTATTAAATTGTTGTTTACCAAACTTCTTTTGTCTTCCGTCTTGTTTGGCATCGGCGTTGTTTGTGATTCCTCGTCTGTTCTTGCTTTGAGTCGTGGTTTATCGAACTTCTTTTGTCTTCCATCTTGTTCAATGCCGACATTGTTTGAAGGTTCCTGGTTGCCGCCTGTTGATTTTCCCCATTTTGTTCATGACCGTAGGTCTCTTCGAGGCCATTTGAGTTTAACGCTTCCTCCCGATGCTCGAGCTTGGGGATCCAAACTTTTCATTACTTTGAGGAAGTCAATTTGTCCTCGGCCTGTGCCGAGTTTCCTTTTAGTGGCTGAGGTTTTTTTTTTTTTTTTGATAGGAGTATCCTTCCTCGTTGAGACGAGGTCCCTCGGGTCTTCGGTGTAGTTTATTTTTCACTTATCGCTGGTGTAGTTCGTCTCTTTCTCTTTTCATCTCCCCTTTTCTTTTGTGTTCGAGTGAGGGTCTTCCCTCTGCTCTTGACGGGGTCATGAGAATGTAGAAGAGCCGTTGAGGAGGCTTTCCTCCTTGTCCGGTCTTGATCGATCGGGTCTTTGTTTGTGTCAGGACGAGGTTCTCCTCTTATTCCCGACACAATCAATTTCAGCTCATGTTAGGATGAGGTTCTCCTCCCATTCCTAACAAGGCTATGGGGGCACATAAGGGCCGTTATAAGGGCCTCTCCCCCCATCTGGTCTTAAATAATCGGGCCTTTGACTTTGCTCATGTTAGGATGAGGTTCTCCTCCTATTTTTAACAAGGCTGTGGGGGCACATAAGGGCCGTTACAAGGGCCTCTCCCCCCATCCGGTCTTAAATAATCGGGCCTTCGACTTTGCTCATGTTAGGATGAGGTTCTCCTCTTATTTCTAACAGGACTGTGGGGGCACATAAGGGCCGTTGTAAGGGCCTCTCCCCCCATCCGATCTTAAATAATCGGGCCTTCGACTTTGCTCATGTTAGGACGAGGTTCTCCTCCTGTTCCTAACATGGCTGTGGGGGCACATAAGGGCCGTTGTAAGGGCCTCTCCCCCCATCCGGTCTTAAATAATCGGGCCTTCAACTTTGCTCATGTTAGGACAAGGTTCTCCTCCTGTTCCTAACACGCTTGGTTCGGATTGTTGGAAGGAGCTACTCCCTGTCATTAGGAGCTCATACCAAAAGAAAAGATATGCAAATATGAAAGAAACTTTCATTTGAGGTAAAGTTATTGGTAGTACATTCGCAGATTTTCTGAATTTCATGGTCGCGGAAGGTCTGCTCCTCCGAGCTCTTTCAAATAGTATGTTCGGGCCGAACCACCTCCCTGACTTCATACGGGTCCTCCCAGTTAGGGGCGAGCTTCCCTTGATTCTGAGGTTGTGAGATAGCAGCTCGTCAAAGCACTAAGTCCCCCACTCTGAAGGCCTTGCTCTTGACTCGGGAGTTGTAATAGCGGGCCACTTTCTGCCTGTAGGCGGCCATCCGAACTTGAGATGTCTCCCGCTTCTCTTCTAACAAGTCGAGGTTGGCTTTGAGATCCTGCGAGTTGCACTATCCGTCGAAAGCAACAACTCGCACCGATGGGAGTTTGAGTTCGATCGGGATCACGGCTTCTGTTCTGAAGGTTAAGGCAAAGGGGGTCTCCCCTGTGGGCAGTCTTTGGGTAGTTCAGTATGCCTATAACACATGATAAAACTCATCTGTCCAAGTTTTCTTTGCTCTTTCAAGTCTCGCCTTGATCCCTTGCAGCAGAGTCCTGTTAGTAACCTCGAATTTACCGTTTGCCTGTGAATGGGCTATCGAAGTGAAATTATGAGAGATATTTAGGTCCTCACAAAATTCAGCAAACCTTGCTCTAGCAAATTGTCGCCCATTATCAGTAATGATGGTTCTGGGTAGGCCGAACCTATAGATAATTGACTTCCAAATGAAGTCCTGCACCTTATCTTCTGTAATTTTTGCCAGGGGTTCAGCTTCTACCCACTTGGTGAAGTAGTCAATTGCCACCAGAAGAAACTTCTGCTGCCCGAATGCCATGGAAAAAGGTTTGAGGATATCCATTCTCCATTGCGCAAACGGCCACGGGGCATTCAAGGGTGTGAGTTTGGAGGCGGGCTGCCTCTGGATATTGACATATCTCTGACACCGATCACATCTTTTGACATATTCGATGGAGTCGTGGTACATGGTAGGCCAGTAAAAGCCTTGTCGGAGCAACTTATGGGATAAAGATCTGGCCCCCAGGTGACTTCCACAGACCCCCTTGTGTACCTCCCACAAGGTGAAGTCGGCCTCAGAAGGTCGGAGACATCTCAAAAGGGGCAGAGAGTACGACCTCTTGTACAGCCTGCCTTCATAAAGAATATATCGGGAGGCCTGGTTCCTAAGCTTCCGAGCTTCTTTTGCATCAGGAGGAAGAACCCCGTCCTTGAGATATGTTACCAGTGGATCAATCCAACTGGGTTCACGGCTGATCTCCACCATAAGCTGTGGTTCTTCCGTACTTGGGCACTTCAGAACTTCGAAGAAGACTCCCTTAGACAGCTCAGTCGGAGCTAGTGTAGCCAACTTGGAGAGAAAGTCAGCCCTGGTATTTTCTGCTCTTAGGATCTGCCTGATGTCGAAGCTGCCGAAAGTAGGGACGATCTCCTTTACCTTTTCGAGGTACTTGACCATACTGTCCTCCCGAGCTTCATAATTTTGCTGACCTGTCCCACCACCAATTGAGAGTCACTATGGGCTCGAAGCCGTTCTACTTTTAACTCTTCAGCGATCCTCAATCCTGCAATCAGAGCTTCATACTCTGCTCCGTTATTCGTCGCAAAGAATTCGAAGCACAGTGCATACTTCGTGATAATTTGTCCGAATTGATCAAGATCAGACCAGCACCTGCACCTAACATGTTGGAGGAACCGTCCACAAAGAGGGCCCAAAAGTCATCAGGGAGATCTATTCTTTCTTCAGGGGAATTCGGTAGGAGCTCTAGGTTGACAGCTTCATCTTATCCAAGTTCAGCCTCTTTCGGGATTGTGCATTCCACTATAAAGTCTGCTAGTATCTGGGCTTTGATCGTCGATCGAGGTTGATAGTTGATGTCAAATTCTGTGAGCTCCACCGCCTATTTTGCTATCCTTCCGGAAGCATCCGCTCGGTGCAGGATCGCCTTGATCGGCTGGTCAGTGAGCAGTGTTATGGTGTGCCCTTGAAAGTAAGGTCGTAGCCTTCGAGCTGCAATCAACAAGGCGTAAGTTAGTTTCTCTAACTTAGTGTACCTAGTTTCGGCGTCTCTCAATACTCGACTTATGTAGTAGATCGGCTATTGAATTTTTGCTTCTTCTTTAACCAAGACAGCTGCGAGAGCCATCGGAGAGACCGCCAGGCACAGGAACAACTCCTCTCTGGGTTCGGGCTTTGCCAATAGTGGAGGCGAGCCGAGGTAGTCCTTCAGTTCTTCAAAAGCTCGCTGACATCCAGCGGTCCAGCAGAAGCTCTTTGGCTGCTTGAGAGTCTGAAAGAAAGGTAGGCATCGCTCGGCCGATCTTGAGACGAAGCGATTTAGAGCCGCTACTCTCCCAGTAAGGCATTGAACTTCCTTTATTGACTTAGGGCGGTCATTTTCTGGATGGCGCAAATCTTTTCTGGATTTACTTCGATCCTGCACCCTGATACCATAAAGCCCAAAAATTTTTCTGAGGTTACTCCAAAAGCACACTTGGCCGGATTCAGCTTCATCTTGTATTTTCGGAGGGCGCTAAGGTCTCCTCAAGGTCGACGATGTAGTTTATCGAGGATTTATTTTTTACGAGCATATCATCCACGTAGATCTCCATGTTACGGCCGATCTTCTCCTTGAAGATCTTGTTTACCAGCCGTTGATAGGTCACCCCTGCATTTTTAGGCCAAAAGGCATGACCCTGTAACAATAAAGGTCACGGTTAGTAATAAAAGCAATTTTTTTTCGTCCTCTGGTGCCATCCTGATTTGATTGTAGCTGGAGAACGCATCCATGAAAGTGAGAAGCTCGTGGCCCGAGGTTGCATCCACCAATTGGTCGATTCTGGGTAGGGGATAGCTGTCCTTTGGGCAGACTTTATTTAGCCTTTTAAAGTCTATACACATCCTCCATTTATCGTTCGCCTTCTTAACCAGGACCACATTGGAAATCCAGCTCGGATAGTTGACCTCTCTGATGAACCCGACCTCCAGGAGTTTATCAACTTCCTCAGCTATCGCCATTTGTCTTTCTGGTGCATGACTTCGAACTTTTTTCTTCGTCGGTCGGTGCTTGGGATCAACAGTCAGATGGTGCTCCATAACTTCAGCGTCGATCCCTGGCATGTCCGTCGGAGCCCAAGCGAAAATATCCGCATTCTTTTGTAGAAAATTGATAAGTTGCGTCTGCACTTCTTTCCCCAAGTTGGAGCCGATCTTCACCACGTGCCCTTCATTCCCATCATTCAAGGGAATTGAGACGAGATCTTCTATTGGCCCACCCCGCTCTTCAGTCAGGTCATCGCGTATGTCCAGTCTGTCTACCGGACAGGGGTCAGGCCGTCCACTTCTTTATAGGGTGATGTTATAGCAATGTCTTGCCAGGGCTTGATCTCCTCTGACTTCTCTGACCCCCTGGCTAGTAAGAAATTTAATTTTAAATGGTAGGTCGATACTACAGCTCGGAGGGCATTGAGGCCAGGTCGGCCGAGTATTGCGTTGTAGGCAGACGGTGCCCTCACTACCAGAAAATCCACTGGTGCTCTAGATTGTTTTGGATACCGACCTGCAACTATAGTCAAAATTTTACCCCCTCCACCGGTACAGCATCGTCAGTGAATCCTACCAACGGAGAGTTAATCGGCCCTAACCGACCATCCGAAATGGATATTTTTGAGAATGCCTCATAAAATAAAATATCGATCGAGCTTCACTGTCAACAGGAATGCGACGTACATCATAATCAGCAATATTCAAAGAAACTACAACCACATCATTGTACAAGAATTGAATCTCCGGGCATCTTCTTCTGTAAAAGTAATGGACTCTTCAATCCTTTGCCGCTTGAGCGGTCCGACCGATCTACTGGCTGCTCCCCTCCGGGGCCCCCCAGAAAGGGTGTTGACGATCTTAGTCAGAGGCTGATCTTCAGGCTATTTTTTCCTCCTTCACGGCTCCAATTGTGACGGGGCCTTTGGCCGATCTTCCCTACTTTTAGGTTGGTGTCGAATGAATCCGTCGACTGCCGTTGTCGGAGGAGGAGGAGCCTGGAAGCTGGAGATGAGGCCAGAGCCTGAGATCTGGCCGCGAGGCTGTGGATCGCCTGGTAGATGCCTTTCGGGGAGGCATCAGGTGGAGATCTGGAGGGAGAAGGGGAGGAGGGTGCCGGAGAAGATGATCGGAGTCAGTCCCGTTGAGCACTTCTTTAATAACAAGGATACTGCGAAGACACACAGCCCTCCTTCTAGCACCAATTCTGTTGGTGCAGAATTCCATCGAAGTCGGAGTTACTGGAGTCGAGATGACCGCGGCCGCCACCGGGACCTGCAAGGAAAGTCTAAATCAGAGTTGGGGGTGCTCCGGCAAGACCCTCCGATGCTTAAGTCAGTACTCTGCTTCAACAGAAATGGAGTGCTCGAGTAAAAATTTTTGCAGAGTTTTGTGATAGAGATCAGAGCTTAGAGAAGAACGTATCTGGGGGTCCCTTTTTATAGACGGAGAGCGTAACGGATTGATAGCGACATCTATAATTGCCTGGTAGTGGGCTGTTCAGAGCCGCACAGAGATTGTTACAGAGAGTAGTGACGTTAGGGGTCGTTCAGGATCACGTGGAGTTTGTTACGGAGAGTGGAGTGGTGTCCGTTGTCGCGACTTGCCAGAGAGTAGTGGCGTTAGGGGTCGTTCAGGGCCACGTGGAGTTTGTTATGGAGAGTGGAGTGGTGTCTATTGTCGTGACTTGTCAGAGAGTAGTGGAGCTCGGAGAGTGGAGCGGCGTTCGTTGTCGCGACTTGCCAGAGAGTAGTAGAGCCATGCGGAATCTGTTGCAGAGAGTGGAGCAGGGTAGTGGCCATTGTCGTGACTTGCCAGAGAGTTTGGATCTATCGGCTGGATCTCGGCTGGGATATCTGATGGAGCGGAATGGCTCTCTATTGTTGGTCTGGGAGAAGCTCGGATGTCTCCAAAACTGCTGATGAGTGTACTGATGTCGGATACCTTAGACGCTGATACTACAGATGGGAGTCATCTGCTATAGAAGCTCAGATGGAGACTTTTCGTTGGCAAAGCCCGGTAGGAGTCCGATTGCTAGAGAAGTCCGTCTGGGATTCACCTGATGTGGAAGCTCTTCTGAAGATGATCCATTGGAGAAGTCCGATTTCATGAAGGATCTGGTGGAGAGTCAGCCAGCGATGGACTTCGGATGGCGTTGGAGAGGTTCGACAGACATCGGAGGTGATCGATCGATGTAGGAATCCAGCTGTCGGAGTCCGTCCATCATAGAAGCTAGTCCGATATTCATCCGCTATGGGAATTCGGACGGAGTCTGGTTCTTGTAGAAGGCTGAAGGGAGATCACTTATTGTAGAAGCTCGATCGAAGATCGGTTGTCGTGGGAGCTCGAAGTAGCAACCTGACCGGTGGGTCCTGTCCCATTGTAGAAGCTCATCTGGGATCCGACTACGAAGAAGCTCGGCTGAAGTCTACCTGTAATAGAAGTTCGAAAGAAATATGTTTACAGTAGAGGCCCGAATAAAATTTGCTTACAGTAGAGATCCGGGGTAGACCACCTGCTATAGGAGTTCAGAGTAGGCCGCTCGTAGCAGGAGTTGGAGAAGATCGCTCGTAGTAGAAGTTTGGGGTAGATCACTCGTAGTAGAAGTTCGACTCTCACAGGAGCTCGGCTGGAATCCTGAAGGCGGTCGACCGTCGTGGAAACTTGGACGGAATCTGATTACTGTAGAAATCTCGTTGTTAGAAAAGCTCGGATTTTGATGAAGTCTGAAAGAAGTTCGGAGGATAGTTGATCACTGTAGAAGGTCGGCCGATAGTGAGGCTTAAAGAGCCTCTGAAGCGGCTCGGTAGATGGACGGAGAAGTCCATTGCTAGAGAAGTCTGGAAGAAGTTCGGATAGTTGAGGGGGTTCAAAGAGACGCCACACAAGGTCGGAAGCCGAAAAAGCCCTGGAAGGGTCGGTCTTTTACAAACTTCGGCCGGGGGGGGGGGTATTTTATACCCAACAACTACCATGCCAAGAATACCTAACACAGCTACCAAACTACATTATTTGAATAGAAAGAGGACATATCAGCTATAATTCAGCTATTTGGCACTGAGTCTGTAATACCCGGCCTATTTGGGCCCTGAACCAAGCCCAAAACATGAAAGCCCGTATAAAAAAAAATGAATGAAGAAGACTCCCGCAGGGGTCTTCTTCTTCTCCCGACCGACTCCTAATCGGAGTCGAAAAGCTTGTCAAGGAGGAGTCAAACTCCTCCCCTCTGGCTCTATTTAAGGGGAAGACCCTTCTCCCTTCCTCCCACCGAAAAATCATGGGGCAAAATGGCGAGGATCGTCAGAAATTGCTCGTAGAAGCTTTTTACTGTGCTCACCACAAATTCTCGCCGGAGACCACACTGGAGCTCGAGGTAAGCCTCGATTTCTCTCCTTCTCTTCTTCCCTTTCCTTTCCGTGCCTGTACGCATGATTGCCGGCGACCAGAGTCACCGAATTTTGTTGGAGAAATATCCTCTGTTTTAGCCCTCTTTTCTTTGGTTTTTTGGTACCGGTGGTTGTCGCCGACCGTCAGATTCGTTCGTCCGAGCCACCCCATCGTCATCCTTCCGCCGATGGCCACTGTCGTGCCAATTGTGCCCTGATCGACCGACCAAAGGAGGGGACCACACGGTCCCCTGTTTCACCCACAGGAGGCCACGGGAAGAAGAAGGAAAAGAAAAGGAAAAAAAAAAAGAAAAGAAAAAGAAAAGAAAAAAAAAAAAGAAGAAGAAAAAATAAAAAAATAATAAATAGACTCTCTCTCCTCTCTCTCCCTCTTTTCTTCTCTCTAATTTTCTTTCTCTCTCTACTTTCTCTCTCTAGGTTATTTCTCTCTCCTAAAATTTTTTAAAATTTCAAGAAGAATGATGATGAATTGAAATTAATCCTAGTGATGGATTTTTGATCTGTGATCGTTGGATGGTACACCGACACCCATTTTGATTAAATCAGATATTTTTAGATTTTATTTCTCATGATTTTATTGAATTATCCATATGATAATTTCAGTGTGATTTGATCTGATCGATTGGACTTATTGAATCATATCGTCTGAAGATTTCAAGATGAATTTCTCTCTCTAAATTTTTTTCTTTCTAAAATTTTCTCTCTGTAAAATTATTTCTCTCTCTTGATTGATTTCTCTCTCTTAAAAGATTAGTCAATGAAAGAATTATTTTAATATTTTTGATCTGATTCTAGTGAAGACTCCTGATCCATTGTTGCTCCTAAGATTGATTTTGATGATTGCAAAGCAGATTGAAGGGATACAATTAATTTTAAATTGGAAAAGTCCTTATGCTCTTCAAGGCAAAATCGTAATTTTGCTAAAATCCTGATTTGATAGTACCATTTGTAGAACAAATGATTTGAAATCTATTGGTGAAAATTTTATTATTTTTGGACTTATATTTTTGAAGTTATGAAGGTTTGAAGTGCATGAGTCGACTCATGAGTCAACTCATGACACTATGAGCTGATTGGCACGCAAAAATTACCCATGGCACGCTGGATTTTTGACTTGGCACGACCTGTGAGTCGACTCATGAGTCGAACAAGCATGAGTCGACTCATGAGTCGACCTCTGCTGATTTGGGCCAAGAAAATCCAGAAACCAAATCTCTGGTCTTTGCAACAGAGGTCGACTCATGAGTCGACCCCTGAAGCATGAGTCGACTCATGAGTCGACCCCTGCGACGGAAATCGTTCGCAATGGCTATTTTTTGCCCGTTTTAATTGCCTTTTATGCTTCCTAAAAATGCTCTAACGGCTCTTTATCTGCCTAATATGTTTTTCTCTTGTTTCTTAATGCTATAAAAAGTTTCTAAAGGTGAAAGAAATAAAGGGATCGAGAGACACAAAATCAAACGATTGAGAGGATCCAAAATACACAAGGTGATCAACGAGATACTTGAGAGAAAAAGAAAAGAGGATCCAAAATCTACACGAGAGAGACAAGTGATCCACAATATACACGAGAGATTGTGAAAGAGATTCAAGAGCAT
Organism: Elaeis guineensis; assembly: GCF_000442705.2. Lineage (NCBI taxonomy): Eukaryota > Viridiplantae > Streptophyta > Magnoliopsida > Arecales > Arecaceae > Elaeis > Elaeis guineensis. The sequence continues at coordinate 26,510,116 of NC_025993.2, read as the reverse complement.
TCAAAGAAAGGATTTTTCATGCCTATAGTTCAACCTTGATCAAGAGATCTTTCAAAGCCTTCAAGAAGTCTTCAATCAAAGATCATCTTCTTCTCAAGCATTCATTCAAGCGTTCATCCACCTTGAGAAAATCCAAAAAGGAGATTCTTCATTTGAGTAAAGTATTTTTATTGTTATATTTGCTCATTTAAGGAGCTGTTATTGTATTAATTTGTACTCTAAGCTATTTTACTCTTTGTGAGTATTTGTTCTTGTTTTTGGAAGATTTCCAAAATAAGGGAAGGTTGACCCGAACCTGAAATCGGAGTGTTTTGGGTTGACTTATACCCGAAAACAAGTAGACTAGCTTGGGATAGCTAGTGTCGGAGTTTCCGACGTTTGTATTCGGGTTGAATACAAGTATAGTGGATTAGAATTCCCAAGTAGGAGCTTGGGGAGTGGATGTAGGTGCAAGGTTGGCACCGAACCACTATAAATCCTTGTGTTTGTGGTGTGCTTTATTGTTTCTCTTTATTTCTTTATTATATTCTTGCATTCTTGCTTTAGGAAATTAATCTTGATTTAAAGTCTTTGTTCTCATTCATCATAAGTATTTAATTAAGCCTAAAATCGTTAGAAACCCAATTCACCCCCCCTCTTGGGTTGCATAGCTGGGCAACAAGTGGTATCAGAGCCGGTGCTCTAGCCCTTCTTTGATCTAACAATCAAAGAGCCAAAGATCTATGGCAACCCATGTCGGTACTTCTCTAGCCGAGGGGCAATCTACAAACCGACCTCCACTTTTCAATGGGTCTAATTACACCTATTGGAAAGCTCGGATGAAGATATTCATACAAGCACTCGACTATGATATGTGGAGTATCATAGTGAGCGATCCTCACACACCCATCAAGATTATAGATGGTGAGGAGTCAACCAAACCCGAGAAAGAATGGGATGAGGTTGATAAGAAATTGGCACAATTAAATGCCAAAGCTATGAATGTTCTTTATTGTGCACTAGATGCGAATGAATTTAATCGCATTTCTACTTGTGCATCTGCTAAAGAAATATGAGATAGGTTAGAAGTAACCCATGAGGGAACAAGTCAAGTAAAAGAGTCTAAAATAAACATGCTTGTACATAAATATGAATTATTTAAAATAGAGCATGATGAGTCCATAACTGCTATGTTTACTCGTTTTACTGATATAATTAATGGTTTGAAGAGTCTTGGCAAATCTTATACTAACAGTGAACTAGTAAGGAAGATTCTCAGGTCATTGCCAAGAACTTGGGAAGCCAAGGTAACTGCCATCCAAGAAGCAAAGAACTTGAACACTCTACCTCTAGAAGAGCTTCTTGAACCTTGATGACTCATGAACTCAGCATGAAGCAACATCAAGAGGATGAAGTCAAAAAGAAAAGAACCATTGCCCTTAAATCCACAGCTTCGCCTGATTATGAAACGGATGACACTGAAGATGAAGAACAGGATGAAGAGATGGCACTCATCACCCGGAGATTCAAGAAGTTCCTAAGAAAAAGAAAACAGGGGATGAGAAAGAAATTCACAAAAGGGAACAAAGCAAAGAGAAAGAGAAAGATCAACCCCTTATATGCTACGAGTGCAAGAAGCCGGGATATTTCAGATCCGAATGTCCACAACTGAAGAAAGGTCCCAAAAAGTTCAAAAAGAAAGCAATGATGGCGACTTGGAGTGCGAGTGATGACTCGAGCTCCGACGAGAAACCTCAACAGAACAAGCCAACCTGTGCCTGATGGCACACGAAAATAAGGTAACTTCTGAATCCACTAGTGAATTTACTTTTGAAGAATTGCATGAAGCATTCTATGATTTGATTGATGAATTAAAGAAACTAGGGATGAAAAACAAAGAACTGAAATTGGAAAATCAGTCCTTAGTGAAACAAGCTGAAAATCTTTCAATTGAAAATTCCACCTTGATTCAAGAAAAACAAAGCTTAAAGAATGAAATTAACAAGCTGAAACCTATAGTAGATAAGTTCACCTTAAGTTCAAACAAATTAAATATGATTCTTGACAATCAAAAAGCTGTATATGATAAGGCTGGACTTGGGTATAACCCCTTAAAGAAACAAAAATTTCTGAAGAATATTATATAAATTATTCAAGTAACAAGTCTACAAATATTACTTGTCTCAAATGTGGTAGAATAGGACATAAATCATACACATGCCTCAAATCTGCAAACAAAACTATAAAGAAAATATGGGTTCCAAAAGGAACCATTTTGACTAACCTAAAAGGACCAAGAAAGCTTGGGTACCTAAGACAGAAACTTGACCTTTGCTTGCAGGTGTGTCTAGCATCCCAAGGAGGAAACAGGAAATGGTATCTTGATAGTGGATGCTCGAGACACATGACTGGTGATGAATCAAATTCATCACGCTTGATGCTAAGGATGGAGGGATGGTCACCTTTGGAGATAATGGCAAAGGAAAGATCATCGGGATAGGTAACATTGGTATCACTCCCTCCAAATATATTGAAAATATTTTGTTAGTTAAAGGTTTAAAGCATAACTTACTCAGCATTAGTCAATTTTGTGATAAAGGGTATAAAGTAGTTTTTGAATCATCTGTTTGCATTGTGACTAGTCCTGTTAATGATGGCATTAAATTTATAGGACATAGGCATGGCAATGTTTATATGGTAGATTTGAATGACTTAGCCAAATTAGACATGCAATGTCTAGTATCCTTGAATGCTAAAATTAATGAGACTAGTTGGCTGTGGCATCGTAGACTTGCACATATTAGCATGCATTCTCTTTCAAAATTAATTAAAAAGGAATTAGTTTTGGTTTGCCAAAATTGAATTTTGAAAAGGATAGAATTTGTAATGTATGCCAATTAGGTAAACAAACTAGAGTTTCATTTAAATCCAAAAATACTGTTTCAACTTCTAGACCTTTAGAGCTCTTACATATGGACTTATTTGGACCAACTAGAACCACTAGTCTAGGAGGAAAATGATATGGCTTTGTAATTATAGATGATTACTCTCGTTTTACTTGGGTTTTCTTTTTGGCACACAAAAATGAAACTTTTCATATTTTACTAAGTTTCACCGAAAGGTCACTAATGAAAAAGGTTTTCAATTCAAAATATTAGAAGTGACCATGGAACTGAATTTGAAAATCAAGATTTTGAAAATTTTTGTGATGAAAATGGAATTGGCCATAACTTCTCTGCTCCTAGGACACCCCAACAAAATGGGGTAGTTGAAAGGAAAAACAGAACCTTAGAAGAAATGGCCCGTACCATGCTTTGTGAAAGCAACCTTCCAAGATATTTTTGGGTGGAAGCAATTAACACAGCATGTTAATTTTAAATCGTGCCTTGATTAGACATTTTTTAAAGAAAACCCCCTATGAACTTTGGAAAGGAAGAAAACCAAACATTGCATATTTTCATGTTTTTAGTTGCCGATGTTTTGTATTAAATAATGGTAAAGAAAAACTTGGTAAATTTGATGCAAAATCAGATGAAGCAATCTTTCTAGGTTACTCCTCAACTAGTAAAACATTTAGAGTTTTCAACAAAAGAACTTTAGTAGTTGAGGAATCCATACATATTGTCTTTGATGAATCTAACGATCTTCCTTCAAGGAAGAATGAGGGTATTGATGATGCAGATCTACTAATAGAAGGTATGAAGGAGATCACTCTGAAAGATTCAGCAACTCCAAAGACAAGGATCAAGAAGACGAACAAAATGAGAGAGGTGAAGAAATTCAAGAACAACCTCAAGGTACAAATGACCTATCCAAGGAATGGAGGTATGTTCACAACCACCCTAAGGAGTTAATAATTGGTGATCCTATGCATGGGGTAAAAACCCTTCTTCACTTAGAGATGTAGTTAATCATTGTGCTTTTGTATCTCATCTTGAACCTAAAACTTTTGAAGAAGCTGAAAATGATCAAAATTGGATTAATACTATGCAAGAGGAACTTAATCAATTTCAAAGAAATAATGTTTGGACCTTAGTATCAAGACCTAAAAATTATTCAATAATTGGAAAAAATGGGTCTTTAGAAATAAATTAGATGAGCATGGAAATGTAATTAGAAATAAAGCAAGACTGGTTGCTAAGGGATATAATCAAGAAGAAGGAATTGATTTTGATGAAACCTTTGCACCTGTTGCTAGATTAGAAGCTATTAGACTTCTACTTGCATATGCTTGCTTTATGAAATTCAAGTTATTTCAAATGGATGTTAAAAGTATATTTTTAAATGGATATATTGCTGAAGAAGTATATGTAGAACAACCTCCTGGATTTGAAAATCATGCTTTTCCTAATCATGTCTTTAGATTAAATAAAGCTTTATATGGATTAAAACAAGCACCTAGAGCATGGTATGAAAGGCTAAGCAAATTTCTACTAAATAATGGTTTTTCAAGAGGTAATGTAGATACAACCTTATTTATTAAAAGAAATCAAAATGATATGCTAGTTATACAAATTTATGTTGATGACATAATTTTTGGGTCTACTAATGAATCCCTTTGTCAAGACTTTGCTAAGCTTATGCAGGGGAGTTCGAGATGAGCATGATGGGAGAACTCACCTTCTTCCTCGGACTCCAAATCAAACAATCAAAAGAGGGAATCTCCATCACCCAAAGCAAATACACCAAGGAACTACTCAAAAGATTTGGAATGGAGAACTGCAAACCAATTGGCACACCAATGAGTCCCTCATGTAAGCTTGACAAGGATGATGAAGGTAAAAGTGTAGACTTAAAATACTATAGAGGTATGATTGGCTCATTATTATATTTAACTGCAAGTAGGCCTGATATCATGTTTAGTGTTTGTTTATGTGCTAGATATCAATCTAATCCTAAAGAATCTCATTTGAATGCTGTTAAAAGAATCCTTAGATACTTAAGTGGTACTCAAACTCTAGGGTTATGGTACTCTAAGGACTCACAAATTGATTTATTAGGATATTCAGATGCTGATTTTGCTGGATGTAAATTAGATAGAAAAAGCATAAGTGGAACATGCCAATTTCTTGGAGTTAACCTAATCTCATGGTTTAGCAAGAAACAAAATTCGGTGGCACTGTCTACGGCTGAGGCCGAATACATTGCAGCCGGAAGCTGTTGTGCTCAAATCTTGTGGATTAAGCAACAACTCGAAGACTTTGGAATCAAACTTAATGACACACCAATAAGATGTGACAACACAAGTGCCATAAATCTATCTAAAAATCCAATTCAACATTCAAGATCCAAACATATTGAAATAAGACATCATTTTATAAGAGAACATGTTCAAAACAAAAATATTATTCTTGAATATATTTGCACTGAAAGTCAATTAGCTGATATCTTTACAAAGGCCCTTAGTGAGGATAGATTCTGTGAAATTAGGAGAAATCTAGGAATTCTAGATCCATATGCCTAAATTTTCTCTCAATTTTCAAGAATTGATGTCAAATATTCTTAGAGCTCAATTTTTAACATCTACCCTGGTCCCAAAAGCTCAAGTTTATCATTCTAAAAACTTATCTTTAAGCAAAACTCCTTCTCCCAAAATTTCAAATTTTTCTAGAATTTATTCATATTTTTCCTGATTTTCTGAACTTCATGAGTCGACCCCCATGAGTCGACTCAATGGCAAACTTGTAAATCCCACCAATTTTCAACGGGTTCATTGTTTTTATAAGGGACCCTGTTCATGAGACGACTCATCTTCTCATCGTCCTCCTTCTAAAAGCCGACTTCTCCAATTCTTTTGCTACAAATCCAAGGATCCAATTCGAAGCACTTCTCCCTCCTCCTCTCCACCAAAAATCGCTACCTTGGAAAGGGATTTTTTGAGCTGTCTCGCATTGTTTGGCGCGGTTGGAACGTGCCCTAGCACTTCATCGATCTTCCCAAATCCACTTCTTTTCTCCACCAAAATCCCTCTTTACTCTCTTGTGATCCCTCCTCCACTCAATTCAAGTCTCCTTGCCTGCTACTATATTGAATATGGCTCCGAAGATGAAACTTCCCTAAAGAAGAAAGTCAATCCGTGAGCCTGAAAAATTGTCCGAAAGAAAAGGCAAGCTAGTCAGACTTCCACTGCTCCCACTCCAGTATCTGCTCAAGGTCCCCCTCAATCCTCCATAAGCCCCAGTAAGAACCCTCTTTCTGATAGAAAAGTAGAAACCAAAAAAATATAGATTTTCGATTCTTTGAAGATGAGGGCTTTACTTTTGCTACCAAGATTAAAAACCAAGGATGGGGTTTCTATTGCTCCCTTAAGGAAGTCACCTATGTTGACCTAGTTAGAGAATTCTACCAGAACCTACATTATGGAAATGGGTCAGTGACTTCAACAGTCAAGGGAATTGATATCTGCTTGGATTCTAGGATATTGGGAGAAATACTTCAGTTGCCTAGTGAAGGTTACTCATATATGGAACTCCCAGTAAAAGAAGAGGGGATCAGAATTATTCTAGGAGAAACTTATTCAGAAAGTTTAAATAAATTGGAAGCAAAGATTTTGTCCATTGAGATGAGGATCCTACATCAGATGGTAACAAAGCTCTTCTTTCCTAGAAGTGGTAGGCATGATCTACTGTCTGGCAGAGATATCTGTATCATTTTCATGTCATCACTCAGACCCCCCTGAACCTCCCTGCACTTATGATAGAGGCCATGAGAGAAACTTTGAACAGAACAAAGGCACACTTGCCTTATGGTATGGCCCTTACTCGAGTATTTAGGAGGTTTGGAGTTAGCTGTGAGGGGGAGGCACCTACCAAGCTATCTCATGTGGACACTTTCAACCAACACAGCCTGCACCGAATGGGATTTACAAAAACTGATGGTGGTTGGATCAAGGGATCTGAGGAAAGAGCTGGGGAAAGAGCTGAAGAAAGAAATAGAGCTGAAGACAGAACTGAAGGCAGAGCTGAAGAAGAAGGTCCATCATCTCCTATACATGACTTCAGACAGCTCACCAGATACCCAGTTCATTCCTGATACAGAGGCTGGCCCTTCAGAGTTTACTAGGATGTCCACATCAGTGTATCAGCCAGAGAGTAGAGCACCTCATTCAGAGTTCAGACTGGCTGACGATCAGATAGAGCATATATCACAGCGTGTGGCTGCCTTACTATCTAGCCAGTGGAGTAGTACTTCTTTTGCACCTGGAGCTACTTCTTCTGATCAGACCATTACTCCCCACATCTCCACTGTGATTCAGATGATGTCAGATCAGTCCATCCAGATCCAGCAGCTTGAGATACAGTCTGGAGATTGACTGGCAGAGTTCTAGACTTGCAGGGGCAAGTCCTTACTTTGGCCCATCCCAAGCCACAGGAGTCAACTATTGAGGTCACAGACCTCACTGCAGAGGCTGGAAGGCTCAGAGGAGCACTAGAGGGAGGATATGAGTTACTGAGAAAAAAATCCGAGGATCGACTGAGCATGCTACCACTCAGTTCACTGCTCTACTTCAATCTGTTTCCAGAGCATTGAACGTACTTGATTCCATCAGACTCACCCTTTCTGTTCATCCTTAGCATCTCAGCGTTCCCAGCCACCCAGTTCATCTCGCTCTCCTGCTCGTGCCAGAGGCAGACGGGGTAGAGGACGCACTTCTGATAGAGATCCATCAGCTTCTCATCCCATATCTGATGACTCCGATCCATGACTTCTCATGATCATTACTAGATCCTAGGTGTTAGTGTCTTGTTCTAGGATCTGTATTTTGGGGTCATGTATTGACAATTAGCTGTTTGACTTTTAAAATATGAACTATGTATTGAAACAATTATGGTTTTAATGGAATCATCTTTTACTTATATTTCTACCTTTTGTAATGATGTTGATCATATTTTGGTTATATATATTCTCCTTGTTGAAATATTGTCTTCTCTTTGTTGTTGTTTGCTGTTAATAATTGCTGTATTAAGGGGAGCAAACATCTGTGATTAACTCTAAAGGGGGAGAAATTAAAAAAAATTTCAGAAAAAGGAGAAGTTAACCATGGTTGATGATGTCAAAAAGGGGGAGAAATTATTAAACAAAAATTTAAGGAAATTTGGTATCAGACAGAAATTAAACAAAAAGCCATCCATCAAAAGCAAAAGCAAAAATTATGAGCAATTAAAGAAAAAAAAAAAAGCAATCAAAACCAAAATTATGAGAAATTAATGAATGAATTGAAAATTTAAAGAACAATATCAAAAATACAATGATAAGTAAAATACAAATAAGTAACTTTTAAATTACTTCTTTATATATGCTCTGATTTGTATTAAAAATTTAAATATGCTCTGATATACTTCAAAATTACAACTTGCTCTGATACATCTTTTGAAATTTTATTTACCTTGATACATCTTAAGAAATTTATCTTACTCTGATACATCTTAAAATTTTTAACTTGCTCTGATATATTATAAAACTTGCTCTGATACATTATAAAATTTTCTCTGATACATTGTAAAATTGTTTTCTTGTTCTGATACATTGCAAAATTTATTTTTTTTTGCTCTGATATATCTTAAACTCAAAATGATCTAATACAGTTTCCAAATCAACTCTTAAACATGCTTTGGCATACATAATTATTTTTTTTGTATCAAAAAGCAATTAAAGCACATAAGTATTTTTTTTTGCTATGATGCTAAAACTAAAATCAAATGAGAATGAAATTTTCAAAATACAGCTTAATCTGATAACAAAAACAAGTTTTCCGCTCTAACACCAAAATCACATAATCCAATGAGCTTATCATCAAATCCTTAAGCAAATGGACAAATTATTTATGTATATGACCATTTATATTACATGCCAAAAGAATCATACTCTTTTCAAGCATATACACCTATAATGCATTCTTTTGAAATTAGTGTTTCACATAAATACTTTTGATCAAATGTTTTTCATCATCAAAAAGGGGAGATTGTTGCTCCTAAGATTGATTTTGATGATTGCAAAGCAGATTGAAGGGATACAATTAATTTTAAATTGAAAAAGTCCTTATGCTCTTCAAGGGCAAAATCGTAATTTTGCTAAAATCCTGATTTGATAGTACCATTTGGTAGAACAAATGATTTGAAATCTATTGGTAAAAATTTTATTATTTTGGATTTATATTTTTGAAGTTATGAAGGTTTGAAGTGCATGAGTCGACTCATGAGTCAACTCATGACACTATGAGCTGATTGGCACGCAAAAATTACCCATGGCATGCTGGATTTTTGACTTGGCACGACCTGTGAGTCGACTCATGAGTCGACCCACAAGGCATGAGTCGACTCATGAGTCGACCTCTGCTGATTTGGGCCAAGAAAATCCAAAACCAAATCTCTGATCTTTGCAACAGAGGTCGACTCATGAGTCGACCCCTGAAGCATGAGTCGACTCATGAGTCGACTCCTGCGACGGAAATCGTTCGCAACGGCTAGTTTTTTGTCCGTTTTAATTGCCTTTTATGCTTCCTAAAAATGCTCTAACGGCTCTTTATCTGCCTAATATGTTTTTCTCTTGTTTCTTAATGCTATAAAAAGGTTTCTAAAGGTGAAAGAAATAAAGGGATCGAGAGACACAAAATCAAACGATTGAGAGGATCCAAAATACACAAGGTGATCAACGAGATACTTGAGAGAAAAAGAAAAGAGGATCCAAAATCTACACAGAGAGACAAGTGATCCACAATATACACGAGAGATTGTGAAAGAGATTCAAGAGCATTCAAAGAAAGGATTTTTCACGCCTATAGTTCAACCTTGATCAAGAGATCTTTCAAAGCCTTCAAGAAGTCTTCAATCAAAGATCATCTTCTTCTCAAGCATTCATTCAAGCGTTCATCCACCTTGAGAAAATCCAAAAAGGAGATTCTTCATTTGAGTAAAGTGTTTTTATTGTTATATTTGCTCATTTAAGGAGCTGTTATTGTATTAATTTGTGCTCTAAGCTATTTTACTCTTTGTGAGTATTTGTTCTTGTTTTTGGAGGATTTCCAAAACAAGGGAAGGTTGACCCGAACCTGAAATCGGAGTGTTTTGGGTTGACTTGTACCCGGAAACAAGTAGACTAGCTTGGGATAGCTAGTGTCGGAGTTTCCGACGTTTTATTCGGATTGAATACAAGTATAGTGGATTAGAATTCCCAAGTAGGAGCTTGGGGAGTGGATGTAGGTGCAAGGTTGGCACCGAACCACTATAAATCTTGTGTTTGTGGTGTGCTTTATTGTTTCTCTTTATTTCTTTATTATATTCTTGCATTCTTGCTTTAGGAAATTAATCTTGATTTAAAGTCTTTGTTCTCATTCATCATAAGTATTTAATTAAGCCTAAAATCGTTAGAAACCCAATTCACCCCCCTCTTGGGTTGCATAGCTGGGCAACATCCATAATTGTCGGACAGCGTGTTGGCACTCATCTTGATCAGACCGGATATTTTTCAATTTGATCATCTATGATCCCGATTTAATCATGACTTGATTAGATCATTTTGATCACATTAATCAAGATGTCGGATTGTGACACCTGATTAATTTGGATTGTACCTCATGAATTCTCTCTTCTGATTTTCTATCTCTACTTGGTTGATGAATCCAATAAAGAAATCTCGATTCTATCACTTTGAAAATCTGATTTGATCCGATAGTCAAATTCTAAACCATCTATGTCTTAATTAGATTTTGATCAGATAAAATTAGATGATCGGACCAATCTAGATGATAGGATATGGGTGTCCATCAATTCTATTTTTTTTAATTGTTCATATCCTTTCTAATTAATGAAATTGATCCTATATAGGATTGTGGATGTTTGATCAGGGATATCGCAATATGATCTACGAATAAAATTTTGAAAAAAAATTTATAGAATTATATAGATTTATTGGAATACATTTGAGGTAAGTAATATTTTATTTTTCTAGATTTATCAATAAATTATAATGTATTTGTTTGACATGATTTAAGAAACGATGCATGAATTAGATGAATATTATTTTGTTATAAAAATATCTTATTTGAAATGTTATGATGAAGCATGATTGAACATATTGATTTCATGATGCATTATATTGATTGATTTTGATACCACATGATTATGTGTATTCCTATCGAACTAGAATAAGAACATGAATTATGAAGAATTTTGATACAAGAACAATATGAATTGACAATCTGATTATGTAAAGAACCCCACCAATAGGAGAATATACGTTGGCAATTGATTTGTCCTAAGAGTTTGTGTCGCTAGCGAGACCAGTGACATGTCGTTGTGAGACCAGCGACAAACCGCCAACGAGACCAGTGGTTCCGAAGGATTTGCTGCCTGATGATTCACAGCTCACCGTAAGAAGATACGCGATATTATGACCCTGCCACAGAAAAAATATGGTCATAGCTCATGATTAATGAAAAAAATTTAAGAATGAAAGAAGTTAAAATCTCGAAAGAAACTTGAATTTTTGAAAAAAAAATGAATTTGGCATGAACTATATTGCATAATCAAAATTGATTTTAAATTGATGAACTCTATATGCTTATTTTCTATAAATGATTATTTACGTTAATGCTGACGAAATCTATGAAAAGTGATCATTACTTACTGGGTTGTCTAGCTCATTACCTTCTATTTTTACTGTTTTTATAGATATCGAGAATTTAAGATGATACAAGATATAAATGGAAGAGTGATTAGAAACAGAATCTTCATATTTTTATATTAGATTGAAAGTCTTATTGAATTTGATGTAAAGCCTATTGAATATTGTTGAATTTATTGAGATATTAAAGTTAGAATTTAGATTTTTATATTTTGGATTTAAATTATTGACTAATTATTTCATTGTTGTTTTATGATAGCATGATAAGATGCCTTGCATGCTTATAGGGAGAGTTTTCTGTGAGTATGCGGTGGTTGCCATGACCTTCGGCTCGCGATCTCGGATCGGAGGCATAACAATTAAGGTGGTACAGAGCATAAGTGGATAAATTATGAAACATATAATCAGATATAGAATGAGTGTAAGTGGATAGACACTATGATCATTATGGTGTAGATCTTTGATGATTGTAGTGCAAGAAATCTTTATGATTTTTTCTTAAACATAGAGATTATGTATGAAAAGACCATAAGAAATTATGACATGTAGAGTTTAAATATGATAGATGATCTATGGATCATGATATGATTAGTTAGATTTTGATCAAAAGTAATTACAAAAGGATTGACATGTAAATTTTATTATGTATTATGGTTATTAATTTGATCATTGATTCGAGTGAATCGTAAGCTCAAATTGATGCAAGAATAATACTATGATATTACTCCTAGTTGAGAAGTTGACTATTATTGGCAAGATAAAGATTTGACGATAAAATATTATTCCAAGATGGACTAAGAGAGTCCTTTATGATACTTGATTAGAATATTTATCAAAATTGAACTTGATATGTGGATCATGTATAAATTTGCATATTAGGATGAATGTATATTTGGAGATATTGCAAAGAAGTCTATTTCTTATTGATGAAATCGATTACGAGATTGTAGGATATTCATTGTGTAGGATATTCATTGAATCTATTATTAAATGAGAATTTGATTTTTTTTAGGCTTGTATGATTGTTATGAAAGGATACTTGATAGATATTAAGGATCTTGATAATACAAAACTTTAGAAAAGATAATGATTTGAAATTCTTATATATTCTGATTATGTCCTAATTTGATGAAGTATTGAAAGATTTTCTTATTGATTTGACTTATAAGATTTTGATTTGAAATTATCTAATTGAATTGATATGAAAATTAAGATTTGATTCATATTGATTATAGTAGATATATATGATGGTTTTGAATGTGATATTGGACTCAAGGGTTAATCAAGATTATTGTACATCAGTAAAAGTATGAATGAAAATTGAAAGTTAATCTTTGGCTTCAATTGAAATTTAAAATTTTAGATCTTTTTCATTGACAAAAAAAAAAAAATATGATCAAAAAAAAAATTTTTTGATGAACCTAAAAAATTTTGATTGTTAGAACAGAGTGCACAGCAGAAGCATAGTGATCTGGATTATTTTAAGCAAGTTAGGAATGTTGATTCTTTGAGTTAAAAAATTTTGATAGATGATATGATTTGATACAAAAAATTTATTGATATTAGAAATAATAATATTATAAAATTTTGGATTATTTTTAATATCCTTAATGTGATTTTCAAAAGTAGTGCTTCCATCTACTATGGTACAAAAATAATTAGCATCCCAATTCTAGAATGAGTGGACCCTTGATTTTTTTATTTTAGGTTTAGAATATTTAGAGATAAATTTATTTTATCCTAGAATTGAATAATTCTTTACTTATTAGAAAGAATTTGAGATTGTTTATCAAACATTGATTTTTGATCTTAGATTTTTATACTCAAAAGTTTATCTATGGAGAATGTGGTAAAATTTGTTTATGATCTTGTGACAAATTAATTAAATCATGAGCAGTTAACGATTTTTGGTGAGAAATTTGATATCTTTATTTAGAATTGAGATATTAATTTTGATGATCAGAAATAGTGGGTATTGATTCTAATCAACATTGATGATATTGATCTTTTCTTTATGAAATGATTTAATGATGAAGTTGCATCAAAAATTAAAACATCAAAAATTTGAGGATGAGATTGAAATAGTAAATCTTCAACCTTTGAAAGTATGAATAAAAAAAAATATTTTTAAATTTTGATGTCACTGTATGATTCATATAAGTATATTTTTCTATCTTATGATGGGTTGATTAATTAAGAGCGGTTAGTAGTTTGATAAAAAAAAATTCTTATTCAAAAATTAAGATATTGATTTTCTTCTATTTACAAGAGATAGGTTTGATTTTGATCTAGTTATGAGGTATTGAATATTATTTTTATAGGAAATGAGATCATGATTTTGAAATCTTAAAAATTGAAAATCTTTGAGATATTGATTTTGATGATAAGAAATGAATGGTTCTGATTCAGATCAACACTTGGCATATTGACTTTTTCCTTGTGAAATGATTCAAGAATGGATTTGCATTAAAAATTAGAATATTGAAATGTTTGTGGGTTAGATTTGAACCATAAATCCCAAGTAAGAATTTAAGACTTAAGCAAGAAGAATTTCGAGGATGAAATTTTTTTTAAGAGGGAAGAATGTAATACCCAGCCCATTTGGGCCCTGAACCAAGCCCAAAATATGAAAGCCCATATAAAAAAAAATGAATGAAGAAGACTCCCATAGGGGTCTTCTTCTTCTCTCGACCGACTCCTAATTAGAGTCGGAAAGCTTGTCAGGGAGGAGTCAAACTCCTCCCCTCTAGCTCTATTTAAGGGGAAGACCCTTCTCCCTTCCTCCCACCTAGAAATTACGGGGCAAAATGGTGAGGATCGCCGAAAATTGCCTGCGAAAGCTTTTTACTGTGCTCACCCCAAATTCTGACTGGAGACATCACCAGAGCTCGAGGTAAGCCTCGATTTCTCTCCCTCTCTTCTTTCCTTTCCTTCCTGTGCCTGTGCACATGATCGTCGGTGACCAGAGTCATCGAATTTTGTTGGAAAAATATCCTCTATTTCAGCCCTCTTTTTCTTGTTTTTCGATGCTGGTGATCACCGCCGACCGTCGAATTCATTCATCTGAGCCGCTCCATTGTCGCCCTTCCACCAATGGCCACTGTCGTGCCGGTCGTGTCGCTGATCAGCCGACCAAAGGAGGGGATCATGCGATCCCTGTTTCACCCAAAGGAGGCCACGGGAAGAAGAAGGAAAAGAAAAAGAAAAAGAAAAGTAAAGGAAAAAGAAAAGAAAAAGTAAAAAAAAAGAAAAAGAATAAGAAATAATAGAGAAATAATAAATAGACTCTCTCTCCCTCTCTTCTTCTCTCTAATTTCTCTTTCTCTCTCTAATCTCTCTCTATTTTCTCTCTCTAGATTATTTCTCTCTCCTAAGATTTTTTAAAATTTTGAAAAAAATGATGATGAATTAAAATTAATCCTAGTGATGTATTTTTGATCTGTGATCACCGGATGGTACATCGAAACTCACTTTGATCCGATCAAGTATTTTTAGATTTTATTTTCTATGATTTTATTGAATTATTCACATAATAATTTCAGCATAATTTGATCTGATTGATTGAATTTATTGAATCATATCGTCTAAAGATTCCAAAATAAATTTTTTTCTCTAAAATTTTCTCTCTCTAAAATTTTTTCTCTCTAAAACTATTTCTCTCTCTTGATTGATTTCTCTCTCTAAAAAGATTAGTCAATGAAGAAATTTTTTTTAATATTTTTGATCTGATTCTAATGAAGAATCCTGATCTATAATTGTCGGACAGTGTGCTGGCACTCATCTTGATCAAACCAGATATTTCTCAATTTGATCATCCATGATCTCGATTTAACTATGACTTGATTAGATCATTTTGATCACACTAATCGAGATGTTGGATTGTGGCACCTGATTAATTTGGATTGTCCCTCATGAATTCTCTCTCCTCTGATTTTCTATCTCTACTTGGTTGATGAATCCAATAAAGAAATCTCGATTCTATCACTTTGAAAATCTGATTTGATTCGATAGCCAAATTCTGAACCATCTATGTTTTAATTAGATTTTAATCAGATGAAATTAGATGATCGAACCAATCTAGATGATAGGATACCAATGTCCATCAATTATATTTTTTTTATTGTTCATATCCTTTCTAATTAGTGAAATTGATCCTGTATAAGATTGTGGATGTTTGATCATGAATATCACGATATGATTTATGAACAAAATTTTGAAAGAAAATTTATAAAATTATATGAATTTATCAAATATATTTGAGGTAAGTAATGTTTCACTTTTTTTAGATTTATCGATAGATTATAATATATTTTTCTGACATGATTTGAGAAATGATGCATGAATTGGATGAATGATATTTTGTTATAAAAATATCTTATTTGAAATGTTATGATGAAGCATGATTGAACATATTATTTTTATGATGCATTATATTGATTAATTTCGATACCACATGATTATGTGTATTCCTATCGAACTAGAACAAGAACATGAATTATGAAGAATTTTGATACAAGAACAATATAAATTGACAACCTGACTATGTAAAGGATCCCGCCAATGGAAGCATATACATTGACAATTGATTTATCCTGAGGGTTTGTGTCGTCAGCGAGACCAGCGACATATTGCCAGCGAGACCAGCAACAAACCGCCAGCGAGACCAGCGACTCTGAAAGACTTTGCTGCCAGATGATTCGCAGCTCACCGTAAGAAAATATGCGGTATTATGATCCTGCCACCGAAAAATATGGTCATAGCTTTGATTGATGAAAAAAATTTAAGAATGAAGGAAGTTGAAATCTCGAAAAAAACTCAAATTTTAGAAAAAAAATAAATTTGGCATGAATTATATTGCATAATTGAAATTGATTTCAAATTGATGAACTCTATATGCTTATTTTTTATAAATGATTATTTACTTTAATGCCTGATAAAATCTATGAAAAGTGATCATTGCTTATTGAGCTGTCTAGCTTATTACCTCCTATTTTTACTGTTTTTACAAATGTCGAGAATTTAAGATGATACAAGACATGAATGGAAGAGTGATTAGAAGAAGAATCTCCACACTTTTATATTAGATTGAGAGTCTTATTGAATTTGATGTAAAGCCTATTGAACATTGTTGAATTTATTGAGATATTGAAGTTGAAATTTAGAATTTTATATTTTAGATTTAAATTATTGACTAATTATTCTATTGTTGTTTTATGATAGCATGATAAGATGCCTTGCATGCTTATAGGAGAGTTTCCTATGAGTATACGGCGGTTGCCATGACCTTCGGCTCGCGATCTTGGGTCGGGAGCATGACAGAGTCAATACAGAAATAAATAGTTAATTGATAGCATGCACTCTTAAATCTCCTTTTAGGCAGAACTTACACAGAAAACAGCCCCACACACAACACCCCGCATTTAAATCAACCAAGATGCAATTGCACCTCATTTCTTGAATCAAAGCAAAATCTTGGTAAAACCTAGCTTTGATCGATCAACAGCAGGACAAAATACCAAGAACGTGGGATAAAATGAAAGGGAACAGAGATATCTGGAAGCATCAGCGATGGGAGCTATGCTGGAGATGGTGCGGTTAAGGAATAGAGAGAAAAAAGAGGAAAGGTGAGAAAGGAGAAGAGAGGAGGGCATGGCTGTGTACTTGAGAATAAGCCGAGGGAGGAGAGGGAAGAGGAGGCGCTAAGGAGAGGCGAGGATGGGACTGGCAAGGAATGGCGACGAAGAGGAGGGCGAAGGGGTGGAGAATAGAGAGTTTGAAAGAGTAGAAGGCCGCCCACTTCCATCCACAAAATCTTTGGGAGGTCGTCTCTTGGTGCTCAAGAACCAGGTAAAGCACGAGAAGGAAGAAAATATAAATATAATAAAAATAGCCATTGAAAAACCATCTTGAAAGCAAATATCCATCATCCATTGCTTGTTTGCTCGCAAGATTATGACACGTTGAGGGACATTTAAACGAGTCTTTCCAAACATTGGGTTAACAGCAGTGTCCAATGGTGAGGGAGACAGAATCTCATCCTCCACTCCCCCTTCCTCCTCGCCTCCACTCCCCCATCCCCACCATTGGTGTTGGAGCTATTAACCGATCTCTAGCTACGTGGCGGCATCAAAAAAGATCATGAGAGGATTATACCAACCAAGATTTGTTCCTGGCTTAGATTGGTTTATTGTTGACCTGGTTCAAATCAGCTCAGTCAAATATCAATTTGGTTTTATTCAGCTTAGATGGAGATTGATCCATCCCACCAGAACAGATGTCGATCAAATATCGATATGATCTCAAGGTGCAGACTATTTTACAGCTATTTTTCAACTCCTTTACAGTTGTCTTCCAACCATACTATAGCTAATTCCCCACTTGAATTGATGCTGTTGACAACCTGTTGATAGAGTCAACAAATTCTTACAGTTGGATATTCTGTTATAACAAACTAACGATCTAACAAACTCAGCCAAGCCCCTTCTATATAAAGAGGGGCAGAATACCCTCCACAAGGTAAGTCATAACTCATAGAGCCAAAACTCTACTGAAATCATTCCAGAACCCTCACAGAAGAGAAAGAAAGTCCAAGCTCCACTTACTTTCTCCACTAAAATCCTTATTTTCCCTTCTATTTTTTCATTTCTACCACCTGTTCTTAAGATCTTCTTGCAGTTTACATCAGAAGGACCCTTGATGGCTCCCCAGCTCAGTTCTACACCAACCTCATTCTCTTTCTTCCAAAGCCTTACAATAATAGATTGGCGCTAGAGGAAGGACAAGACCCAAAGATTTTTATAGAAATGATGAACAGAAGGGCATAGAACAACGTTCCACCAACCCCATCTTCTCCCGAAGCTATACAAGAAGCTATTCAACCACAATCACAATTGACCTATAGCAATTCAACCTCCTAGTCCAACAAATTCAAGTTCTTAATGCTGTGGTACAACAGCTTCAACTTATCATAGAACTCACACAGCAAGAAGCAGCTCCTCAAAAAGTTCAATATCAACACAGTTAGCAATCGAATCCTAAGGATCTTGATCAAAATCATCCTCTAGATCCCTCCAACAGATCCTTTGAAGCAGAATCAACTCCCTATAGTGAAAGGCTATACCAGGGAGGAAATCTTGAAAACAAGATTCAAGATCCGGAGAAAAGATTGATGGAAATACAATTTGGGGCAACCACAAGGTAAGAAAGATTGTAATCTCTGATCCCCATTTTCTCTAGAAATTTTGAATGAGCCAATCCCATCCCGATTTAAGATGCCAATGGTGGAGTCATTTGATGGCTCCACTGACCTGATGGATCACCTAGAGGGATACAAGGCTCTTATGAGACTTCAAAGAGCATCAGATGCTCTATTATGCATTGCTTTCCCCATAACCTTGAAGAAATCTGCAAGAGTATGGTTTTTTGGACTCCAACCGGGGTCTATTTCTTCTTTTGAGCAATTGGCTAGCCTATTTGTAACCTACTTTGGCAATAATCGACTCCACATGAGGAATACAGATAGCCTCTTTTCTATAAAGCAACAGGAAGGAGAGTCCCTCCATGAATATGTGGTGCACTTCAACATGGGCACTCTGGAAGTAAAAAATTTTAACGAGTTCGTCACTATCTCAGCCCTGAAGCGAGGACTCCGAAGTAACTGCCTGATCTTCTTCCTCAACAAAAATTTTTCAAAGATATATAATGAGATGCTAGCCCGAGCTCAAAAATATGCTCCAGCAGAAGAAGAAGAGAAATTGGAGAAACAATTGAGAAAAGAAGAAAAGAATGGAAAGAAGTGGCCTCGTAAAGAAGACCGCGCAAGTCGATAGGAAGACCGATCTCAAAAAAATCTGAGGTCGAGAAGTCCACTTCGGAAGTTTAATTATTATACTTCATTGTCTGCTCCTAGAGCTCAATTTTTGATAAAAATTGAGGATAAAGAATATCTCCACCGACCTAACCCTGCGAGAGCTCCACCTTCGAAAAGGCATAAAAGAAAGTATTGTCACTTCTACCGAGATCACAGTCATGACACTGAAGAGTGCTGACAACTTAAGAATGAAATTGAAGCACTCATTCATCAAGGTTATCTTGGCCAATATGTATGAGATCGGGCGAATTCAGCTGTTGAACAACATCCAAAGCCCGATAACGAAAATGATCACAATAGGCCAACTGTTGGAGTCATTAATGTGATTTTGAGATCTCATGCAGATTGGGAAGCATCACGAAGTCCTTCTCCAAAAAGGTAGTGTATAGATAATATCATTTCTTTCTCTGATACTGATGTTCAAGGAGTTCAAACTTCTCATAATGATGATATTGTTGTTTCTATGACAATAGCAAAATATGATATAAAAAAATTTTAATTGATAATGAAAGTTCTGCTGATGTATTGTTCTATGATGTATTTTAAAAAATAAATATGTCAGATCGGCTAAAACAGGTCGGTGCTCCATTGATCAGATTTTCTAGAGACCCCATGGCAGTTGAAGGAGAAATTACCTTGCCAGCGACTGCGAGAAAGAAACCTTGCCAATCAACTGTACGGCTTATCTTTTTGGTTGTCAAGATACCGTTAGCATACAATGCTATTATTGGTCGGTCATGACTCAATGCTCTCGAAGCAGTAGTCTCCACTTATCATCTACTAGTTCGCTTTCTGACACTAAACGGGGTTGGAGAAATGCGTGGAGAACAGATGCTTGTCAGATGATATTTTCTGATAATTGTGGAAAAAGAACCTTGCCAATCAACTATACAGCTTATCTTTTTGGTTGTCAAGATACCATCAGCATACAATGTTATTATTGGTCGGTTAGGGCTTAATGCTCTCGAAGCAGTAGTCTCCACTTATCATCTGTTAGTTCGCTTCTCAACACCAAATGGGGTTAGAGAAATGTGTGGAGATCAAATACTTGTCAAACAGTATTTTCTGATAACTACATAGATGAAAAAGCCATAGAAGCTTTGCCCATTGAAATACCTGATCAAGGAGAAAATGCTAAAGTTGAAAAAAATTGAGGTGAATCCATCGACAGTAACTTAAAATTCCTTTGGGAGAAGATCCAAAAAAGATAGTTCAGATCAGATCCCAATTAA
This sequence comes from Elaeis guineensis, assembly GCF_000442705.2. Classification (NCBI taxonomy): domain Eukaryota; kingdom Viridiplantae; phylum Streptophyta; class Magnoliopsida; order Arecales; family Arecaceae; genus Elaeis; species Elaeis guineensis. Next base: position 26,489,413 of record NC_025993.2, on the reverse strand, counting down.
AGCCTGACCTAAAGGAGAAGTTGATATCTTTTCTTCGAGCTAATGCCGACGTCTTTGCCTGGTCAGCTTCAAATATGCCAAAAATTTTTGTGGATGTCATGGTACATAGATTAAATATAGATACAAAGTATAGGCCCGTACAACAGAAGAAGAGAAGTTTTGCTCTGGAAAGACAGAAGGCAATAGATAAAGAAGTTGATAAGCTTCTGAAAGCTAGTTTTATTAGAGAAGCTCAATACCCGAAGTGGATTGCTAATATAGTTATGGTCAAAAAAGCGAATGGTAAATGGAGAATTTGCATTAATTATACCAACCTCAATAAGGCCTATACGAAGGATAGTTTTTCTCTTCCAAAGATTGACAAGTTGTTGATGCCACTTTGGGATACAAATTGTGGAGCTTTATGGATGCATCCTTCAGATACAATCAATTAGAATGGCACATGTAGATAAAGAAAATACAACTTTTATTACTAAGAGAGATCTGTATTATTACAAAATGTTGTCTTTTGATCTTAAAAATGCAAATGCTACCTATCAAAGGCTAGTTAATAAGATTTTCGAGCAATAAATTGATCAAAATATGAAAGTTTATGTTGATGATATGTTGGTTAAAAGTACTGAATCAGATCAGTATATTACCGACCTAGAGGAAGCCTTTGAAGAGCTTTAAAAATACTAAATGAAGCTCAATCTCAACAAATATGCTTTTGGAGTTACATCGAAAAAATTTTCAGTTTTCTTGTAACCCAAAGAGGGATCGAAGCTAATCCAGAGAAGATTCAAGCATTGCTTGAAATGAAATATCTAAGCACAATAAAAGAGGTACAATGACTCACTGGATGGGTGGCATCACTTAGTAGGTTTATATCCAGATCGACTGAAAAGTGTCTCCCTTTCTTCAAAATATTGAAGCAAATTAAAGATTTTAAATGGTCGGACAAGTGCTAATCTATCTTTGATAATCTCAAAAGGTACCTCAGTTCAACTCCATCGCTATCAAAACTGATCGAAGGTGAAGAGTTATTTATGTACTTATTTGTCTCAAATAATGCTGTTAGCTCGGTTCATGTCTGAGATGATGCATGGATACAGAAGTTGATTTATTATACTAGCAAACTCTTGCGAGATGCTAAAACTCAGTAGTCTAAAATTGAGAAGATGATTTATACCCTCATCACATCGGCATAATGACTTCAGCCATATTTTCAAGCTCATTTTATCATTGTTCTGACTGATTAGCCTCTAAAATCTATATTACAGTTTCTTGATACTTCAGGCCAAGTGGCCAAACAGGTCATTGAGTTAAGTGAATTTGATGTTCATTATCAATCTCCATCTTCAATGAAAGCTCAAGTTTTAATTGATTTTATCATAGAATGCTCAGTTCTCGATGAAGAATCAAATATAGAAGATCCAAAAAGAGATCACTACAGAATCATATTGGCTATTGCATGCTGATAGAGCTTCAAATTCTAAAGGAAGTGGAGCTGGAGTTATTTTGACCAATCTTGAAGGGGTAATTATTGAGCATGCTTTGAGGTTTAATTTTAGCACCTCTAATAATGGTGCAAAATATGAAGCATTTATTGCTGGACTCAAGATGGCAAAGGAGCTTAACATCAAAAGGCTTAAAGTCTTCACTAATTCTCAACTTGTGGTCAGACAGGTACTAGGTCAATTTAAAGCTAAAGATCCCACAATGTCTCAGTATTTGTAGATTGTAAAAGAACTTTCAACTATTTTTGAAGATCTAGAAGTTATTCAAATCTCGAAGTTGAAAAATGCTTGAGCTAATATACTTTCACATTTGGCGACATTAGATTTTCCAAACCTCAGCCAGAAAGTTCTTATTGAGATTCTTGAAAAGCCCAGTATAGAAGCTCAATCAATTGCCCAAATCGATCATGAACCAAGTTGGATTGATCTGTTAACAGAATATATGGATAAAGGAATTCTACCAACCAATCTAGCTAAAGAAAGAAAAATAAAGAGGCAAGCTCCAAGGTACATTATTTTGGATGGTTGGCTATATAAAAGATCATTCTCTTTCCCATTACTTCGATGCTTGCGACCATCAGAAACTGATTATGCTCTTCGAAAAGTCCATAGAGGAATTTTTGATAATCATCTGGGGGTTAGATCACTAGCAAATAAAGTAATTCAGCAAGACTATTATTGGCCAGATATTCAGAAGGATGCAGTCGATCTGGTTAATAAATGTGATCTGTGTCAGAAATATTCCAATATTCAGTATCAACCTTCAATCGAGCTCATTTCTATTATAATGCCTTGGCCCTTTGTTATATGGGGAATGGATATTCTTGGGTCTTTTCTAATGGCTATCAGGCAAAGAAAATTTCTAGTTGTAGCCATTGATTATTGTACTAAGTGAGTGAAAGCAGAACCCTTAGCATAAATTACCAAGAAGAAGATGCAAGACTTTGTATGAAAGTCAATCATCTATAGGTTTGGTTTATCTTGGGTGATCATCACAGATAATGGTCACCAGTTTGATAACCCAAAGTTTAAAGAGTTCTGCTCCATGTTGCATATTGATCATAGGCTCACTTCAGTAGGATATCCATAGTCTAATGGGAAAGCCGAGATGACTAATCCGACAATTCTTCAAAGACGAAAATAAGGCTTAGTAAAGCAAAAGGAATCTAGGCTGAAGAAATTTGTAGTATTCTCTGGGCATATCGGACTACTCCTCGAAGACCAACTAGAGAAACATCTTTTAAGCTTACTTTTGGAGTAGAAGTGGTGATTTCAGTTGAGATCAGTCTCCCAACTACTAGAGTGGAAAATTTTCATTAGGAAAGTAATTCAGATCAGCTGAGGACCAACCTAGATCTGCTTGAGAAAATTAGAGAATGAGCTTAGATTCGTATGGTAGCATATAAGCAAAAAGTGGCCAAATATTATAATTTCAAAGTCAAGCCAAAGCTCTTTTATATAAGAGATCTTGTACTTTGTCAAGCTGAAGTTTCTAAGCCTACAGAGCAAGAAAAGCTCGCCCCTAACTGGAAAGATCCCTATCGAATTGCTGAAATGATTCGACCAGGAGCATGCAGAATTGAAAATCTGAATGGTTCTATCATCCCAAGGACTTGAAATTTTGAAAATTTCAGAATGTATTATCAATGAGCTCTTAATAAAGCCAGTTTTTAATCTTCTTGTCACTGAAGATAAATTTCTCAGATGAATTATTTAAAGGTTTTGTCCAAAATTAGATTGGTAAAACTCGATCAAAAGAGGACAATGTAATCGGTTCTATACCGACCAAAAGATTATCCAAACGAGGCTAAGATGTCTGACCAAATGAGGATAAGATAAAATTCTTTCAACCAAATGAGGTCAAGGTATCCGATCAAATGAGGATGAAAGAATATCCAAATGTGACTATTAAGTCCAGCCAAACAAGGATAATAAAAGCCGGTCTATCCAAACAAGATCGAGAAAGCCGAATTCAGCCTTAAAAAATATTTTAATATAAGACACTCATTCTCTAGATTGGACCTCACAAAGAAGAATTAGTTTCTTCTAAATGAGATTAGAAAAGCCACATTATGGCCTTGAAGAATCCTGATCAAATCTAAAAACATCCTAATGTGAGATATCCGATCTCCGGATTGGATCTCATAAAAGGTATTTTGATGAAGGATGGGAAAGCCACATTTTGGCCATAAAAATCCCAACCAAGTCACAACAAACGAATCAAGTCTCAAGGCATCAAAGAGATTTACGACCAAAGTCATGCTTTTTTGGGATATCTCAAGAAGGAAAAAGCACAAAAATTGGGCTGATAAGAAAAACCGATCTGCCACCTCAAATAGAGGTACTCCATTATCTCTATATTGAGTATTTGAATTTTTGATATTAAATTATACTTTCAAATTACCAATCTGAACATCATGATTCAATGACTTAGATATTTCTGAGTATATTTGATAAACTATTTCAGTTTTATGCTATATTGATGATTTGATAAAGCCTATAAAGTTGGCTTATTGATATGATTAGGATTGAATAATCCTAAAAATTGTTTGACCGAAGTTAGATAATAATCGTTCATGACTTAAAAATTCTAAGTTATCAAAAGATTATTTAAGACCTAGATTGGGTCGAGTGAGGTCAGAAATATTTGATGTAAAAAAAAAAAGAGAAAAACACTTGATGAAAATATCTTTCATTAAGTTAAAAAGTATTTACAAAAGCCCACATCGGGTTAATACAAAAATTTATGAAATAAAATAAAAAGATTATAAAAATAATTAAGTTTGTGAATTATTTGTCGGAGGAGCTAGTGCCAAGTTCCTATCTACAACTGGAGACTCTACAAAAATAACTTCGACAGTCGGAGTCTCACTTGCTTGGACCTCAGTTGTGACGGGAGCTTTGGGTTGAGGTTGAAGAGGCACTTCGGGCTCCAGAGGTGGTGCTTCTATGGCAGGAGCAGGTGACATCGATTGTGCGACGACCTCAGTTGCCACTATAAGAGCTGCATCAACAATAATTTTGATGAGATCGAGGTCGGAAGACAACTTCATAACTAGGTTTCTACAAATTAGAAAACTGTAGTCGAAGGCTCCCTCTGAAGATTCAATCAACTCATCTTGAAATGCCTCCATCTCTTATATACTTCTATAGTCTTAGAATCTTTCTCTTTCTCAATATCAATCTTTCTATTTAGAAGAGAAATCTTCTTATCCAAATTTATAATAGTTCTATCACTTTCTTTTAGCTTGATTTCTAACTCAACATTCTTCTTTCCAAACTCCCGTAGCTTGGCTACCTTATCCTCAAGCTCATTTACTCTCCTCTGCATATGTAAAGCATTTTGATTCCTTTCCTTTATTATATCCATTTTTTCTTGAAGCTGGTGCTTCAAGCCTTCACTCAGTTGATTTTCTTTGGCGGCCTTCTCCTCCATCTTCTTTCTTACCTCTTCGGCTTTTTCCTTGGCCTCTTACTCGGATTTGAGGACCTCTTCAAGAGACTTTTTATTCTTATAAAATCATATCAGGTGTTCACTCATCAACCTGAGAAACATGATAGATTGCAAAAATACAAAGAAAAGAATGGACAAATTTAGATCGATAAAAAATCGATGTGAATAAAAAAGAGGAGAGATGAACACTTACATCCAAAATGCTATTGAAGCCGTAGTTCAATATTTGCTCAATGAAAAGGTGCCTCCTTCAAGCATCCAAGTCCTTCTACGGCATCATTGAACCTAGAAGATCTCACCCAAGATGGGGAGTCTCTAGCAAAGATGCCTAAGAGAGATTGATTCTATCAATAGAGGTGGATGGTGGATTGATCTTAGGAACTCTCAAACTCTCAGATGTCTGAGTTGGCCTCTCCGACATGGGGGGTGGAGCTTGCATAGAACCCTGCCTTGGTTGCATAGTGTCCTTGGCAGGTGGGCGAGGGACCTTGGTAGACTATCGAGGTGGAGATTTGGATGTTGATTTTGCTGGTGGGGGTGCGATGAGATCGAAGCAGCGCTTATTGTCAATGTTCTCAGAGCTCGAAAAGTTGGAGGAGATCAGATGGCAGTCGATCTAGTAGTCAGAGCAAATGGCTTCTTTGGTCCTCTTCATTGGAGGCTGATCAAAAGCATCTTGTTTCTTTTTCTTTGCATCTGCCAACCTCTTCGGGTCAAACTTCATGATGTCTACTATAAAGAGAAGAAGGTTTAAAAAAAAAGAGAAGAGAGAAAAAGAGAAAGAAAGAATGTTGATAAATGAAAATTGACATCAGCTTACCTTAGGGAGAAAGTTGACTGATGCCAGATTCAAACAAGGACTAATTAGACACCAATAGGCTCAGCTTGGGTACCTTCATATCTAACAGTTCTCCAAAAGCCTCCTTGTCTCTAGGTAAGACCTCACTATTGGAGTTCCATTTGAGCTCGGATCTACTCCAAGTATAATCAAAACCCCAGAAGATAGGAGAAGAGACAAAGAAAAAGTGATTCTTCCAGTCATGAATGAAAGAAGGAAGAGAAGAACCGAATTTATATTTTGACCAAGGTGAAAAGTACCACCAACTTCTTTCATAGGAATGTTTCTTCAAGATAAACAGTGCCCTAAAGAGAGAAATCCTAAGTTCTATTAAAGAAAATTGACAGTAAATTATAAAGATTATAATCATCCTAATGGCATTGGGAGTTATTTGAGTAGAGTGGATCCTATAAAAGTCAAGAACATTGCTAATGAAGGGATGTAAGGAGAATCGAAGTCCAGACCAAAGTGCCTTATCATAAAATACGACACAACCTTCTGGAGGATTGTTCACCTGACCATCCCGACCTAGAGCTATCAGCTAGAATTCTTTAGGAATGAAATATTTTTCTCTAAGTATTTCCAAGTCCAGGTCGGTTAAAATGGACTGTTTGGTTTCAGGACCAAGGTAATCCAGAAGTCCCCTAATTAGAGATTCAAGATTATCTCAACCTGAGACACCCACATCGATGGTGACCCAAGGTGAAGGGGGCACCTCGATTTCAAGTTGAGGTTGAGTTGACCAACTTCTCGATCATCCAAAACTTGTTTCCCCTTTCTCTTAACACCATTGGGAGATATTTTTTGGAAAAAGGTTGAAAGAAGAAAAAATAACAAGATTAAAGGAATAGAAAAAGGGTCCGAAAAACTGAAAGAAAGAAAAAGGAAGGAAAAGTCTAAGAACCCTAAAAATATGCAGAAAAGGTAGAAAAAAGGAAAGACAAGAACTAAGAAATCTACCTAAGGAATGAAGGAAACTTCGGAGAGAACTACTCTTTGATTTCGATGACCTTTCTTCGACACCGGCGACACTTGGAAACCCCTTTTTCGGCACTGGAAGCACTAGAAAAGCTTTCAGAGGAAGAAACTGGCAGAGTCTCTGCACAGTAAAAGAGTAAAGTAACTTTTTGGATCCAAAGGAAGCCTTTATATAGAGTACACTAACAGTTCAAATTGATTCAGGTTGATCCCAGCTACCGATAGATTAATGCCATTTGTCAAAGATTGATGGGTTTGAAGAAAGATGCTCTGACACACCTCTTCCTGATCATGCCACATAAGCTCAATCCCTGTGACTATTGAAGTAACCAACAACAATATGACAAGTGGCACATGGATTCTTGCATGCACCTATCTGGGTAATTATGAGCTCCCGATTTTCTAAGCACCAATAATTACTGAATTAGATGAATCGACTCTGAAAAGTGGGCAATGCTTTGAATGAATAAAAAATTAATTACTGTCAACTGCCTATACAGCATATTTATTTTTGGTGGCAGAGATCAGATATTTTTGAAAATCTACTTTTCACACTCGATGTGGAAAAATCACACCTCAGGTCTGAAAAGTTGAGGGCATTGTGTTGGAGCTATTAACTGACCTCTGGCCACATGGGGGCATTAGAAAAGATCATCAGAGTATTATACCAACCAAGATTTGTTCCTGGCTCAGATCAGTTTATTGCCGACTTGGTTCAAGTCAGCTCAGTCAAATACCGATCTGGTTCTATTCAGCTTAGATGGATATCGATCCGACCTGCCAGGAGGGACGTTGGTCAAATACCGATGTGATCTCAAGATGTAGATGGTTATTTTACAGCTATTTTCTAGCACCTTTACAGTTGTCTTCCAACCATACTATAGCTAGTTCCCCATGTGGATTGATGCTATTGACAACCTATTGACAGAGTCAACAAACTCCTACAGCTGGATATTTTATTATACCAAAGTAATGGCCTAACAAACTGAGCCAAGCCCCCTCTATATAAAGAGAGACAGGGTACCCTCCACAAGATAAGTCATAACTCATAGAGTCAAGATTCTGCTGAAGTCATTCTAGCACCCTTACAGAAGGGAAAGAAAGTCCAAGCTCCACTTACTTTCTCTACTAAAATCCTTTATTTTTTCTTATATTTTTTTTATTTCTACCATCTATTCTCAAGGCTCTGACTGATTTAAACATCGGAGGGTCCCTAACCGGAAGGTACCCCATCGATTTTTGGACTTCTTTTGTAGGACTTCTTGCATTCTACATCAGAAGGACTCTTAATGGCTCTTCAGCTCGATTCTGCACCAACCACTTTCTCTTTCCTCTAGAGCCTTGCAACAATAATTGGCATCACCTGTTGGGAATAGTGTCTCAAAGCCAATCGTCAGTCTGTTGACGGTTGTGCTCATTCTTGTATTAGTATATAAATTATAAATAAATAAAAATTATTTTGGTATTTTTTATCATAAACTGTTTCATCTTCTAATGAACTCCTGTGTTGTGGTGAAGTCCTTAGGACTATTTAGACTCGACAAAGGAGGATTTGTCGTTTAGTCCTTAAACCTATTCGCGACCAAATGATACGTTGTTACCAAGGACAATAACGTTTATCAAGCATAGGTCGTTGTGTGCCATATGGGTTGGTTGTCCTCTTAACCAAGGAGTGTGGAGACACTGGTATGGCATACAGGTGAGATGTAAGAGTACATATGCACTGAACGTGACCGACTCCGGAGCTTTTTTTACTGTCAAGATTTGCTCCGATGGGATATGGGTATAACTGTCCCTCTGACCTGAGACCGCCACGGTGACTTGCAAGCAACTCACTGCACTTAGGCACTGGACTACCTGAATTTTTAATTCAGTGACGGATGGCTGCTGGGTGTAGTCAACTACTTGACTTGTCGGTGCGTGTGTCAAGATGGAATTGACCACTCCAGTTCAGGAGCTATGTACAGTCGTATTTTAATTTAGTAAAACCTTGATCAGGGTAGTCCTAGTGAGGAGTCACAGGACTATTTGAGTTCAGCACGATTCGGATGATCTAATCAGGGTTGACAGTTTAACCCTGAGTCATCCTAAACATAGGGGTCAAAAGGGATGAATTATATAGTAACCATATTCACGTAGGTTCTGAGTGTTGCGATTGTGACTATTTGACCTATCCGGATGTCGGGTACCATTGCTAGATGGTCACTTCGATTAGTACAGGAATTGATTCCTATGGTACCAGCTTAGGTTCGAACCTGCGGGGTCACACACATTAGAGATTCCTATCTGATCTGATGGCTGATGAAGAGTTCTAATGCTTGTGGACTATGAGTCCTATGTGTCTGAGACTCTGTGATCAAGAATCAAGATTCTCTGATCATGAGTATCACAAATTTTGGGTACCGGGGTCAAGAGTCTCACCGGTTTGGGACTCTTCGATCAAAGTTTCATATCAATGGACTTTGATGCCCGATTGCCCATCGAATTTGGACTCAGTATTTATGAGAGGTTTAATTAGTGATTTGATTACTAATTAACTCAATTTAATTGAGTAATTATTTTTAGATCAAGTCCAACTGAATTGAATTCAGTTGGGTTTGACCCAATTAGGTTAAGAGTTGACCTAATCGCCAAGGTGGTTTGGTCCCTGATCTGATCAGGGATTGGGCTTAGTCAATTTTTGATTTAATTAGGATTTTATTAAGCCTAATTAAGCCTAATTGTGTTGAGTTTAATTTAGTCTAATTGTGTCTAACCTATTTTAATAAGGTTGGTTCAATTGGATTTCAAACCACCTTGACTTATCTCCCTGCGCCACCTCACTTTACCTGCGCCCATTTGAATTCACGAGAAACAAGTTCTTGTAAATTTTCTCCCACATAGAAGCCATCCCACGCCCCTCCTTTGTGCACCATTTTGAATGGATAACGATAGGATTGGTTGGCCATTCAAATTCAAAGGATGTTTGAATTTGAATGGTTAACAAATCTCTGTGCCCACCCTTTATTTTGTGTGCCCCTTTTTCCACACGAGAAAAGGTTTCTTGTGTAAAGTCTTTTCTTGTGTAAAGTCTCCATGCACAAAGATGCCCACGCCCTTTCCTTCTCACTCCAAGAGTGGATAAACATGAGTTGGTTGGCATTTGAATTCAAATTCGATTTGAATGAGCAACCACTTATCTTTATCCTCTGATGCGGTAAAAATGCTGTAAAGATGCAATCTTGCACCATTTCAAAAGAAATGAGAAGATGGGACACGCGACATCTGATCTGAGAGAGAAAAGGAGGCATGAGATAAACCTTCTGCATGAGAAAAGAAAAAAAAAAGAAGAGAAAAAAAAATCAAAGTGGGCGCAAGGTTTTTCTTGTGTACCCTAGGGTTTCTGCCTAGGGTTCGAGAAGTGAGAAAGTGTGCTACGAGTGTCGTGAGCCCACAAGATTTCAGAGAGACCTTCATCAACCTCTCAAGTATATCTACTGACAATCTGAAGCATTCGAGGAATCGACAGATCAAGATCGAAGGAGTTCGATCAATATCGACCGTCGAAAGGGTTCTGCAACGAACTAGCATTCGTGAGGAGCCGATCAGACTGGAAGCTTCGTGTGGATGATCCACAGAGATCAGACACACTGTGTGGCTACATTACGATGATCAAATCCTTTCGATAGTAATCAGATTACGGCGATCGACTATCTGCACAAAGGTAATACGTTCTAAACACATAACAGTAAAATATTTATTGTAGAAGTTTAAATTTTAAATTTAAATGCATGCTATATATATCATATTTAGATCCTTGTATAAGATTAATATATATTAATTAATTAGATTAATTAATAATTTCCACTATAAAATTATAATTTTACAAAAAATTTAAAATTACTATTTTACCCCTGCACTATTTTTTCTCACAAATGGTATCAGAGCAGGTTCTAAAATATGATATACATTTGCATGCATAGATTAAGTTATAATCTAAAAGTTTAAATTTAAAATTTGAATTTAAAATTTGAAATTCAAAATTTAAAATTTGAATTTTGAAATTCAAAATTCAAAAATTTAAAATTTAAAATTTAAAATTTGAAATTTAAAATTTGTTTGAAATTTCAAATTTGAAATTCAAAATTTAAAATTTAAAATTTGAAATTCAAAAATTTAAAATTTAAATTTGAAATTTAAATTTTAAAATTGGTATATTTAGATATACTTGATCCAAGTAGCAAGTAGTCTAATTGGGTTGGTTGCCATGGTCGTCCGGTCATAGGAGAAAAGTAGGATTTAAAGGCCCTCTCCTCCCATTCGATGGGGTTCTCCTATGAGACGAAGCAGTGAAAGGACTTAATTGTAAAGGTTCATTTATAAAATTTATCATGAATGTGTTAGATTAGATCTAAAAGAATATTCATGATTTATTTTGATTGAGTTATTTTTTGTTATGAAATTAGCAATAGGATTGCTGTTTATGAAATGTGTTGATCCGTTTGTGAAATGAGTCAACATATTTGGTGAACAGAAAATAAAACCTTTCAAATTTAAAAATTATTTTCAAAATACCAAACCCTGACCCATCAGTCCAAATACTTAATTAAAAGAATTAAGTGTTGTATAGTTGGTCTAGAATTGTGAATTAAGACCTAAGACAATTGCATAAACTTATGGGTCAATGGGTTAGATGGATTAGATCCATAATTGGGTTAGACCTAAGGTTAGCTTAAAGAAATAGACTAAATTAGAGTAATTGGTCAAATCTAATCAAAAGTTGAATTAGATTAGGTCAAGGACACTCTAGACTCAACTCCAATAGTTGTAGTTGAATGGGTCCATGTCTTTAACTAGACCAAGATGAACTTAATTCATGGCTACGCGGTTGAACCCTATTTACTAAGTTGATCAAATTAAAACTAATGAACCGGTTGGTGTCTAAGATAAGTTCGGCAGTCTGACCAGTGATTTTTAAGTGGGAGCTACTCGCATTGATTGATCTCTGACAAGTTAATGGCATATCCTCACTACTGATCTCACTTATCTGGCCAATCTGGTGAGTTAGATTTTGATTAGATCACTTGGTGATTAGGGCTCACCCATGTCATTAGGTAAATCAGTGTGACTGATTTAGGTGCTCCTAATGCCGACTTTAATTAATTTTTTTTTAATCTGACTTGATGAAGTCAGTGGGAGGATTGAAATTAGCTGGTTAATTTCTTCTCTCCTATCCTTTAATAAAATCTTCAAAAATTATTAGATCCTTAAAAATGATTAAGTTATAGTGATAACTAAGTCATAGCCTCCCATTAAGTGAGTGATAATGAGTCCATTAGTTTAATAATCACTGGAGGCCCAAAGGCCTGGTGCTTATTGACTAATAGAATTATCATTCATAATACGATCATTTGGTTGAGTCTTTCTGATGGTGGTCAGGTTGGCCGGCCAAAGTCGGGCCTGATCATTTATTGGTCAGATTCACCAAATCAAATCATGTTAATGGTTGGACCTAACCAGATCTTTTCAGTAGAGGCCAAAGCCTATTGATTAGGTTCTGGGGAAAATTAATTACTAGAAGTTGTTTAGAGAAACAACTGGTTATGAACCTCCCCATAGATGCACATGGGTTGACCAACCAAAGTTGGGCTCATGTGTTGTCTGTGTAGATTCTAGTACCCATTAAGGAATTAAAGTAATTCCTTGAATTGGAGGTTGAGGCTACCAATTCATAAAAATACTGGGAGAAACTTTAGACTAAAGTCCAAGTCTTTAGTATTAATAATTTATATACTAATAAAGGTTTGATTTTTCTTTATGCAGCTATGGCCACTACCCTATCGCTCCGGTCATTATTAGATAATGACAAGCTCATGGGATCTAATTTTGATAGCTGGTATCGAAAATTAAAAATCATCCTTGAGCATGAGCGGATCCTTTATGTAGTAACGGATCCGGCACCTGAGGAGCCAGCCTCGAACACTAGAGGGATGGTTTGAGACACTTACCAGAAGTGGCTCAACGATCGCACCACCGTTCGGTGCATAATGCTGGCGGCAATGAATGATGAGTTTAGCCGCAGGTTCAAAAACACCCAACCACAGGAGATGCTTCAAATATTGAACGACTCTTTTGGCACGCCTGACGATGTTGAAAGGCACAAAATTAGTTGTATCATTTTCGATGCTCGGATGAGGGATGGGGCCTCAGTCACCGATCATGTACTGTACATGATCGAAATGATTGAGCGCCTAAGTAAACTGGGCTTTCCTTGCACGAGCAGCTCGCTAAGGATGCGATCCTTAATTCTTTGCCTAAGTCCTTCCTCCTCTTCCTTACTCATTTTCGGATGATAAAGCCTGCAGTGAACTACTACGGCTTGTTGGGGTTGCTGCAGAACTTTGAGAAGGACCACTAGCTCTATAAGGAGTCGGTGAATGTTGTGGGAGGGTCCTCTTCTGGTCGTCGACCCTTTAAGAAAGGAAAGAAGAACAAGAAGAATAAGAATAAGAAGGTGCAGCCGCATGCTGGGACGTCAACACAGGGTCAGACCAAGAAGTGCAAGCTTGATCAGAGCCAGGTGGAGTACTTCTTTTGCAAGAAGCAGGGGCATTGGAAGAGAAACTGTCCTCTATACATTGCCTCCCTGGACTCGAACAGGTCGAAGAAGAAGCAAGGTAATTATATTATAACACCTTGCAACTTTTTCATTTGTGATACTATTGTCGGGTATTGGATACTGGAAGCCCTTATCATATCTATAATTTGATGCAGGGTCTGCAGGTCAGTAGGAGATTTGATGAAGGCGAGAGATTCCTGAACGTTAGAGATAAAAGCAAAGTTTCAGTTCTAGCTTTAGAAATCATGAACCTTGTAATCAACTCTCATAAAGTAATTCTGAGTGAATGTCACTATTGTCCAAACTTTTTATTAAATATTATTTCTGTAGGCCTTTGGCCATGTACAGTTATGAATTTTTAATAAAAAAAAATATTTGCAATATCATTTTGAATGGTGTTACAATGTTTGTTGGACAACTAAATAATAAATTTACTTCCTATCATAGTCTGTTAATGTGGTTCAAACTCCGATAAATGCCCTAGAATGGATAAAATATCAGAAGTCTACCTTTGGCATTGTAGGCTAGGTCATATCAATAAGAACAGGATAAACAGGTTGGCTCAAGAAGAAATTCTTGAAGTTGGTGATTGTGAATCACTTCCAACCTGTGAGTCCTGTCTTCTTGAGAAGATGACCAAGTCACCTTTTACCGAAAAAGGTGAGCAAGCCAGTGAACTCTTGGATCTGATACATTCTGATGTATGTGGACCCATGAGCTCAAGTGCAAGAGGTGGATATTTCTACTTCATAACCTTCACAAACGACCTATCGAGGTATGGGTATGTCTACTTAATAAAGCATAAGTCGGAGTCGTTTGAAATGTTCAAACTATTCCAAATGAGGTAGAAAAATAAACTGAGAAGTGTATTAAAACTCTTCGATCTGATCGAGGAGGTGAATACCTTTTCAATAAGTTTCTGACATATCTTGGGGAGAATGGGATTCTCTCTCAGTGGACTCCTCCTGGAACACCACAGCATAATGGTATGTCTGAAAGGAAGAATCGGACCTTGTTGGACATGGTTCGATCCATGATGGGGTTTGTTGATCTGCCGATCTCCCTCTGGGATATGTGCTCGAATCGCTTGTTACCTTCTAAATAGGATTTTGAGTAAGTCTGTAACCAAAATGCCATATGAGATATGGATAGGGCGTAAGCCAGTACTCTCGCACCTTAGGATTTGGGGGTGTCCGGCTTATGTTAAATATTTAATTACGGACAAGCTTGGACCTAGGTCTGAAAGTGTTATTTATAGGGTATCCAAAAAGACCCAAGGGTATTATTTCTACCTAGCTAATGAGCATAAGGTGTTTGTCAGCCTTAAGGCAATCTTTTTGGAAAAGGAGTTCCTTGGTGAAGGGACTATTACCTCTAAGGTCAAACTTGAGGAAGTTCAGCAGGTGAAAAAACCAACACAAGTTGCTGAACCTGAATCGGATTTGGTTAGATCAGATTCGAAGCCCATTGTTCCTGCACCTTTAAGGCGGTCTGGTAGAGTACCACATCAACCGGACAGATACTATGATTTCTTGGTCCGGAATGACGATCCTGTCGAACTTGATGAAAACAATGAGGATCCGATCACCTACATGGATGCAATGCAGAGATCTGACTCTGAAAAATAGCTAGAGGCCATGAAATTCGAAATGGAGTCCATGAAGGTCAACGATGTGTGGACATTGGTTGACCCACCCGAAGGAGTAAAACCCATAGGGTGTAAGTGGGTCTTCAAGAGGAAGAGGGGTGCAGATGAAAAGGTGGAGACCTATAAAGCCCGTCTGGTTGTCAAGGGATATCATCAACGTTATGGTATAGACTATGACGAGATATTTTTTCCTGTGGCAATGCTCAAATCCATTCGGATTATGCTTGCGATAGCTGTCCATCTGGACTATGAAATCTGGCAGATGGATGTGAAGACAGCTTTCCTAAACAGAGAGCTGGATGAAGAGGTGTATATAATACAACCTGAAGGGTTCACATCCACAGATGAGTCTAAGGTGTGCAGGCTACAGAGGTCTATTTATGGACTTAAGCAGGCATCCCGGAGTTGGAACATACGTTTTGATAGGACGATCAAGACGTATGGCTTTGTTAAGAACAGAGAAGAGCCCTGCATTTATAAGTGGGCTAATGGTCCAGTAGTGGTATTTCTTGTATTGTATGTGGATGATATTCTCTTAATCGAGAATGATGTCCCTGCATTATAAGGAATAAAGATTTGGCTGTTGTTACAGTTCTCCATGAAAGATCTGGGAGAAGCTTCTTACATCCTAGGGATGAGGATCTATAGGGATAGATCTAAAAGGTTGCTTGGCTTATCCCAGTCCACATACATTGATACTATGTGAAGAGGTTCGGCATGGAGTATTCTAAGAAAGGCTATCTACCGATAGGCCATGAAATTTTTCTCTCGAAAGGGATTGTCCGACAACACCTCAAGAGAGAGAGCGTATGGGTAGAATTCCATATGCTTCGGTAGTAGATCTATCATGTACGCCATAACATGTACATGACCAGATGTGGCATACTCACTAGGGATAGTGAGTAGATACCAATCTGATCTAGGGAAGAATTACTGGAAGGTTGTTAAAACCATCCTGAAGTATTTGAGAAATACTAAAGACCAGTGGCTTGTTTATGGTGAATCAAACTTGAGACTTATAGGATTTACAGACTCTAGTTTTTAGTCTGATCATGATGACAGCAAGATTGTGTCGGAATTTATTTTTACCCTTAATGGTGGGGCTGTCTGATGGAAGAGTTCCAAGCAGCACACTGTGGCTGATTCAGTTTGTGAGGCAGAGTATGTTGCTGCATCAGATGCTGCCAAAGAAGCGGTGTGGCTGACAAAATTCATCACCGAGCTCGAAGTAGCACCCTCTCTTATTGGTCCAGTTCTGCTCTACTGTGACAGCTCTGGAGCCATTGCTCAGGCGAAGGAACCGAAGGCACACCAGTGGATGAAGCATATTCTGCGTCACTACCATCTCATCCGGGAAAATTATGGATCGAGATGCGTCGACCTTCAGAAGATCGACGGTAAGGAGAATCTGGCCAACCCATTTACTAAAGCCATTGCGGTGAAGGAGTTCGATGACTTCAAGTCGAAGATGGGTATTAGATACTACACCGATTAGCTTTAGGCCAAGTGGGAGATTGTTGGGAATAGTATCCCAAAGCCAATCGTCAGCCTGTTGATGATTGTGCTCATTCTTGTATTAGTATATAAATTATAAATAAATAAAAGTTATTTTGATATTTTTCATCATAAATTATTTCATCTTCTAATGAACTCCTGTGTTGTGGTGAAGTCCTTAGGACTATTTAGACTCGACAAAGGAGGATTTGTTGTTTAGTCCTTAAACCTGTTCGTGACCAAATGATATATTGTTACCAAGGATAACAACGTTTATCAAGAATAGGTCATTGTGTGCCATATGGGTTGGTTGTCCTCTTAACCAAGGAGTGTGGAGACACTGGTATGGCGTACAGGTGAGATGTAAGGGTACATCTGCACTGAACGTGACCGACTCCGGAGCTTTTTCTGCTATCAAGATTTGCTCCGATGGGATATGGGTATAACTGTCCCTCCGACCTGAGACCGTCATGGTAACTTGTAAGCAACTCACTGCACTTAGGCATTGGATTACCTGAATTTCTAATTCAGTGATGGAAGGCTGTAGGGTGTAGTCAAGTACTTGACTTCTCGGTGCATGTGTCAAGATGGGATTGACCACTCCAGTTCAGGAGCTATGTACAGTCATATTTCAATTGAGCAAAACCTTGGCCAGAATAGTCCTAGTGAGGAGTCACAAGACTATTTGAGTTGAGCACGATTCGGATGATCTAATCAGGGTTGACAGTTTAACCTTGAGTCATCCTAAACACAGGGGTCAAAAGGGATAAATTATACAGTATCCATATTCACATAGGTTTTGAGTGTTGCGATTGTGACTATTCGACCTATCCGAATGTCGGGTACCATTGCTAGATGGTCACTTCGATTAGTACAGGAATTGGTTTCTGTGCTACCGGCTTAGGTTTGAACCTGTGGGGTCACACACATTAGAGGTTCCTATCTGATCTGATGGCTGATGAAGAGTCCTAATGCTCGTGGACTATGAGTTCTATGTGTCTGGGACTCTGTGATCGAGAATTAAGATTCTCTGATCATGAGTACCACATATTTTGGGTACTGGGGTCAAGAGTCCCACTGATTTGGGACTCTTCGATCAAAGTTTCATATCGATGGACTTTGATGCCCGATTGCCCATCAAATTTGGACTTAGTATTTATGAGAGATTTAATTAGTGATTTGATCACTAATTAACTCAATTTGATTGAGTAATTATTTTTAGATCAAGTCCAATTGAATTGGATTCAGTTGGGTTTGACCTGATTAGGTTAAGAGTTGACCTAATCACCGAGGTGGTTTGGTCCCTGATCTGATCAGGGGTTGGGCTTAGTCAATTTTTGATTTAATTTAGATTTTATTGAGCCTAATTAAACCTAATTATGTTGGGTTTAATTTAGTCTAATTGTGTCTAACCTATTTTAATAAGGTTGGTTCAATTGGATTTCAAGCCACCTTGACTTATCTCCCTGCGCCACCTCACTTTACCTGCGCCCATTTGAATTCATGAGAAAAAAGTTCTCATGAATTTTCTTTCACGCAGAAGCCATCCCACACCCCTCCTTTGTGCGCCATTTTGAATGGATAATGATAGGATTGGTTGGCCATTCAAATTCAAAGGATGTTTCAATTTGAATGGTTAACAAATCTCTGCGCCCACCCTTTATTTTGTGCGCCCCTTCTTCCACATGAGAAAAGGTTTCTCGTGTAAAGTCTCCATGCACAAAGATGCCCACGCCCTTCCCTTCTCATGCCAAGAGTGGATAAATATGAGTTGGTTGGTATTTGAATTCAAATTCGATTTGAATGAGCAACCACTTATCTTTATCCTCTCACGCAGTAAAAACACTGCAAAGATGCGGTCTTGCACCGTTTTAAAAGAAATGAGAAGATGGGGTGTGCGACATCTGATCTGAGAGAGAAAAGGAGGCATGAGATAGACCTTCTACATGAGAAAAGAAAAGAAAAGAAGAGAAAAGAAAATCAGAGTGGGCGCAAGGTTTTTCTTAAATACCCTAGGGTTTCTGCCTAGGGTTCGGGAAGTGAGAAAGTGTGCTACAAGTGTCGTGTGCCCACAAGATTTTAGGAAGAGCTTCATCAATCTCTCAAGTATATCTGCTGACGATCTAGAGCATCTGAGGAATCGACAGATTAAGATCAAAAGAGTTCGATCAACATCGGCCGTCGAAAGGATTCTGCAACGAACTAGCATTCGTGAGGAGCCGATCAGATCAGGAGCTTCGTGTGGATGATCCGCAAAGGTCAGACACACTATGTGGCTGTATTGCAATGATCAGACCCTTTCGATAGTGATCAGATTGCGACGATCGACTATCCGCACAAAGGTAATGTATTCTGAACACATAACAGTAAAATATTTACTGTAAAAGTTTAAATTTTAAATTTAAATACATGCTATATATATCATATTTAGATTCTTGTGTAAGATTAATATATGTTAATTAATTAGATTAATTAATACTTTTTACTGTAAAATTATAATTTTAAAAAATTTTAAAATTATCGTTTTACCCCTGCACCGTTTTTCCCACATCACCTACCACCCCTACATCCCCAGCCACCCCGATCACGAGTGCATCACTGCCCTCTACTCCACTAGTGCCCCTACATCTGCCCTCTCGATCCTGACCCAAAGACCCTCTATACCTTCCTTACAAACTAGTAAGTAATAATTAAAACATAAAGCCTTAATATCCCACAGCTACCTTAGCAGATAATTCATGTAATAATTAAAATATAATAATTAAATAAATAGTTTTATCATAGGTAAGTAAATAAAAAATTATTTTATTTCAAAAACCCATAATATCTAAAATTGCTCAAATATTTATATACATATTTACAAGATAATTCATACAATAAATTAAATAAATATTCTTAGCAAGATTAAATATTTAAACAAAATCATTTTATCCTAAAAAATAAATATGAAATATATAGTATTACTCAATATTCATATTCATGAGTCCCATTCAAGAATATCATGTTTAGCTTAGCAACTTTTGCTATGACCGCAATCATGTGGCAGGATTCATAGCATACGTTTAACCTCGATAAAGAAGGTTCATGATACTATAATTAACACCTAAAGAATGAGTTCATAATACCGTATTTAACACCTGCAGAGTAAATTTATAATACTACACTTAATCTCTATGGGATAGATCTATAGTAATCAAATCTCGAAATAGACAAAGTGCCAACATTTAATCACTATTAGCAATGTTCATAATAGACAAGCCAAGAGAACATCGCAAAATCTCTTCTTAATCTAGTGCATGGTTAATTAATTTGTGACTCAATAGAAAATTAGAGGATGCTTGCTTTCTTCCCCTAAGAAGACCAAGAAAATGAGAAGACATAATGGCCATCGGAGATCATAGTGATGCAAATGTGGGGATAGAACGGGACTTGTTACGCCCTTGGTCCGTGATCGCAACATAGAAATGTGGCAACCAATGCCCTATTTCCATCAGAATATATAGAATAAAACTAAAAAAAAACTAAAATCTAATCTTAAATACTAATCAAAATATTTAATTTTAATATTAATGAAAGTAACATATTTTAATTTTAAACTATAAAAGTACTACTAATTCTCAACTATGTTAGTATAAACAACTTTCATTTCTAATCTCACATCCATACTGTGTTGGCAACTAATTTCTTGCATCTATAATGAAATAGTGCTCTAATAATAAGCTTAACAACTATCTTAACTAGATAATTCATACAATAATTAAAATATAATAAAAAATAAATATTTTTACATAGATAAAGGTACTACAGTAATCTTCATTAAAGATACTACAGTAACCTTCATCATCAAGGCAACCTATAGAAATTAAGTTGAGACGAATGTCTGGCACATGTCTAACATTCTTCAGCAATAGCTTGCCTCCTATGCTGGTCTCTAACAACACATCTCCTATACCTATAATCTTGGAGACACCACTGTTTTTCATTCTCACTTGGCAATAGTCACCTTTCACGTAGGATGTGAAGAAATCATGTCATGATGTGACATGATATGAAGCAGCTGAATCAACTATCCAAGTAGAGCCTAACATGTGAGGTTGACATATCCATCATCACAGACAATGAACACATTACTATCTGAAGCTGCTGCTGCTGTACTCTTCTCTTTGTAATCTCTCTTTTTACCTCTTTCTCTTGACTTTTCTCTTTTGAGTTTTCTGCATTCATTCTTGTAGTGCCCTGTCTTGCCACGATAGAAGCACTTGATGTTCTTCCTTCTTTGTGATCTCTCTCTGCTATTGTTACGGTGCTGAAAAGCCTTGCTGTTACTCCTCCCTCACCTCTCTGTAATAAGTGCCTCAGATTGGCTGGAGATTTCTTGCTTTCTACACCTTGTTTCTTCATTGTACATGCTGTCCTTCACCATATTCAAAGTCAAAACACCTTTAGGGGTAGAGTTGCTAAGTAATATAACAAGTGTCTCCCAACAGTCAGGTAAAGAACTCAGTAGAAGCAATACCTGTACTTCATCATCAAAGGCTATTTTAATACTAGTCAATTAATCATCAAGTCAAAAAACTAGTTGAGATATTCAGTCACTGAATGGCCTTCCTTGTACTTCAAGTTGACTAGCTTTTTCATCAAAAATATTTTGTTCTATGAGCTCTTTCTCTCATACAACTCCTCTAGTTTTGTCCAGAGTGAGTTGGCATGAGTCTCTATGGATAAATGATAGAATATACTATTGTCAATCCACTGTCTAATCAATCCAACAGCTTTCCTATGCATAACCTACCACTCTCTCTTTGACTTGCCTTCTGATTTTGTGCTGTCTCCTTCGACGGGCTCATGTAGATCTCTATAATATAAATAATCCTCCATCCTTGACTTCTAGATCGAATAGTTCGACTGAGTTAATTTTAACATGGTGCCTGTGCCACTGTCCTCTATCTAATCACACAAGATCACTGTAGCCGAACCTGGCTC
Organism: Elaeis guineensis; assembly: GCF_000442705.2. Lineage (NCBI taxonomy): Eukaryota > Viridiplantae > Streptophyta > Magnoliopsida > Arecales > Arecaceae > Elaeis > Elaeis guineensis. Next base: position 26,467,921 of record NC_025993.2, on the reverse strand, counting down.
TGATATCAGTTTGTTAGGAAAAATACAAGCAAGCTAATTTTTTTCTTTTTTATGAGATTAAATGATTTCCATACAATTATCACAAGCAACCAATAATAATCAGCACCAATAACAAAGACAAATCAAACCACACAAGAGAACACCATAAGTTTTACGTGGAAAATCTGAAAATAGAAAAAATCACAAGATCAAGCCAGGAAGAAAAACTTTCACTATAATCAGTGAGATACATAGTTCTTTTGAAAACTCCAAAAATCATACAGACTACAAATCATCAAATCCATAGCAAATAGCAACCCCAAAAAATCTCATAATCTAGTGTCAAATAAATATCTAATTTAGAGGTTACCCAACAACAATCAAATCACTGGATATGAAGGACAATATGCAAGGAATATGCCTGCAAAATTTCAGACCAATCGGAGTTGAATCACTATTCCGATCGAAGTCAAGAAGTTGCGGCCAATGAAAATTATTTTTTTCCTTTCTTTCAGGCAGCGCTCGCATGTCTGTGTGCGTGAATAAGAGAGAGAGAGTGAAAGAGGGGGCGCTCTCTCTTTTAACTCTCACATGGCCCCCCATTTATTGGGCCTCCACATGGGCAGAACCCAACAATTGGAGACCCAGTCGCTCACAAAATCCCGCTGGGGTTTCGGGCCTTTGTAAGCCCACTACGCACCAAAGAAACCAAAGTTATGGAGAGAGAAGGGAAGAGAGATGAGAAAGGAGAAGAGAGGAGGGTATGGCTGCATACTTGAGAATAAGCTAAGGGAGGAGCGAGAAGAGGAGGAGGGGAAGAGGATGCTCTAAGGAGAGGCGAGGATGGGATTGGCGATGAATGGTGATGGAGAGGAGGGTGAATGGGAGGAGAGTAGAGGGTTCGAAAGAGAACAAAGTCACCCACCTCCATCTGAGAAACCTTTGGGAGGTCATCTTTTGGTGCTTAAGAACCAGCGTAAAGCATGAGAAGGCGGCAAACATGCATCACCCATTGTCATTTAAAAAATATCATTGTATGAATAAACATAGCTATTGATGAAAGCAAATGTCCATCATCCATTACCGATTTACACGGATATTTAAACGAGTCTTCCAAATATTGGGTTAATGGTGATGTCGAACGATGAGAGAGATGGAATCTCATCCTCCGCTCCTCCTTCCTCCTCCTCGCCTCTGCTGCCTCCCCTGTCCACCCCACACCATTAGCATCACCTGCCGCCCCTGCATCTGCGCGTCGCCACCCTCTGCTCCGACAGTGCTCCTACGTCTGCCTCCCGATCCGGACCCAAAGACCCTCTCCGCCTTCCTTAGGAACTGGGTAATTCATCATAGGTAATAATTAAAACATAAATCCATAGCATCCATAATTCATGTAATAATTAAAATATAGTAATTAAATAAATAGTTTTACCATAGGTAACTAAATTAAAAAAATTATTTTATTTCAAAAACCCATCATACCCAAAATCACTCAAATATTCATATACATATGTACAAGATAATTCAAACAATAATTTTCAAAAAAAATCTTAACAAGAATAAATATTTAAACAAAATATTTTATCTTAAAAATAAATTCAAAATATATAGTATCACTCAATATTCATATTTATATTCATAAGTCCCATTCAAGGATATCATGATCAACACAGCAGCTTCTGCTATGACCGCATAATCTTGTGGCAAGATCCATAGCATATGTTTAATCTCTGTGGGTTCACAATGCCATACTTAACTCTCATAGAGTAGATTCATAATGCCATACTTAACTCTCACGAAGTAGATTCATAATGCCATACTTAACACTTATAGAGTATATTTATAGTACCGTACTTAATCTCTATGGGGTAGATCTATAGTAATCAAAGCTTGAAATAGACTAAGTGCCAATATTTAATCTTTATTAGCGAGGTCCATAACAATCGGGCCAAGAGAACATCACGAAATCTCTTTTTAATCTAGTGTATGATTAATTAACTTGTGCCTCAATAAAAAATTAGAGAGTACCTGATTTCTCCGCAAGAAAATCAAAAAAATGAGAAGACATAATGGCCGTTGGAGATCGCGGTGATGCAAGTGCAGGGCTAGAAGGGGACTTGTTATGCCCCTGGCCGGAAAGTAGAAATGCGGCAGCCAATGCTCTATTTCCATCATAATATATAGAATGAGATTAAAAGCAACTAAAGTCTAATTATAAATACTTATCAAAATATTTAATTTTAAATATTAATGAAAATAACATATTTTAATTTTAAACTATATAAGTACTAATTCTCGGCAATGTCATTATGATTAAAGATGGTAATATCTTTATTGAGGATAATTTCTAATTCTTACATTTCATTGTTCTCCAATAGGAGTATATATAGATTACAAGGTCTAGCTATTGTAGCAATTACAAGAAGAAGGAATATCTCGATTACATACTAAGTAAAGAGAAACCAAATGTAGAATAGCTAAACAAGGAGAAAGATCAAATAAGAGAGAGACCAAATAGGAGTGCCAGCCAAATATGAATATGTGTTGACTTGCTAAACATAGGAAAGAGCCAAATAAGACTGCAAGCCAAAATAGAATGTTGGGTTGGAATGATTATGTGCTGATACACCCCCTCAAGATGAAGAATCAGGAGCACGAATCTTCAGCTTGTCCTTTAGGAACCTAAAATGGGAGGTACCCAAGGGCTTGGTGAGAATATCGGCAAGCTGATCTTGGGTGGAGATGAACTGAACAGATAGTTGATGTCTTGCAACACGTTCACGAACAAAATGAAAATCAATTTCGACATGCTTCGTGCGAGCATGAAAAACAGGATTGGCCGACAGATAAGTGGCCCCAATATTGTCACACCATAGAATCGGAGGACCATGTAAGGGATGGCCAAGTTCCTGAAACAATGACTCAAGCCAGATAAGTTCAGCTGATGCATCTGCTAAGGCTTTATATTCAGACTCTGTGGACGAGCGGGCAACTATTTTCTGTTTACGAGATGCCCAAAAAATGAGGTTGGGACCGAGAAAGATTGCATAGCCTCCAGTGGAACGCCTATCAATCCCACTACCCGCCCAATCTGCATCCGAAAAAGCTTGGAGAGAGCGAGAGGTGGATCGGCGAATGTGTAACCCATGATCAGCTGTAGCTTGAAGGTACCGTAAGATGCGTTTGACCATAATTCAGTGATCAGTATTAGGAGACTGCATAAACTGACATACTTTATTCACTGCAAAGGAAATATCCGGACGTGTCAATGTAACATACTGAAGAGCCCCAACAATGGAGCGATACTGTGTGGGGTCCGGATGGAGAGCACCCCCTGAATCAGAATCCTTTGTCATGGCCATTGGGGTCTGAACAGGTTTACAATCAACCATGCCTGCCTTTAAAAGAAGATCTTTAATGTAGCGGTTTTGAGATAATAATAATCCAGCAGAGTTCCGAACAACCTCAATTCCTAAAAAAAAATGGAGATCACCAAGATCCTTAATAGAAAATTCCTTAGCAAGCTTTTGAAGAAGAAGAGAAATCTGACTGGAGTCATTGCTGGTTACCAAAATATCATCAATATAGATGAGCACATAGAGGACATGAGACCTCATCCTTAAAATAAATAATGAAGGATCAGTTTTGCTGGCAACAAACCCTAGTCGGAGAAGAAATTGGGAGAGACGGTGAAACCAGGCACGGGGTGCTTGTTTTAACCCATATAAAGATTTGTGGAGATGACAGACATAATCTGGATGGTCGCGATCCTCAAACCCTGGCGGTTGGGATATGTAGACTTGCAGGGTAGATTATTGGTCTTCACCATGGAGCGAAGCAAGCGATAATGGGGATGGCCCAAACAGTTGTGCCAGCCATCAAGAGTGGTGCTCTCGGCTATGTGAACAGATGCAGACAACGGAGAAGGGCTGGAATGGAGAGTGTATAATCCTCCTTTACTCGGATCGGATAACACTATGGTCTTGGTAGTTCGATCCTTCACAAGAAAATGAGAGGGGTGAAATTCAAAAAAGACATTGTTATCTTTTGCAAACTGTTGTATGAAAAGTAAATTTTTAGAAATAGAAGAAACGTGTAAGATGTTAGATAACTGAAAAGAAAGAGAAGAGTAGGGAGAGGAAAAAGAACAATGACCAATATGTGATATATGTAATCCCTTACCATTGCCTACATGCACCTGATCAGGACCAGTGTACTCATCATAGGAGGACATAGAATGAATGTTAGGAGTGATATGGTGAGATGCTCCTGTATCTGGGTACCAAGTGAGGGTAGTGGAGGGGTGAGGGGTAGGGAGAAGTGGTGGATTAGGGTGATGTTGAGATGGATTTGGATTTGGATTTGGATATGGTGAATATGAGAAATTGACATTGGATTGTGGAGAGGAAAAGTGTGGATATGGTTGCTGAGGGCGATAGAAGCAGGTGGCATTAGAGTGGTTGTTATGATTGCAAAACGAACACCATTGAGAACCACGGCCACTAGGTGGACCAAAACGATCACGACCTCGACCAAACTTGCCACGTCCTCCACAACCTCTAGTAAAGCCACGGCCAATAGAGGGCCTAGGGTCATTAGAAGAATGGACAAACCGTTGAGCAGTATTGATGATAGGATTGGTAGGAGTGGCATCAGCAACAGTTAATTTTCTAAATGCCCGCATGCTTTCATGGCTAAGTAACAGCCCATGAAGTTCAGTGTATGTCGGAGGGGTGTGTCGGTTGAGAATGCCAGGGACCGCATCCTGTAGATCATCACATAGAGCACGCAATACATGAAGATTAAATTCGGTTGGCTTGAGGGCATTACCAGAGGCAGCAAGTTCATCAGCCACAGCTTTGGCACGTCGGAGCAGAGAGGTGACGGTCTCATCTGATTTTTGATGTAGATTCTGCAACTCTAGATGCAGAGACATGAGCCTGGTAGGAGATGCTGAACCAAAGGCTTCATGAAGAGTGGTCCAGCACTCAAAACTAGTCTCTTTGTCAAGAAGAAGAGGAACCAAATCTTCATATAATGAAGCAACAAGAAGGCTTACGAGTTGGGCATCTTGTTGTTGCCAAGCAGTAGCGGCAATCGGATCGGTGGGCTGTGGATGAGAGCCATCAAGGAACCCAAACAGGCCTTGACCCTTTAAGAAGGGAGTAATTTGCTTTCTCCAGATCAAAAAATTGGATGCATTTAATTTGATAGATAGAAAATGCTGTGCCAATGGAAAGGTGAGAGGGGTCGTTGTGTTGGGTGGAGGAGGAGAAGAGGGATTGGAGGAGGTGGAGATAGATGAACTGGTGGCCATGAGAGAGCACAGAAGGAGGAAGAAGAAGAGATGCTCGTTGGAGCTTCAATGGCTCTGATACCATAAAGATGGTAATATCTTTATTAAGGATAATTTCTAATTCTTACATTTCATTGTTCTCCAATAGGAGTATATATAGATTACAAGGTCTAGCTATTGTAGCAATTACAAGAAGAAGGAATATCTCGATTACATACTAAGTAAAGAGAAACCAAATGTAGAATAGCTAAACAAGGAGAAAGACCAAATAAGAGAGAGACCAAATAGGAGTGCCAGCCAAATATGAATATGTGTTGACTTGCTAAACATAGGAAAGAGCCAAATAAGACTGCAAGCCAAAATAGAATGTTGGGTTGGAATGATTGTGTGCTGATAATGATCAACTTTCATTTCTAATCTCATGTCCATAGTAATACCCCATTAGCAACTAATTTTCTGTCTCTATAATGAAAAAAAGCTTGAATGATAAGTTCAACGGCTATCTTAACTAGATAATTCATGTAATAATTAAAGTATAGTAATCAAATAAGTATTTTTACATAGATAAGTAAACAAACAAAAACATTCTATTTGAAAACAAAGATCCACAATATCCAAAATTACTCAAATATTCATATTTACAAGATAATTCATAAAATAAATTAAATAGGTATTATTACAAAGAATAAGCATTTAAACAAAATCATTTTATTTTAAAAAATAAATTCATAACATACAATATTGCTCAAATATTCATATTTATATTCATATTTGTAAGTCTAATTTGAAAATATAATATTCAACTCAATAATTTTTAACTGTGACTATATTACGCTTATGGAGGGTCCATAAGACCTCACTTCTACAAAGTAGGTCCATAATACTATTCTTAACCTCTGCAAAGTAGCAAGAAATTTAAAGAAAAGAAGCAACAATAAATTGAAGGTAAAAATAAAGATAACAGCTGGTTGTTTGATTAGAAGAAGGTCCTTTTTTTTTTTTTTTTGGATTATATTTTATTATTTACATGACATGACAAACAGTACGGTAACCCCACATTCAATGATGGCAGCCTATGTCCGGCTTCCACTTCTTATAACAGTTCTAACCATCAAGATTGCTACTCCCTCACTCGCCATGCCACATTAATTAACCACCAAGTCTAATAATTATTCACTTGGTCTTGTGTGTTGTGTTATCATCTTTTTGGTTGGATAATGACATTTTGTTTATCATGAATGAGCAGGCTGATTGAGCTTCATTCTTTACTCAGCTTTCCTGATAGCTACTTGTCTAATGTTGTTTAACTCAGCCTATTAGGTGCTCTGTCTTCCTTTTGAGTCATTCTGACTAAATGATGTCAAAGCCTAATTAAGGTCTTATTTTGCTCAAGACTTCCGCTAACTTGGAATTCCCTTTTGTATTATGTCCTGGAGCTGCCATGTATACCATGATCCCTGAATGTAAGGATGTGGTGTAAACAATCTTAGGTAACCCGAATACAATATCTATGGTAATTTGTTCTTGCTTCCCTATCGGAGTAACATGAGGCCATAATAACCGCACTAGCCTAAGACGCTTAGCTTTAACATGTTGATGCATTAAGGATCATGCCATAAACTGAGCTATTTCATGCTATTCCGTTAGTACAACCCCTTCAACTTTATGCATTTTAGTTCCTCCAAGGTGTACAGCATATCCTATTTGATGAGCATCTTTTAGAATATCACTTTTTAATTCTGGAACCATCTTCATGGATTCAAAATTCAAACTAGTCACCTAATTTTGTTGATTCCCTAATCTTCTATAATTGAGGATTGTTGTGGGCAGGCTGTGGGGGGACCTCCCTTAATAGTCCCACATCGGGCAACTCTGGAGTGTGCATGTGCTTAAGTAGTGTGGGCCGCCTCTTGCCCCGTGAGGCGCCTTTTGCCCAGAGGGGTAGAGAGGACAAAACCGTGATCTGTCGATCGCGTGCGGTCCGTACGGGCGGCACCGTCGGGGAAAGCGGACAATACCTTGCGAGTGGTGGAGAGGAAAAGGTTCCGTAACCTTAACACGTGTACACAACAGTGGCGCGCCAGGTAGGGGCACCCGCCCCCTGTCGCTCAACACCTGCACCCTCCATAGTGGGGGGCATCTGTTGTGGGCAGGCTGTGGGGGACCTCCCTTAATAGTCCCACATCGGGCAACTCTGGAGTGTGCATGTGCTTAAGTAGTGCGGGCCGCCTCTTGCCCCGTGAGGCGCCTTTTGCCCAGAGGGGTAGAGAGGACAAAACCGTGACCTGTCGATCGCGTGCGGCCCGTACGGGCGGCGCCGTCGGGGAAAGCGGACAATACCTTGCGAGTGGTGGAGAGGAAAAGGTTCCGTAACCTTAACACGTGTACACAACAAGGATAATTATTTTGGGCACCTTTGATTCTATCAATCAGTGTACGCTGGGTTAGAATGTTAGCTAAATAAATCCCCAAATTGTGCATTTTAACTTGTATGCTAAATCTCCTCAAATCTTCCAAAATATGCTATTGTGTGATAAACAAGGAAGCCATTTGCCATAGATTTTCTGCTCAAAGTATCAGCTACAATATTGATAAAATCATAATCTCTCAACAATTCTAGTCATCTTCTCGGTCTCATATTTTGATTCCTTCTGAATGAAGATGTGCTTCTGGCATTTTTGATCATTAAATATGTTGCTTGCTATAAAAAGTGTCTCCAAATGTTAAAAATAAAAACTATATTTGCTAATTTCAAATCATGTGTAGGATAATTTGCTTATGGATTTTTAATTACTTGGAAGCATATGCCATAGTTTTGTCATAATGTATCAAAATGCAACCAAAATCCTTCTTAGAAGCATCACTATAAATAGTGAAACCTCTACTATTTGAAGATATGACAAGAATAGGAACAGACCCTAGTACTTTCTTCAATTTTTGAAAACTTTGCTCATACTTCTTTGACCATTAAAACTTGACTACCTTTTGAGTTAAATAGATCGGGGTATAACTATATGGGGATCCAACAATAAATCTTCTATAATAACTCAACACGCACAAAAAGCTGCATACCTCCAAAATGTTAATTGGCCTACCCTACTGCACTGTAGCTTCCTCTTTCTTTGGATCCATAAAAATTCCATTCTTAGATATTAAATGTACCAAAAATTTCATTTTGTATGGCCAAAACTCACACTTCTTAAATTTAACAAAAAGCTTCTTATCTCTTAAACTCTGTAGAATATATCTTAAATGTTCCTAATGCTCTATTTTTGGAATATACTAAAATATCATCAAAGGACATCACTATATATCAATCTAGAAAAGGCTTAAACACCATATTCATTAAATCCATAAGCACCTTTGGTGCATTTGTCAACTCCAATGACATCATTAGAATTTATAATATCCATATATATGTTTGAAATGCAGTCCTCTTGTGCATCCTTTGCTTTAATTTCAGCTGGTCATACTCGGATTGAAGGTCAATTTTAAGAAGACCTATGCTCCACCTAATTGACCTAACAAATCATTATTTGAGGTAAAGGATATTGATGTTATCAAAGAAATATGTCCTAATATACTTAGTGTCTACCTCCATCTACACTCATCCTATATGCTTAATGTTTATCCCCAACTACCATTCTTGGACTCCACTCTATAAAGATCTTATCTTAGGCCAATAACTCTTACCCCCATAGATCTGCACCACAATCATTCAACCTACACCCTAGGTCTTTTTTCCTGCACCTTCCTTGGTGTATTAGCATTTAGATCACAATCATCAATTTAGATATAGTGTAAACACACATGAATGGCTTTATTGAACTAGGTAGATCTAGCTTACAATCACAGGCTTGTGTATCACAAGATAACCCTTGATTGGGTGAGGTCTATATGTTACATAAAGCTAATACACAAAGCAAACCTGCCACTTTGTCCAATTATAGGCCATCATTTGATACACAAATGGCCTGTGATTGCAGACCGGAACTCTCTAATTCAATCGAGAGATAGAGTCCCGACTTACATGTCACTTAATTTTTGGTCTCACTCTTGCAAGAGCAAGGCAGTCCATGGCCATTATGTATTATATTTGTTACAGGGTCATACTAGCTCGGCCATAGTCCTCAGAACTCATCCTCAAGCATCCTCTTCGAATTGACTGAAATACTGAGACAGACTCCAACAATGAACATTATCCAAACGACTTCATCAGACTTTGTCCCCAGATATCATCCTTGGCAACATGTTGAGGATATCAACACACCATAGATGACTTCAGTTGACAACTCATCAAGACCACTATAGAGAGCCAGAAAAAAATGATCCTATTGGCTTTTTTCCGACCCCTAGCTCGAGCTCCTACCAATCCCAAGGTTGGGATCTTGCCAACCACATAGGATGAGGTCCCATGACCAACATCAATACTGACACATCCAAGCCGAGGCCTTGGCTGTGTGCCAAGCCGCCAGTCTATTCGCCACATAGGCAATCAATTAGAATCTCCTAATAAACTATCAAAACATGGCCACCATCGATGACTAATAATCTCTGATTTGCAGATTAGTGGATAGATTTCCTCTCCTAATGGCCTGACAGATCGTGGCCTAACCTAATGGCCTATTGGGTTCAAATACAACAACCTACAATTCCACCTCTATATAAAGATGTAACTAGGGGATGTAGGAATCAGATCTAGGGTTTTAGGGTTAGATCTTGAAACTTTTTCAAGATCAAACAGCGAAAGACTAAAATAAATCAAAATTTATCTTATAAAATCAGAGAATCCCTAAATCTAAGATCCTATTATATGATTATTACATAATATTAAATCAGATATTAAAATATAAAGAGCAAGAACTATATGTTGATCATATCAATATATTTCTATACTACATCTAATGTATGTAAAATATAATAGATCAGATCTATTACCTTGCAAGTTAGACATTCTAACTTTGCTGATCCGGACTTGAGGATGATGTTGTGAGCTGCACACGTGTCCGACCTCTAGAAGTCATCCACACGAGCCCACGAATCATGATCAGAAGTCCTGGTCCAGAAAATTAGCATAGTATGCTAGTACTGCGCTGATCCTTCTTTGATGGTCGATCAGATACCTCCTTCTTCTAGATTTGGACTCTTCCAAAGATGAGAAGTAGGAGAAGAAGTTTTAGATGAGACACTCTCAGAAAACTTATAGATAGAGGAAGGGAAGAGATGAACCCAGCAACTCTAGAAGAAGATCCTCTTCTTCTTCTCTTTGCTCTAATCCAGACACCTAGTTTTGTGTCTATTAGATCTCCACGCCCCAGGACTCTTTCTCTATAATTTTTGGATGCCCCAAAGGTCTCTCAATGCTCTATATTTCACAAAAATTTTATTAAAAAAATTATTTAAATAGAGAGATATGAAGAGTCCTTGTCTAGGTCAAATACCTAATCAAGGATTATCCAAACAAGGCAAAACAAGGGGCACCCAACTCTTGGGCGTCCCCTCCTTCTTTTTCTGCCATGGACCACCAGCAAAGGGCACATATTATGTGCCATAAAAGCCATAAAAATCTTAAAAAAAATTTGGATAAAATCAGTGCCATAAGGAAAGAGTTTTGGTTTTCTAAAACTCTATCTCATAGAATTTGAAATCCAAACTAATTCCTATTTTGACTTGATCTACAACCACATTCCATATAAGAGAGAAAGAGAGAAAAGTTTTAGGCATGCATGAAGACCTGGGAGAGAGGGTTTTGTCACACAAAATAAGAGAGAGTGGGCTTGAGATGAGAGAGAGTGGGCATGGGAGGCTAAGGTGGCGCAAGGTGGAATCCTAATCTTACTAAGATTCAATCTATGACTTGTTCAAATTTGGTTTCTCAAATCAAATCAAACCAAAATCAAATCAATCCAATTAAAATAGGTCTTAACCCAATTAAAAACCTAATTTGATCAGATTAAATTAGATTTAAATCTGATTTAATTTTTTAATCAAATTAGAAATTAGGTTGACCCAAGTCCTATTTGAACTAGGACTAGTTTTTTCTTGCACTTGGCTTATCCAATAAACCAATTGGACTTGATCCAATCAAGTCCAAACCCAATCTAATTAAATTATATTTAATTAAACTTAATCTCAACTCTTTGACTTAATCAAATTAAGTCAATTAGTAATCGAATTGCTAATCGATCCTCCTGTAACACTTGCACTAAGTTAAATGTCAATCGTATTGATCGTTTAACCCTAGAATGATTCTTAATCATTGATCAACCATCCGATCAGATCGTGAACTCTAATGTGTGTGACCTCATAGGTCCGAACCTAAGTCGGTAGTATAAAAATAAATTTCTGTACCAATCGAAGTGACCATCTAGCAATAGTACCCGACGGTTGGATAAATCGAATGTGTAGAACAACATCCTTAGAACCCATATGGATATAGTTTCCATATAATTCATCCCCTTGACCAAAATGCTCATAGAACACCTCAGAGTTCAACTGTCAACTCTGATCAGGTTGTCCATATTGTATTTCAAAATATCAAATCTATCTGATGGATTATCCTGGTCAAGGTTTTGCTAAATTGAAATACAGTGACTCATTTTTCTCCAACTCTTGGAGTGGTCAATCCCATCTTGATCACAATCCGACTTTGCAAGTACTTGACTGTGCCCAAAAGCCTTCCATCACTGAATTAAAAATTCAGTTAGTCCAGTACCAAAGCACAGTGAGTTGCTTCCAAGTCACTGAGGCGATCTCAGGTCTAAGGGACAGTTATACCTATATCCCATCAGAGACATTCTCGATGGCAGAATGCTCTGGAGTTGCTCACGTTCAATGATAATGTACCCTTACATCTCACCTGTATTCCATACCAGTGTCTCCACATTCTTTGGTTAAGAGGATAACCAACCCATATGGCCTATAGCGACTTATGCTCGATAGAAGCTGTCGTTCTTATTAACAACCTATCATTTGGTCATGAACAGTTTTAAGGATTAATCGATAAATCCACTTTTTATCGAACCTAAATAGTCCTAAGGACTTCATCACAACAATGGAGTTCATTAGAAGATGAAAACTTATGATGAAAATATCAAAGATATATTTTATTTATTAACAAATCAATTACAATACTTGATTGCTCAACCATCAACAGGTTGACGATTGACATTTAGGACATATTTTTCAACAACTCCCACTTGTCCTAAAGCCACTCGGCATAGTATCTAATACCATCTTTGACTTGTGGTTGTCGAACTCCTTTATCGACTGGGCTTTAGTGAAGGGATCGGCCAGGTTCTCCTTTTCATCGATCTTCTGAAGGTCAACGTCATGTCGATCTACGATCTTCCAGACCAGGTGGAAGCGATGCAAAATGTGCTTCGTCCGCTGGTGTGCTTTGGGTTCCTTCACCTGAGCTATGGCACCAGTGCTGTCGCAGTAGAGCAGGACCGGACCATCAAGGGAGGGTGCTACTTCGAGCTCGATGATGAATTTTTTCAGCCACACAGCTTCCTTCGTGGCATCCGATGCTGCGACGTACTCCGCTTCACAAATAGAGTCTGTCATAGTATGCTGCTTGGAACTCTTCCAGCAGATGGCTCCACCATTCAGAGTAAAGATATAACCCGACACGCTTCTGCTGTCATCATGGTCAGATTGAAAGCTGAAGTCTGTGAACCCCACAAGTTTCAGACCTGACCAACCATTGGTCCTTAGTATTTCTCAAATACTTAAGGATGGCTTTAACCACTTTTCAGTAATTTTTTTCAGGATCAGATTGGTATCTACTCACTACTCCTAGTGAATATGCCACATCTGATCTTGTACATGTCATGGCGTATATGATAGATCTCATGGTTGAAGCATATGAGACTCTACTCATACGCTCTCTCTCTTCAGGAGTTGTCGAACAATCCTTCTTAGAGAGAGAAATTCCATGGCCTATCGGTAGATAGCCCTTCTTGGAATTCTCCATGCTGAACCTCTTTAGCACAGGGTCTATGTACGTGGACTAGGATAACCCAAGCATCCTTTTAGATCTATTCCTATAGATCTTCGTCTCTAAGATGTAGGATGCTTCACCCAAGTCCTTCATGGAGAACTGCGATGACAACCAAACTTTTATTCCCTATAGTGCGGGGATGTCATTTTTGATTAAGAGAATATCATCCACGTACAAGACAAGAAATACCATAATTGGATCATTTGTCCATTTATAGATGCAGGGCTCTTCTTCGTTCTTAACGAAGCCATCCATTTTGATCACCTTATCAAAACGTATGTTCCAACTCCGAGAAGCTTGCATCAATCCATAAATTGATCTCTGAAGCTTGCACACCTTGGACTCATCTATGGATGTAAACCCCTCAGGTTATATCAAATACACCTCTTCGGTCAGCTCTCCATTCAGGAAAGCTGTCTTTACATCTATCTGCCAAATCTCACAATCCAGATGGGTAGCTATTGCAAGCATTATCCAAATGGATTTGAGCATTGCCATAGGGGGGAACATCTCATCATAGTCAATACCATAACGTTGACGATACCCCTTGGCAATCAGACGGGCATTATAGGTCTCCACCTTTCTATCTGCACCCCTCTTCCTTTTGAAGATCCATTTATATCTAATGGGTTTAACCCCTCCAGGTGGGTCAACCAATGTCCATACATCGTTGACCTTCATGGACTCCATTTCAAATTGCATGGCTTCAAGCCATTTCTCGAAATCAGGTCTCTGCATTACATCCATATAGGTGATTGGATCCTTATCGTTCTCATCGAGTTCGATGGGATCACCGTCCCGAACCAAGAAACTGTAGTATCTATCCGACTGATGCGGTATTCTACCGGATCACCTTAATGGTGTAGGTACATTAGGCTCTGGATCTGATCTAATCAAATCCGACTCAGATTCAGCTATTGGTGTTGGTCCTTCTACCTGTTAAACTTCATTAAGTTCAACCTTAGAGGCAATGGTTCCTTCACCAAGGAACTTCTTTTCTAAAAAGGTTGCCTTAAGGCTGATGAACACCTTTTGTTCATCAGCATAGTAGAAAAAATATCCTTTGGTCTCTTTGGGGTACCCTATGAATGTGCATTTGTCAGATCTAGGTCCAAGTTTATCTGTAACTAATCGTTTGACATAGGCCAGGCACCCCCAGATCCTAAGGTGTGAAAGTGCTGGCTTACGCCCTGTCCATATCTCATATGGAGTCTTAATTATAGACTTACTTGGAACCCTATTTAACAGATAACAGATCAATTCGAGTGCATATCCCCAGAAGGATATCGACAAGCTGGAAAAACCCATCATGGATCGGACTATGTCTAACAGAGTCCGATTTCTCCTTTCAAACACACCATTATGCTGTGGTGTTCTTGGAGGAGTCCATTGGGAGAGAATCTTATTCTCTTCTAGATATGTGAGAAACTCACCAGAAAGGTATTCTCCTCCTCGGTCAGACCGAAGAGTTTTAATACTCTTCCCAGTTTGTTTTTCTACTTCATTTCAAAATCGTTTGAACATTTCAAATGAATCCGACTTATGTTTTATCAAATAGACATATCCATATCTGGATAGATCATCCGTGAAAGTGATGAAGTAGAAATATCCACCTCTAGCACTTGTGCTCATGGGCCTGCATACATCAGTATGTACTAGGCCCAAGAGCTCAGTAGCTCTCTCACCTTTTTCAGTAAAAGGTGACTTGGTTATTTTATCAAGAAAATAAGATTCATAGGTTGGAAGTGATTCACAATCACTGACTTCGAGGATTCCCTCTTGAGTCAACCTGTTTATCCTGTTCTTGTTTATATGACCTAACCTGCAGTGCCATAAGTAGATATCTGATACACTATCTAATCTAGGGTGCTTGCCAGTGGAATAGACTACGTTAACAGGTTGTAATAACATATACACACTATTGTTCAAATATCCACAAAAAATAGTAACACCATTCAGAATGATATTACAAACTTGTTTCTTTATTAAAATTTCATAATCATTTTTGGCCAGAAAGCCTATAGAAATAATATTTAAAAAAAATTGGGACAGAAATGACAATCATTAAGAACAACGGTATGGGACTAAAATATAAGTTTCAAGATTTCTAATGCTAAAACTGAAACTGGTCTTCCATCTTCAACGTTCAGGAACCTCTCACCTTGCTCGAATCTCCTACTGACCTGCAACCCCTGCAACGGATTGCAAATATGGTAAGGGCTACCGGTATCAAATACCCAGTCAGTTATATCACAAATAGAGAAATTACAATGAGTTATCATATAAATACGTTATCCAGCAACAGCTTGCTTATTTCTCTGCCTGTTCGGGTCCAGGGAGGCAATATACTGAGGATAATTTCTCTTCCAGTGTCCCTGCTTCTTGCAAAAGAAACATTCAGCTTGACTCTTATCGGGCTTGATCTTTCTGGTCTGGCCCTGCACTAATGTCCCAGCCTGAACTTGCACCTTCTTTACTTTCTTCTTCTTGTTCTTCTTTCCTTTCTTAAAGGGTCAAGAACCAGAAGACGAACCTCCCACTAAGTTCACCAACTTTTTGTGGAGTTGGTGATCCTTCTCAAAGTTCTGAAGCAACCCCATTAATCCGTGATAGTTTACTTCAGGCTTTGTCATTCTATAATGAGTGAGAAATGGGAGATAAGACTTGGGCAGTGAGTTCAGTATTGTATCTTTCTCAAGCTGCTCATGTAAGAAAAAGTCGAGCTTTCTCAAACGCTCCTTCAACCCGATCATGTACAATATATGATCAGTGATAGAGGTTGTAGGAACCAGATCTAGGGTTTCAGGGTTAGATCTTGAAACTTTTTCAAGATCATACAGCGGAAGACTAAAATAAATCAAAAATTATTTTCTAAAACCAGATAATTCTTAGATCTAAGATTCTATTACATGATTATTACATAGCATTAAATCAGAAATTAAAATATATAAATATAGCATGAACTACATGTTGATCATATCAACATGTTTCTATACTACATCTAATGTATGTATTAAACAATAGATCAGATCTATTACCTTGCAAGTTAGATGCTCTAACCTCGCTGATCCGGGCTTAAAGATGATGTTGCAAGCCGCACACGCGTCCGGCCTCTAAGAGTCATCCACACGAGCCCACGAATCTCGATCAGAAGTCCTGCTTCAGGAAATCAGCACAGTATGCTAGTACTGCACTGATCCTTCTTTGATGGTTGATCAGGTGCCTCCTTCTTCTTGATTTGGACTCTTCCAAAGATGGAAAGTAGAAGGAGGAGTTTCAGATCTGAGACACTCTCAAAAAACTCAAGATGGAGGGAGGAAAGATATGAAAACAAAAACCCTAGAAGAAGACCCTCTTCTTCTTCACGTTTTTCTCTCTAAACACCCTAAGTTGCGCCTTTTATATCTCCATGACCCAAAGGTATTTATCTCTGATTTTTGGATGGCACAAAGGTATCTCAAATATCTGACTTATCCTAAAATTTTATAAAGAAACTCATCTTATATAGAGAGATATGAAGAGTCCTTGTCTAGGTCAAACACCTAGTCAAGGCTTATCCAAACATGGCAAGTTAAGGGACGCCCAACTCTTGAGCACCTCCTTCATATTTTCGTAGATGAATCACTAGAAAAGGGTGCACAATATAAACCCTAAAAGCCACAAAAATTTTAAAAAAAAATTTGGATAAATTCGATGCAAAATTGAAAGAGTTTTGGATTTCTAAAACTCTATCTCATAGAATTCGAAATCCAAACTTATTCCTTTTAGATTTGATCCAAACCACCTTTCATGTAAGAAAGAAGAGAAGAGACCTTTTGTGAACGTGGGAGAGATCTGGGAGAGGGCTTTTGTCACACAAAATAAATGGAGATTGGCATTGAATTAAGAGAGAGGGCGTGGAGAAGGCTTATGTGGCGTAAGGTGGAATCCTAGTCTTACTAGGATTCTGTCTTATGACTTGTTTTAATTTGGTTTCCCAAACCAAATCAAATCAAAATTAGATCAACCCAATTAAAATAGATCTTAACCCAATTAAGAACCTAATTTAATCAGATTAAATTAGATTTAAATCTAATTTAATTTTCTAATCAAATTAGAAATTAGATTGACCCAAGTCCTAGTTGAACTAGGACTAGTTTTTTCCTTACACTTGGCTTATCCAATAAACCAATTGGACTTGATCCAATCAAGCCCAAATCAAATCTAATTAAATCATATTTAATTAGATTTAATCTCAGCCCATTGGCTTAATCAAATTAAGCCAATTAGCAATCAAATTGCTAATCGATCCTCCTGCAACACTTGTACTGGGTTAAATGTCAATCGTATTGATCATTTAACCCTAGAACGATTCTTAATCGTTGATCAACCATCTGATCGGATCATGAACTCTAATGTGTGTGACCTCATAGGTCTGAACCTAAGCCGGTAGCATAGAAACAAATTTTTATACCAATCAAAGTGACCATCTAGCAATGGTACCCGATGACCGGATAGGTCGAATGTGTAGAACAACATCCTTAGAACCCATGCGGATATAGTTTTCATATAATTCATCCCCTTGACCAAAATAATCATAGGACACCCCAGAGCTCAACTGTCAACTCTGATCAGGTTGTCCACATTGTATTTCAAAATATCAAATCCATCTGATGGATTACCCTGGCCAAGGTTTTGCTAAATTGAAATACAGCGACTCATTCTTCTCCAACTCTTGGAGTGGTCAATCCCATCTCGATCACACTCTGACTTCGCAAGTACTTGACTGTGCCCAGAAGCCTTCCATCCCTGAATTAGAAATTCAGTTAGTCCAGTACCAAAGCACAGTGAGTTGCTTGCAAGTCACTGAGGCGATCTCAAGTCTAAGGGACACTTATACCTATATCCCATCAGAGACATTCTCGACAGCAGAATGCTCTGGAGTTGGTCACGTTCAATGATGATGTACCCTTACATCTCACCTGTATGCCATACCAGTGTCTCCACACTCTTTGGTTAAGAGGACAACCAACCCATATGGCCTACAGCGACCTATGCTCAATAGAAGCTGTCGTCCTTATTAACAGCCTATCATTTGGTCGTGAACAGTTTTAAGGACTAATCGATAAATCCTCTCTTTATCGAACCTAAATAGTCCTAAGGACTTCATCATAACAACGGAGTTCATTAGAAGATGAAAGCTTATGATGAAGATGCCAAATATATTTTATTTATTAACAAATCAATTACAATACTTGGTTGCTCAACCGTCAACAGCTTGACGATTGGCTTTTTGGGACACATTTCCCAACAACTCCCACTTATCCTAAAGCCACTCGGCACAGTATCTAATACTCATCTTCGACTTGTGGTTGTCGAACTCCTTTATTGCCAGGGCTTTAGTGAAGGGGTCGGCCAGGTTCTCCTTTCCGTCGATCTTCTGAAGGTCGACGTCACCTCGATCCACGATCTCTCGACCAGATGGAAGCGGTGCAAGATGTGCTTCGTCCGCTGATGTGCTTTGGGTTCCTTCACCTGAGCTATGGCACCAGTGCTGTCGTAGTAGAGCAGGACTGGACCATCGAGGGAGGGTGCTACTCCGAGCTCAGTGATGTATTTTCTCAGCCACACAGCTTCTTTCGCGACATCCGATGCTGCGATGTACTCTGCTTCACAAATAGAGTCCGCCACAGTATGCTGCTTGGAACTCTTCCAGCAGATGGCTCCATCATTCAGAGTAAAGATATAACCCGACATGCTCCTGCTGTCATCATGGTCAGATTGAAAGCTAGAGTCTGTGAACCCCACAAGTTTCAGATCTGACTCGCCATAAACCAACCATTGGTCCTTAGTATTTCTCAAATACTTAAGAATGGCTTTAACCACTTTCCAGTGTTTTTCTCCAGGATTAGATTGGTATCTACTCACTACTCCTAGTGAGTATGCCACATCTGGTCTTGTACATGTCATGGCGTACATGATAGATCCCACGGCTGAAGCATATGGGACTCTACTCATACGCTCTCTCTCTTCAGGAGTTGTCGGACAATCCTTCTTAGAGAGAGAAATTCCTTGGCCTATCGGTAGATAGTCCTTCTTGGAATTCTCCATGCTGAACCTCTTCAACACAGTGTCTATGTACATAGACTGGGATAACCCAAGCATCCTTTTAGATCTATCCCTATAGATCTTCATCCCTAGGATGTAGGATGCTTCACCCAAGTCCTTCATGGAGAACTGTGATGACAACCAAACTTTTATTCCCTGTAGTGCGGGGATGTCATTTCCGATTAAGAGAATGTCATCCATGTACAAGATAAGGAATACCACAACTGGACCATTTGCCCATTTATAGATGCAGGGCTCTTCTCCATTCTTAATGAAGCCATACATTTTGATCACCTTATCAAAATGCATGTTCCAACTCTGAGAAGCTTGCTTCAATCCATAAATGGATCTCTGAAGCTTGCACACCTTGGACTCATCTGTGGATGTAAACCCCTCAGGTTGTATCATATACACCTCTTCGGTCAGCTCTTCATTCAGGAAGGCTGTCTTTACATCCATCTGTCAGATCTCATAATCCAGATGGGCAGCTATTACAAGCATTATCCGAATGGATTTGAGCATTGTCACAGGGGAAAATGTCTCATCATAGTCAATACCATAACGTTGACGATACCCCTTGGCGACCAGACGGGCTTTATAGGTCTCCACCTTTCCGTCTGCGCCCCTCTTCCTTTTGAAGACCCATTTACACCCAATGGGTTTAACCCCTTCAGGTGGGTCAACCAATGTCCATACATCGTTGACCTTCATGGACTCCATTTCGGATTTCATGGCTTCAAGCCATTTCTCAGAATCAGATCTCTGCATTGCATCCATATAGGCGATCGGATCCTCATTATTCTCATCAAGTTTGATGGGATCACCGTCCCGGACCAAAAAACTGTAGTATCTGTTCGGCTGACGCGGTACTCTACCGGATCGCCTTAATGGTGCAGGTACATTGGGCTCTGGATATGATCTAATCATATTAGACTCAGGTTCAGCTATTGGTGTCGGTCCTTCTACCTGTTGAACTTCATCAAGTTCAACCTTAGAGGCAACGGTTCCTTCACCAAGGAACTCCTTTTCTAAAAAGATTGCCTTAAGGCTGACGAACATCTTTTGTTCATCAGTATGGTAGAAAAAATATCCTTTGATCTCTTTGGGGTACCCTATGAATGAGCATTTGTCAGACCTAGGTCCAAGTTTGTTGTGACTAATCGTTTGACATAGGTCGGGCACCCCCAGACCCTAAGGTGTGAAAGTGCTGGCTTACGTCCCATCCATATCTCATATGGAGTCTTAATTACAGACTTACTTGAACCCTATTTAACAGATAACAGACCGATTCGAGTGCATATCCCCAAAAGGATATCGGCAAGCTAGCAAAACCCATCATGGATCGGACCATGTCTAACAGAGTCCGATTCCTCCTTTCAGACACACCATTATGCTGTGGTGTTCCTGGAGGAGTCCATTGGGAGAGAATCCCATTCTCTCCTAGATATGTGAGAAATTCACTAGAAAGGTATTCTCTTCCTCGATCAGATCGAAGAGTTTTAATACTCTTCCCAGTTTGTTTTTCTACTTCACTTCGGAATCGTTTGAACATTTCAAATGAATCCGACTTATGTTTCATCAGATAGACATATCCATATCGGGATAGGTCATCCGTGAAAGTTATGAAGTAGAAATATCCACCTCTAGCACTGGTGCTCATGGGCCCACATACATCAGTATGTATTAGGCCCAAGAGCTCAGTAGCTCTCTCACCTTTTCCAATAAAAGGTGACTTGGTCATTTTACCAAGAAGACAGGACTCACAGGTTGGAAGTGATTCACAATCACTGACTTCGAGGATTCCCTCTTGAGTCAACCTGTTTATTCTGTTCTTGTTTATATGACCTAGCCTACAGTGCCATAAGTAGATATCTGACACACTATCTAATCTAGGGTGCTTGCCAGTAGAATAGATTCTTATCAGGCTTGATCTTTTTGGTCTGGCTCTACACTGATGTCCCAGCCTGAACTTGCACCTTCTTCACTTTCTTCTTCTTGTTCTTCTTCCCTTTCTTAAAAGGTCGAGAACCAGAAGACGAACCTCTCACTAAGTTCACCGACTCCTTGTGAAGTTGGTGATCCTTCTCAAAGTTCTGAAGTAACCCCAGTAACCCGTGGTAGTTCTCTTCAGGCTTTGTCATTCTATAATGAGTGAGGAATGGGAGATAAGACTTGGGCAGCGAGTTTAGTATTGCATCTTTCCAAGCTGCTCATGCAAGGAAAAGTCGAGCTTGCTCAATCGTTCCATCAGCTCGATCATGTACAATACATGATCAGTGACAGAGGCACCATCCCGCATTTTGGCGTTGAAGATGGCACAACTAGTCTTGTGCCTCTCCACGTCATCGGGTGTGCCAAAGGCATCCTCCAACACTTGAAGCATGTCCTTTGGTTGAGCCGTCTCGAATCTGCGATTGAACTCGTCGCTCATGGTAGCCAGCATGATACAGCGCACAGTGGTCCGGTCACTGAGCCACTTCTGGTAAGTGTCTCTGACTGTTCCACGTGCATTGGCAGCTGGCTCTCAGGTGCAGGATCCATTATCACATATAGGATCCGTTCATGCTCCAGGACTATCTTCAACTTTCGGTACCAGCTACCGAAGTTGGGTCCCACCAACTTATCATTGTCCAACAATGATCGGAGCGATAGAGAAGTGGCCATATTTGCACAAAGGAGAACCATAACCTAATTAGTAATTGATTCATTAAACCTAAAGATTTGGACTTTAATCAAAAGGTTTCTCCCACTATTTTATTCGAATTGGTAGCCTCTACCTCCAATTCGAGAATTATCCTAATTCCTTAGCGGGTACTAGAATCCACTTAGACTGCACACAAGTCCAACTTTGGTTGGCCAACCCATGTACATCTAAGGGTAGGTTCATAACCAATTGTTTCTCTAAATAATTTCTAGTAATTTTAATTTTGCCCCAGAAACCTAATCAGTAGGCTTTGGCCTCCACTGTAAGGATCCGATTAGGTCCAACCATTAACATGATCAAACATGGTGTATCTAACCAACGAATGATTAAGCCAACTTTGGTTGGCTCACCTAACCACCATTAGAGAGACACTTCCAAGTCATCATATGATGAGTGATAATTCCATTAGTCAACAAGCACCAGCCTTTGGGTCTGCAATGATTATTGAGTTAATGGACTCATTATCAAACACCTTAATGGGAGGCTATGACTCAGTTATCTCCATAACTTTGTCATTTTAATGACCTAATAATTTTAGAGATTTAAATAATATAGAGGATGAGGTCAGATGAACCATCTTATCATGATCCTCCCACTGGCTTCACCAAGTCAGCTTAAGGGAGACCATTAAAAGGGCTGGTCTAGGAGCACCTAAATCAGTCACACTGATATACCTAGCTGACATGGGTCAGCTCGAATAGTCAAGTGATCCGATCAAGATATAATTTCACCAAAAGGCCAGGTAAGTTCGATCAGTGGGAGGGTCGGCCAAAGCTTGCCTTAGACACCATCAAAATGGCCAGGTAAGCGGGCTCCCAATTAAAAACCACTGGTCTGGTTTACCTTAGACACCAATGGTTTAATTAGTTTCGATTAGATCAACCTAACAGTTTGTGCTAGACCGCTTAGCCAAGAATCAAGTCCATTTGGTTCTCGTTAAAGACATGGACTTGACCAACTACAACTATTGTAATTGATCTAGAGAATCCTTGACCTAATCTAAGACAACAATTGATTAGATTTAGTCAATTCTCTAATTAAGTCCATCTTCAATCTAACCATAGGTCTAACCCAATTAATGGACCTAATTCCCACTAACCCATTAACCCAATGTGTTATGATTTGTGTCTTAGGTTCTTTAATTCGCAATCCTAGAACCTAATCAAACAACTTCTTAATTCTTAATTAAGTTTTGGGCTGAGGGTTGGGTTTGGCTTTTCAAAAAATAATTTTCATATTTGTAAAATAATTTTACAATATGATTCTACCAACCATATTGCATATTTGATTCATAATCAAGATACAAGTGAAATAAACATGAAACTACTTTAGATCTAATCTAAACAGGTTCATGTAATTGAAATAATTTCAACTTTAAATAATTTCTTTGCACAAAAATTATTAACAAAGAGATTTTATTTTAGATTTAAACATATTTTAAATCTAATAAATCATAAATTTAATCTAGATCATATCTAACAAATTTATGATTAAAGATAGATCTACACAAACAAGGACAACCTTTGCACTGTAAGGGGTAAACCTTACAGCAGGACAACCTTGCAGTTTGTGATTGATCTAAAATTTTAATTTCAGATTTAATAATTAGATTATAAATTAGATCTAATCTAAGAAATAATCTAAGCATGTACAATAATTATGTAATAAAGAACCTAGGTTCTGATACCAATTGTAGGAACCAGATCTAGGGTTTCAGGGTTAGATCTTGAAACTTTTTCAAGATCATACAGCGGAAGACTAAAATAAATCAAAAATTATTTTCTAAAATCAGATAATTCCTAGATCTAAGATTCTATTACATGATTATTACATAGCATTAAATCAAAAATTAAAATATATAAATATAGCATGAACTACATGTTGATCATATCAACATGTTTCTATACTACATCTAATGTATGTATTAAACAATAGATCAGATCTATTACCTTGCAAGTTAGACGCTCTAACCTCGCTGATCCGGGCTTAAGGATGATGTTGCAAGCCACACACGTGTTCGGCCTCTAGGAGTCATCCACACGAGCCCACGAATCTCGATCAGAAGTCCTGCTTCAGGAAATCAGCACAGTATGCTAGTACTGCGCTGATCCTTCTTTGATGGTTGATCAGGTACCTCCTTCTTGATTTGGACTCTTCCAAATATAGAAAGTAGAAGGAGGAGTTTCAGATCTGAGACACTCTCAGAAAACTCAAGATGGAGGGAGGAAAGATACGAAAACAAAAACCATAGAAGAAGACCCTCTTCTTCTTCACGTTTTTCTCTCTAAACACCCTAACTTGCATCTTTTATATCTCCACGACCCAAAGGTATTTCTCTCTGATTTTTGGATGGCACAAAGGTATCTCAAATCTCTGACTTCTCCTAAAATTTCATGAAGAAACTCGTCTTATATAGAGATATATGATAGAGTCTTATCTAGGTCAAACACCTAGTCAAGGCTTATCCAAACATGGCAAGTTAAGAGACGCCCAACTCTTGAGCACCTCCTTCATATTTTCGTGGATGGATCACCAGAAAAGGGTGCACAATATAAACCCTAAAAGCCATAAAAATTTCAAAAAAAAAAGGTCTTAACCCAATTAAGAACCTAATTTAATCAGATTAAATTAGATTTAAATCTGATTTAATTTTCTAATCAAATTAGAAATTAGATTGACCCAAGTCTAGTTGAACTAGGACTATTTTTTTCCTTGCACTTGGCTTATCCAATAAACCAATTGGACTTGATCCAATCAAGCCCAAACTAAATCTAATTAAATCATATTTAATTAGATTTAATCTCAGCCCATTGGCTTAATCAAATTAAGCCAATTAGCAATCAAATTGCTAATCGATCCTCCTGCAACACTTGTACTGGGTTAAATGTCAATCGTATTGATCATTTAACCCTAGAACGATTCTTAATCGTTGATCAACCATCCGATCGGATCATGAACTCTAATGTGTGTGATCTCATAGGTCTGAACCTAAGCCGGTAGCATAGAAATAAATTTCTATACCAATCGAAGTGACCATCTAGCAATGGTACCCGACGACCGATAGGTCGAATGTGTAGAACAACATCCTTAGAACCCATGCGGATATAGTTTTCATATAATTCATCCCCTTGACCAAAATGATCATAGGACACCCCAGAGCTCAACTGTCAACTCTGATCAGGTTGTCCACATTGTATTTCAAAATATCAAATCCATCTGATGGATTATCCTGGCCAAGGTTTTGCTAAATTTGAAATACAGCGACTCATTCTTCTCCAACTCTTGGAGTGGTCAATCCCATCTCGATCACACTCTGACTTCGCAAGTACTTGACTGTGCCCAGAAGCCTTCCATCCCTGAATTAGAAATTCAGTTAGTCCAGTACCAAAGCACAGTGAGTTGCTTGCAAGTCACTGAGGTGATCTCAAGTCTAAGGGACACTTATACCTATATCCCATCAGAGACATTCTCGACAGCAGAATGCTCTGGAGTTGGTCACGTTCAATGATGATGTACCCTTACATCTCACCTGTATGCCATACCAGTGTCTCCACACTCTTTGGTTAAGAGGACAACCAACCCATATGGCCTACAGCGACCTATGCTCGATAGAAGCTGTCGTCCTTATTAACAGCCTATCATTTAGTCGTGAACAGTTTTAAGGACTAATCGATAAATCCTCTCTTTATCGAACCTAAATAGTCCTAAGGACTTCATCATAACAACGGAGTTCATTAGAAGATGAAAGCTTATGATGAAGATGCCAAATATATTTTATTTATTAACAAATCAATTACAATACTTGGTTGCTCAACCGTCAACAGCTTGACGATTGGCTTTTTGGGACACATTTCCCGACAGAGGTACCATCCCGTATTTTGGCATTGAAGATGGCACAACTAGTCTTGTACCTCTCCACATCATCGGGTGTGCCAAAGGCATCCTCCAAAACTTGAAGCATATCCTTTGGCTGAGTCATCTCAAATCTGCGACTGAACTCGTCGCTCATGGCAGCCAGCATGATACAGCGCACCGTGGTTCAATCACTGAGCCACTTCTGATAAGTGTCTCTGACTATTTCACGTGCATTGACAGCTGGCTCCTCAGGTGTAGGATCCGTTATCATATATACGATCCGTTCATGGTCCAGGACTATCTTCAACTTTCGGTACCGGCTACCGAAGTTAGGTCTCACCAACTTATCATTATCCAACAATGATCGGAGCGATAGAAAAGTGGCCATATCTGCATAAAAAAAATTATAACCTAATTAGTAATTGATTCATTAAACCTAAAGATTTGAACTTTAATCAAAAGGTTTCTTTCATTATTTTATTTGAATTGATAGCCTCTACCTCTAATTCAAGAAATTACTCTAATTCCTTAGTGGGTACTAGAATCCACTTAGACTGCACATAAGCCCAACTTTGGTTGGCCAATCCATGTACATCTAAGGGTAGGCTCATAACCAATTATTTCTCTAAATAATTTTTAGTAATTTTAATTTTACCTCGGTTCCTAATCAGTAGGCTTTGGCCTCCACTGAAAAGGTCTGGTTAGGTCCAACCATTAACATGACCATACTTGGCCCATCTAGCCAATGAATGATTAGGCCCAACTTTGGTTGGCTAACCTAACCACTATTTAGAAAAATACAGTCAAGAAATCATATTATAAATGACAATTCTATCAACCAATTAGCGCTAGGCCTTTGGGCCTCCAATGATTATCCAACTGATGGACTCATTATCATCCACTTAATGGGAGGCTATAATTTAG
>NC_025993.2:26376618-26440971 GCF_000442705.2 Elaeis guineensis | reverse complement strand
TTATCACCATAACTATTTCATTTTAAGGATCTAATAATTTTAAAAAATTTAATTGATTTAGAGGATGAGATCAGATGAACCAGCTTATCATGATCCTCCCACTGGCTTCATCAAGTTAGCTTAAGGGAGACCATTAAAAAGGCTGGTCTAGGAGCACCTAAATCAGTCACACTGATTTACCTAGCTGACATGGGTCAGCTCGAATAGTCAAGTGATCCGATCAAAATATAATTTCACCAAGAGGCTAGGTAAGTTCGATCGGTGGGAGGATCTGCCAAAGCTTGCTTTAGACACCATCAGAAATGACCAGGTAAGCGGGCTGCCAATTAAAAATCATCGGTCTGGTTTACCTTAGACACCAACTGATTTAATTAGTTTTGATTAGATCAACCTAACAGTTTGTGCTAGACCGCTTAGCCAAGAATCAAGTCCATTTGATTCTCGTTAAAGATATGGACTTGACCAACTACAACTATTGTAATTGATCTAGAGAATTCTTGACCTAATCTAAGACAACAATTGATTAGATTTAGTCAATTCTCTAATTAAGTCCATCTTTAATCTAACCTTAGGTCTAACCCAATTAATAGATCTAATTTCCACTAACACATTAACCCAATGTGTTATGGTTTGTGTCTTAGGTTCTTCAATTCACAATCCTAGAACCTAATTAAATAACTTCTTAATTCTCAATTAAATTTTGGGCTGAGGATTGAGGTTCGGCTTTTCGAAAATAATTTTCATATTTGTAAAATATTTTTACAACATAATTTTACCAACCAAATTGCATGTTTAATTCATAATCAAAATACAAGTAAAAAAAGTATGAAACTACTTTAGATCTAATCTAAACAGGTTCATGTAATTAAAATAATTTCAACTTTAAACTGTGTAAATTTTTCAAATAAATATATGATGGTTCTTTGCGTGAGAATTATTAACAAAGAAATTTTATTTTAGATTTAAATATCTTTTAAATCTAATAAATTATGAATTTAATCTAGATCACATCTAACAAATTTATGATTAAAGATAGATCTACACGAACTAGGACAACCTTTGCACTATAAGGGGTAAACTTTACAGCAGGACAACCTATAGTTCGTGATTGATCTGAAAATTTTAATTTCAGATTTAACAATTTGATTATAAATTAGATCTAATCTAAGAAATAATCTAAGCATGTATAAATAATTATGTAATAAACAATCTACACCCTGATACCAATTGTAGGAACCAGATCTAGGGTTTCAGGATTAGATCTTGAAATTTTTTCAAGATCAGGCAGTGAAAGACTAAAATAAATCAAAATTTATCTTATAAAATCAAAAATTTTTAGATCTAAGATCTTATTACATAATTATTATATGATATTAAATCAAAAATTAAAATATAAAGAGCAAGAACTACATGTTGATCATATCAACATGTTTCTATACTACATCTAATGTATGTAAAATATAATAGATCAGATCTATTACCTTGCAAGTTAGATATTCTAACTTTGCTGATTCGGGCTTGAGGATGATTTTGCAAGCCATACACGTATCCGACCTCTAGGAGTCATCCACACGAGCCCACGAATCACGATCAAAAATTCTGGTCCAAGAAATCAGCACAGTATGCTAGTACTGCGCTGATCTTTCTTCGATGGTCGATCAGATGCCTCCTTCTTCTTGATTTGGACTCTTTCAAAGATGAGAAGTAGGAGAAAGAGTTTTAGATGAGACACTCTCAGAAAACTTACCGATGGAGGAAGGAAAGAGATGAACCCAGCAACTCTAGAAGAAGACCCTCTTCTTCTTCTCTTTGCTCTAACCCAGATACCTAGTTTTGTATCTATTAGATCTCCATGCTCTAAAACTCTTTCTCTTTGATTTTTGGATAACCCAAAGGAATCTCAATGCTCTATGTTTTACAAAAATTTCATGAAGAAATTTATTTTAAATAGAGAGATATGAAGAGTCCTTGTCTAGGTCAAATACCTAGTCAAGGATTATCCAAACAAGGCAAGACAAGGGGCGCCCAACTCTTGGGCATCCCCTCCTTCTTTTTCTGTCGTGGACCCTCAGCAAATAGCACATATTATGTGCCATAAAAGCCATAAAAATTTCAAAAAAATATAGATAAAATCAGTGCCATAAGGAAAGAGTTTTGGTTTCCTAAAACTCTATCTCATAGAATTTGAAATCCAAACTAATTCCTACTTTGACTTGATCCACAACCATATTCCATGTAAGAGAGAAAGAGAGAAAAGTTTTGGACATGCATGAAGACCTGGGAGAGAGGGTTTTATCATACAAAATAAGAGAAAGTGGGCATGGGATAAGAGAGAGTGGGTGTGGGAGGCTAAGATGGCGCAAGGTGGAATCCTAGTCTTACTAGGATTCAATCTATGACTTATTCAAATTTGGTTTCTCAAACCAAATCAAACCAAAATCAAATCAACCTAATTAAAATAGATTTAACCCAATTAAAAGCTTAATTTAATTAGATTAAATTAAATTTAAATCTGATTTAATTTTTTAATTAAATTAGAAATTAGGTTGACCCAAGTCTTATTTGAACTAGGACTAGTTTTTTCTTGTACTTGACTTATCCAATAAACCAATTAGATTTGATCCAATCAAACCCAAACCTAATCTAATTAAATTATATTTAATTAGACTTAATCTCAGTCCTTTGGCTTAATCAAATTAAGCCAATTAGCAATCGAATTGCTAATCGATCCTCTTGAAACACTTGCACTAGGTTAAATTCAATCGTATTGATCGTTTAACCCTAGAACGATTCGTAATCGTTGATCAACCATCCGATCGGATCGTGAACTCTAATGTGTGTGACCTCATAGGTCTAAATCTAAGTTGGTAGCATAGGAATAAATTTTTGTATCGATCGAAGTGACCATCTAGCAATGGTACCCGATGGTCGGATAGGTCGAATGTGTAGAACATCCTTAGAACCCATGCGGATATAGTTTCCATATAATTCATCTCCTTGACCAAAATGCTCATAGGACATCTCAGAGTTCAACTGTCAACTCTGATCAGGTTGTCCACATTGTATTTCAAAATATCAAATCCATCTGATGGATTATCCTGATCAAGATTTTGCTAAATTGAAATACAGCGACTCATTCTTCTCCAGCTCTTGGAGTGGTCAATCCCATCTTGATCATAATCTGACTTTGCAAGTACTTGACTATGCCCAAAAGCCTTCCATCACTGAATTAAAAATTCAGTTAGTCCAGTACCAAAGCATAGTGAGTTGCTTGCAAGTCACTAAGACGATCTCAGGTCTTAGAGACACTTATACCTATATCCCATCAGAGACATTCTCGACAGCAGAATGCTCTAGAGTTAGTCATGTTCAATGATGATGTATCCTTATATCTCACCTATATGCTATACCAGTGTCTCCACACTCTTTGGTTAAGAGGACAACCAACCCATATGGCTTACAGCGACCTATGCTCGATAGAAGCTGTCATCCTTATTAACAGCCTATCATTTGGTCGTGAACAGTTTTAAGAACTAATCGATAAATCTTCTCTTTATCAAACTTAAATAGTCCTAAGGACTTCATCACAACAACGGAGTTCATTAGAAGATAAAACTTATGATGAAAATATCAAAAATATATTTTATTTATTAATAAATTAATTATCAAAAATATATTTTATTTGTTAACAAATTAAAATATCAAAAGCCTTCCATCACTGAATTAAAAATTCAGTTAGTCCAATACCAAAGCATAGTGAGTTGCTTGCAAGTCACTAAGACGATCTCAGGTCTCAGAGACACTTATACCTATATCCCATCAGAGACATTCTCGACAGCAGAATGCTCTGGAGTTGATCATGTTCAATGATAATGTATCCTTATATCTCACCTGTATGCTATACCAGTGTCTCCACACTCTTTGGTTAAGAGGATAACCAACCCATATGACTTACAGCGACCTATGCTCGATAGAAGCTGTCATCCTTATTAACAGCCTATCATTTGGTCGTGAACAGTTTTAAGAACTAATTGATAAATCTTCTCTTTATCAAACCTAAATAGTCCTAAGGACTTCATCACAACAACGGAGTTCATTAGAAGATGAAAACTTATGATGAAAATATCAAAAATATATTTTATTTGTTAATAAATTAATTACAATACTTGGTTGCTCAACCGTCAACAGACTGACAATTGGTATTTGGGACATATTTCCCAACAGGGGAACCTTGGAGTAAGTTTTTACTCCAGAGAAAAGATGCCTTTTGCACACTAGCCCTTCTCCTCACTCTTTTTTCTAATGTTCTCAAGTTCTCACTAATTTAAGCATCGAAGAATCCTCCATTAAAAAATTTTTGATGTGTGTGGACTTCTCTTGTAGATGCTGTTGCCATCTCAGCACTCGGACCGTCCTCTATCTTCAGCCACATCAACATAAATTAGAGTCTTACAGCAATAGTTTGGAGCTAAAGAAAGGGTCTAGCAATCCAACAGAAGAGAGAGAACATGATGAGCTACTCCACCACCTCCCACCGACAATCCACCCAACAAAGTCAGGGTAGAGCTGCATAGCCATCCGCTCCAAATGGGCCTGCATGGTCAGTGCAGCCACCCATGATGATGGACCTGCATTAGTTCGATGATCTAGTCCGTAAGTCCAAGTGCTGACCAATGCCGTCCAGCATCTGTAGTAGACCATGAAGCAGTAGCAAGTTGTTAAATGTATGTCCTGAAAAGTCAATGTGGCTGATACATTGTAATAGTTTAAGGATATATTTTTATACTTAAATATTTTTTAATATCAATAAAGGACTCTTTCTTTTCATTCTTGTTTAATGTATCCAAGAATCATCCTAGAAATTAATAATTTAAAGATACATACTCTCAAGTATTGAGACTTAAAAATATATAATTAATTTTTAAATTACTTTCGATCGATGGATCATCACAAGAACGGTGACTGATCCGATTAGATCAACGCACGGATCACTTCCTTCGAGATAGATAAATTTTTAATCTATAATGTGGGGACACTGAGCGAGAGTATGGGTGGTTGTTAGAGAACATCGGTACTGAGCATGATCAAATGAGAGATCACATGGATGCCTACTCACTCGTCAGTGATCTTCTTGATGCTGCAGTGGTGTGAGTAGTTCCAAAATCTGCGGTGCCTCAACTACTCAGAGTGAGATTACTATAGTTTGACTACATATAAATATGATCCCTAGCTATATGGATCTTTATAATAGATATTGGCTATAGTAAGTTCACAATAAGAGTGAGGTGCATACCTAGATGAGATCATCGATCTTAGTAGATAAAAAGTAGTCGTATGAGGTTTGAGAAACTGAGTCCTAAGTCTATGGCCATAGCAAGGAGATTGATAGAAAGGAGTTTTCATGAGTATCATGAATTAAATTTGAGCTAATCAAATTTTTCATATGATGGATGTTGGAATTTGATGAGTTTTAATGATCTCTATCTTATCGAAAGTCATGATAAAGGAACTAAATTACACGATAACTATATCTAGGGATTCTACTTATTCTATTATACTGAATTGCCATCACATACTGCTAGGCATGACTAGTAAATTGTGAGAGCTCACTAGGATTATTCTGGATCGACGATCGTTGATGGAGTAGAGTTGAAAGTATTCTGACATATCGAAAGGTGTTTCAATGATACTATGATAGAGATCATGGTATGTCTCACTATCAGATAGAACATAACCAATAGGACTACACACAAAAGAGATTTGATCAGATCAAATGATTGGATCTTGATCAAATTATCAATGGGATTGATGATTTGATCAACTTGTAAAAATTATAAATACTGGATTAGCTAATTGTTAGCTAGGAGGATCTAATTGCAAATGTTGCAAGCCAATTTGATAAGATCAAGTTAGGGATCAGGTTCTAATTAATTAAATTAGATTTAATTAATTTGGGTTTGACCTAATTGAGTCTAATTGGGCTTATGATTTCAAGAATGAATCCTAATTAGATTAGGATTGAATCTAGATCAGGTTGGGCTCGAATTGATTTCAAATTAGATTTGAATTGGATCGAAATTGAACTCAAACCATAGAGTCCCAATGATTAGGACTCTCTTTCCACCAACATGGGGTGCCAATTCAGATTGGCGTTCACCCATGTGCAACAAATATGAGGAAGAGAGGGGGTGCAGATTCAAGTTAGCGCTCCCTTGCTAATAGGCTCTATCTTCTCTTGAATACGAGATAAGATGGATTCAATTCTAAGCTTGAACTCTTATCAGATAAGAATCCAAAACTAATTAAAGTCTATCCTATCCTTTGGCCACCAATTATAAAAGGGGAGGAGTAGTTGGACATGCAGAGCTAATGAAAATAGTTTTCATCTAAGTGTTGCCGCCCCATCTCCTTGCTTCCACCCTAATCCACATGCGCCACCTCCTCTTGGTTGGCCACCCTAGAGAGAGAGAGTTCAGCAAGAGAGAAAGGATGAAAGGGAGAAAAGAGTTCTCCTATTGTCTTCCAAATCCTTTGATCCTATGCGAAAGGTGTTCGCATGTAGATCCGAAGGTTTCCTTCTACGATGGTCGAAGAAGGAGACCAGATCTGAACTTGAAGGATCAAGATCTGCAAAAGAACTAGCAACTTAGTGGTCTCAGGTACTTCAATCTACTTTAGTCCTGTGTGGATACTTGTAGAGGCCGGATGCATGTGCGACTTCGATAAGTACCTGCGACATCCTCAGATCCGATTTGAAAGAGTCTAACACTTCAGGTAGGTGATCCGATCATCAATTTATTCTTTTGAAATCAGATGCATGCTTTCATCTCATTTATCATGATATAAACTAGATCCATAGGTGATTAGATTAGATCTATGCATGCTTAGGATTAAAAGTTATTTTAATCTGTACTTTCCTTATATTTTGAAAAAGTTTTGAAAATTTTGCATGCACCTCACCTACCAAAACCCAATAGTGGTATCAAAGCTATGGATTCATATGCATGAGAATGAGATGAGATCTCATTTCAAATCAGGTCTGGAATGAAATGATCATAAGATCAACATCGATATGATATAAAGTTATCCTGGCATAATGTTCACCCTTTATGTTAGAAAGGTTATCCTATATCGATGTTGATCGATTTTGAAAAATATTTTCATATTTAGATCTGATTTAATTCATGTATGAGATGTATGAATATTAGTTTAGATCTGATATATGATCATTTGTTCGATATCGATGTGATATAAGGTTGTCCTAGCATAAGGTTTACCCCTTATGTTGCAAAGGTTGTCCTATATCGATGTTGAATGATTTTAGATCTGATTTTTGTTCATATATAAAATATATAAATGCATGCTTAGATCTAAAAATTAGTTTTTAGGTCTTAATTTGATGTTTCATATAAGTAATTTAGATCTGAAGTTAAACTTTATGCATGAGAGATTGGACATGGATAAATCAAATTAGGTCAAATAATTAGATTACACCTGAGTTTATGATTTGAACATAATGAAACTTAATCGATTAGAGCAACTGATCAAATCGAGTCAAGAGTTGATTAAGATTAGGTCAAAAGTACTCAGATCAAATCAATAGTTGTAGTTGGTCGAGTTGATTGACATCCATATGTTAAATCGATTGACTCAATGATCTGATTCGGCTCAGTGGCTCGAGCCTGAATCACTTAAGCTAATCTATTTGAAACCAATTGACCAATTGGTGTCTAAGGCAAGTATCTGATGGTGGTTATTTAATTAAGATCCTTGGTCCTTCAAGGGGGAGACTCCCATCGATCTTCACTTATCTAGCTAATTTGGTACATTAGATCTTCAATAAAGTTGCTTGGTGATTTGGTTTAGCCCATGCCAATTAGACTTGTCATAAAGATGACTAATTAGATAAGACCTGAATCAAAATTTCTTCATACATATTAAGTCTAACGATCATCCACCATTGTAGATATGCGAGCATGCAATTAGTGTTGATTATTCTAGGCTGGATACAGTGATTCACTTATACCAAAAATATGCAACCATTCTATAGACATTAGATACTCTGGAGTAGAGATGGGATTGGGCCCAACATCTGTCAGGTGAGGGACCCAATAACAGCTTTTCACCCTTGGTGAATGGTGGGTCTGACTTAACTAAGAAGTGTGATCAATATCTGTTAGATGAACCCACATGACTTAAAAATGAGTCACTACAATATGCTTGATAAAGTATTGAACAAGAGTTGTCCACTCATCGGTATGCATGTTATCGATATCTGTCAGATGAGGTGTACGTACATCGATGGGACCGTAGTATCCATCAGAAATTCTTGTTGCATTAAGGCTTTCGTTTCTCCATCCAGAAAGTATAAGAGATCCGAAAAAATAGTGGAAGCCTATTTATTTCTTAAAGTCCCTAGAACAAATATAGGTTTAAGTATAAATGTCTAACTAAAATCTCTTCTCTTCACAGTTTAATCATGTCAACTTCAAATTCTTTAGCCCGTATCCTAGAGTCTAACTGTCTGACTGGTATTAACTTCAAGGACTGGCTCAGAAACTTTAAGATAGTCTTGATCTCAGAGAAGATAGTATATATACTCAATTAGAACCTCCTGTCTTACCAAGCCATCCTAGTGCTGAATAGAGGGCAGCATAGGAGAAGTGGATAGATGATGATAATTGGGTCAAGTGTGATATGCTGGCTTCGATGTCAAATGAGTTGCAGAGCCAGCATGAGCACATACCTACTGTCAGGGCTATGATCACTCACATACCAAAGTTATACAGTGAGCAGAGCCGAACCATATATTTTAAAGTATCAAAAAGACTCTTCAACTTGAAAATACACGAGGGGTGGTTGGTCCCATGTCATTGTCTGATAATAATCAAGGATAGGGAGGAGCTTGAGAAGCATGGCCTTATGATGCAGAAGGACTTGTAGGTGGATCTGATCTTACAATCCCTAACTAGTTTGTATGGTCAATTTATAGTAAATTACTATATGAACAAGTTGGACTACACCTTGCATAAATTAGTCAACATGTTGGTCAAGATCGAAGGATCTTGAAAAGTTCAAAGGGCTCTGTTCTTGCTATGAAGCAGACTTCTTCCTCTAAAAGAAAGTCTACTTGAAAGAAGAAGAACAAACCTGCGAAGAAGTAGAGAAGGAGAGTAGGCTGAAGAAGGACAATCCAAAGAAGGCCACAAACAAGAAAAAGTATTTTCATTATAATATAGAAGGCTATTGGAAGAGGAATTGTCCACAGTACCTAGAGAGCTTGAAGACCAAGAAGGGTAATAAACCTTCGATAGGTATGCTTGTTGTTGAATCTAACCTAACGATTTTCTCTATGTCTAGTTAGATATTAGACTCTGATTCAAGTACTCACATATATACTTCTATGCAGGATCTAGTAAACAGTAGAAAGTTGAGACATGGTGAAATGATCCTTCAGATCGATAATGGAGTAAGGATTGCTGCTGAAGTCATTAGAACCTACCCTCTTCGACTACTATCAGGCTTTCGATTTGTTTTAAAAGATTATTATTTTATACCTGTAGCTAGTCAAAACTTAATTTCTATATCTATACTAGCACAGAAAAACTATGTATTTAATTTTAATAAAGATTATTGTTCAATTTATTTGAGAAATAAATTAAATTGCACGTAGTCTTCTTATTGACAGTCTTTATCACCTATATATCGATGTGAGTGTGAATGTTAATGAGCAGTTAATGAGTGTCGTAGGAAATAAATGACTTAGAGATGATGTTAACCACAAGTACATGTGGCACCTTAGACTTGGGCATATAGGAGAGGACAGGTCAACAAACTAGAAAAGGATGGTATCCTAGACTCATTGAATTCTACGTCGTATTCAGTTTGTGAATCCTGTCTTCAAGAAAAAATGATCAAGTTACTCTTTGTAGGATATAAAAAAAAAGCCACTGAGTTACTTGCTCTGGTACATACTGACGTATGTGGCCTATTTGATATGTAGACTAGGGATGGTTATCACATTTTATTATCTTTACCAATGATTTCTTATGGTATGGATATGTATTTCTAATGAGATATAAGTCTGAAGCCTTTGAAAAGTTCAAAGAATTCAGAAACAAAGTAGAAAAGCAAATAGAAAAATCTCTTAAGGTTCTTCGATCAGATTGAGGAGGAGAATACCTTAATAGAAAATTTTTGAGTTATCTCAGAGAAAATGGTATAGTCTCATAATGGACTTCTTCTGGTATACCTCAACTTAGTAGGATATCCGAAAAGAGAAATAAGATCTTGTTGGAAATGGTTCAGTCTATGATGAGCTTCACTAACTTACACTTATATCTCTGGGGACATGCTCTACTAATGACCATTTACATATTAAATAGAATTTCTTCTAAGTCTATTCCTATCACACCATATGAGATATGGCATGGTAAGAAATCGAGTCTTGATCATTTCAAGATTTGGGAATGTCCAGCTTATGTCAAAAGACAAATGACTGACAAGTTAGAGGCTAGGTCTTTAAAAGACCATTTCATAGGGTATCCTAAAGAATCATTAGGATACTACTTCTATTTTTTAGAAGATCATAATGTAATTGTGAGTCAACACGTCATATTCCTGAAAAAATAGTTTATTCAGGATGGTGGCAATGGAAGGTTGATTGAACTCAAAGAGAAAGTCTCTGCAAAGCAACGAGCTAAAGAACCTATAGAACCCACTAACACTGAGCTAGTAGAAGTAGTTGTTCCTCCTCCACCTCGTAGATCTAATAGGGTCTCCGATCCTTTTGAAAGGTACTTGGTATGCTTTCAGAGGATGTAGAGAAAATATTCTGCATAGGAGATAAGGGTCATGGAGATGATCCTAAGACCTATAACGAGATTATGTCAGACATTGACTCCGAGAAATGGTTGAATGCTATGAAGTTTGAAATTAACTCAATACATTCAAACCAGGTTTAGACCTTAGTGGATCCACTAAAAGTATAATACCCATTAGGTGTAAATAGATCTACAAAAAAAAAATAGATGCAGATGATAAGATAGAGACTTATAAAGCTAGGTTAGTGGTGAAAGGTTATAATCAGTATGAAGGCATCGACTTCTGGATACTTTTTCATCTATAGCCATACTTAAATCCATTCACATATTGCTTGCCATTGCAACATTCTATGATTATGAGATATAATAGATGGATGTGAAAATAGCATTCTTGAATGGTTATCTTGAGAAAGATATCTATATAAAATAGTCTAAGATTTTATATCCAGTGATGGAGATCATAAAGTCTGCAAGCTACAAAGATCTATATATGGATTAAAGCAAATTTTTCAGAGTTAGAACACTCATTTCAATGATGCGATCAAATCATTTGATTTCATAAAAAATGAGGAAGAATCTTGTGTATAGAAGAAGTTCAGTGGGAGCACTATCACATTTCTTGTATTGTACATGGATGACATCCTCCTTATTGAGAATGACATTCTTATGCTGACCTCAATCAAAAGATGGTTGTCCAAGTAATTCTCC
The DNA here is from genome assembly GCF_000442705.2 of Elaeis guineensis. Lineage (NCBI taxonomy): Eukaryota > Viridiplantae > Streptophyta > Magnoliopsida > Arecales > Arecaceae > Elaeis > Elaeis guineensis. The sequence continues at coordinate 26,429,440 of NC_025993.2, read as the reverse complement.
ATGAAAGATCTAAGAAAAGTATCCTATATTCTGAGACTAAGGGTCTAAAAAAATAGACCTAAAAGGATGCTTGACCTATCACAAAAGATGTATATAGAGGAAGTACTAAAAATGTTCAACATGAAGAACTTTAAAAGGAGATTACTACCCCTTAGATACTGTTGGAACCAGATCTAGGGTTTCAGGGTTAGATCTTGAAATTTTTTCAAGATCATACAGCGGAAGACTAAAATAAATCAAAATTTATTTTCTAAAACCAGAGAATCCCTAGATCTAAGATCTTATTACATGATTATTATATAGCATTAAATCAAAAATTAAAATATATAAATATAGCATGAACTACATGTTGATCATATCAACATGTTTCTATACCACATCTAATGTATGTATTAAATAATAGATCAGATCTATTACCTTGCAAGTTAGACGCTCTAACCTCGCTGATCCGGGCTCAAGGATGATGTTGCAAGCCGCACATGTGTCCGACCTCTAGGAGTCTCCACACGAGCCCACGAATCTCGATCAGAAGTCCTGCTTCAGAAAATCAGCACAGTATGCTAGTACTGCGCTGATCCTTCTTTGATGGTTGATCAGGTGCCTTCTTCTTCTTGATTTGGACACTTCCAAAGATAGAAAGTAAAAGGAGGAGTTTTAAATCTGAGACACTCTCAAGAAACTCAAGATGGAGGGAGGAAAGATATGAAAACAAAAAAACCTAGAAGAAGACCCTCTTCTTCTTCTCGTTTCTCTCTCTAGACACCCTAACTTGTGTCTATTATATCTCCATGACCCAAAAGTATTTCTCTCTAATTTTTGGATGACCAAAAGGTCTCTTAAATCTCTGTCTTTGCATAAAATTTCATGAAGAAACTCATCTTATATAGAGAGATATGATAGAGTCCATGTCTAGGTCAAACACCTAGTCAAGGCTTATCCAAACATGGCAAGTTAAGGGGCGCCCAACTCTTGAGCACCTCCTTCATATTTTCATGCATGGATCACCAGAAAAGGGTGCACAATATATACCCTAAAATCTATAAAAATTTCAAAAAAAATTGGATAAATTCGGTGCAAAATTGAAAGAGTTTTGGATTTCTAAAACTCTATCTCATAGAATTCGAAATCCAAACTTATTCTTTTTTATTTGATCCAAACTACCTTCCATGTAAGAAAGAAGAGAGGAGACCTTTTGTGAACATGGGAGAGACCTGGGAGAGGGCTTTCATCGCACAAAATAAGTGGAGATTGGCATTGAATAAGAGAGAGAGTGTGGGGAAGGCTTATGTGGCGCAAGGTGGAATCCTAGTCTTACTAGGATTCTATCTCATGACTTGTTTTAATTTGGTTTCTCAAACCAAATCAAATCAAAATTAGATCAACCTAATTAAAATAGGTCTTAACCAATTAAAAATCTAATTTAATCAGATTAAATTAGATTTAAATCTGATTTAATTTTTAATCAAATTAGAAATTAGATTGATCCAAGTCCTAGTTGAACTAGGACTAGTTTTTCCTTACACTTGGCTTATCCAATAAACTAATTGGACTTGATCCAATCAAGCCCAAACCAAATCTAATTAAATATATTTAATTAGACTTAATCTCAGCCCATTGGCTTAATCAAATTAAGTCAATTAGCAATCGAATTGCTAATCGATCCTCCTGCAACACTTGCACTGGGTTAAATGTCAATCGTATTGATCATTTAACCCTAGAATGATTCTTAATCGTTGATCAACCATCCGATCGGATCATGAACTCTAATGTGTGTGACCTCATAGGTTCGAACCTAATCAGTAGTACAGAATAAATTTCTGTACCAATCGAAGTGACCATCTAGCAATGATACCCGACGATCGGATAGGTCGAATGTATAGAACAACATCCTTAGAACCCATGCGGATATAGTTTTCATATAATTCATCCCCTTGACCAAAATGATCATAGGACACCCCAGAGTTCCACTGTCAACTCTGATCAGGTTGTCCACATTGTATTTCAAAATATCAAATCCATCTGATGGATTATCCTGGCCAAGGTTTTGCTAAATTGAAATACAGCGACTCATTCTTCTCCAACTCTTGGAGTGGTCAATCCCATCTCGATCATACTCTGACTTCACAAGTACTTGACTGTGTCCAGAAGCCTTCCGTCCCTGAATTAGAAATTCAGTTAGTCCAGTACCAAAGCACAGTGAGTTGCTTGCAAGTCACTGAGGCGATCTCAGGTCTAAGGGACACTTATACCTATATCCCATCAAAGACATTCTCGACAGCAGAATGCTCTGGAGTTGGTCACGTTCAATGATGATGTACCCTTACATCTCACCTGTATGCCATACCAGTGTCTCCACACTCCTTGGTTAAGAGGACAACCAACCCATATGGCCTACAGCGACCTATGCTCGATAGAAGCTGTCGTCCTTATTAACAGCTTATCATTTGGTCGTGAACAGTTTTAAGGACTAATCGATAAATCCTCTCTTTATCGAACTTAAATAGTCCTAAGGACTTCATCATAACAACGGAGTTCATTAGAAGATGAAAGCTTATGATGAAAATGCCAAATATATTTTATTTATTAACAAATCAATTACAATACTTGGTTGCTCAACCATCAACAGCTTGATGATTGGCTTTTGGGACACATTTCCCAACAACTCCCACTTGTCCTAAAGCCACTCGACATAGTATCTAATGCCCATCTTCGACTTGTGATTGTCGAACTCCTTTATCGCAAGGGCTTTAGTGAATGGGTCGGCTAGGTTCTCCTTTCCGTCGATCTTCTGAAGGTCGACGTCACCTCGATCCATGATCTCTCAGATCAGGTGGAAGCGATGCAAGATGTGCTTCGTCCGTTGATGTGCTTTGGGTTCCTTCACCTGAGCTATGGCACTAGTGCTGTCGCAGTAGAGCAGGACCGGACCATCGAGGGAGGATGCTACTCCGAGCTCGTTGATGAATTTTCTCAGCCACACAGCTTCCTTCACGGCATCTGATGCTGCGATGTACTCCACTTCACAAACAGAGTCTGCCACAGTATGCAGTTTGAAACTCTTCCAGCAGATGGCTCCACCATTCAGAGTAAAGATATAACCCGACACGCTCCTGCTGTCATCATGGTCAGATTGGAAGCTGAAATCTGTGAACCCCACAAGTTTCAGATCTGACTCACCATAAACCAACCATTGGTCCTTAGTATTTCTCAAATACTTAAGGATGGCTTTAACCACTTTCCAGTGGTTTTCTCCAGGATCAGATTGGTATCTACTCACTACTCCTAGTGAGTATGCCACATCTGGTCTTGTACATGTCATGGCGTACATGATAGATCCCACGGCTGAAGCATATGGGACTCTACTCATACACTCTCTCTCTTCAGGAGTTGTCGGACAATCTTTCTTAGAGAGAGAAATTTCATGGCCTATCGGTAGATAGCCCTTCTTGGAATTTTCCATGCTGAACCTCTTCAGCACAGTGTCTATGTACATGGACTGGGATAACCCAAGCATCCTTTTAGATCTATCCCTATAGATCTTCATCCCTAGATGTAGGATGCTTCACCCAAGTCCTTCATGGAGAACTGTGATGACAACCAAACTTTTATTCCCTGTAGTGCGGGGATGTCATTCCCGATTAAAGAATGTCATCCACGTACAAGATAAGGAATACCACAACTGGACCATTTGCCCATTTATAAATGCAGGGCTCTTCTCCATTCTTAATGAAGCCATACGTTTTGATCACCTTATCAAAATGCATGTTCCAACTCCGAGAAGCTTGCTTCAGTCCATAAATGGATCTTTGAAGCTTGCACACCTTGGACTCATCTGTGGATGTAAACCCCTCAGGTTGTATCATATACACCTCTTCAGTTAGCTCTCCATTTAGGAAAGCTGTCTTTACATCCATCTGCCTGATCTCATAATCCAGATGGACAGCTATTGCAAGCATTATCCGAATGGATTTGAGCATTGCCACAGGGGAAAACATCTCGTCATAGTCAATACCATAATATTGACGATACCCCTTGGCGACCAGACGGACTTTATAGGTCTCCACATTTCCGTCTGCGCCCCTCTTCCTTTTGAAGACCCATTTACACCCAATGGGTTTAACCCCTTCAGGTGGGTCAACCAATGTCCATACATCGTTGACCTTCATGGACTCCATTTGGATTTCATGGCTTCAAGCCATTTCTCAAATCAGGTCTCTGCATTGCATCCATATAGGTGATCGGATCCTCATTATTCTCATCAAGTTCGATGGGATCACCGTCCGGATCAAGAAACCGTAGTATCTGTCCGGCTGATGCGGTACTCTACCGGATCACCTTAATAGTATAGGTACATTGGGCTCCGGATCTGATCTAATCATATCCGACTCAGGTTCAGCTATTGGTGTCGGTCCTTCTACCTGTTGAACTTCATCAAGTTCAACCTTAGAGGCAACGGTTCCTTCACCAAAGAACTCCTTTTTCTAAAATGATTGCCTTAAGGCTGACGAACACCTTTTGTTCATCAGCATGGTAGAAAAAATATCCTTTGGTCTCTTTGGGGTACCTTATGAATGAGCATTTGTCAGACCTAGGTCCAAGTTTGTCTGTGACTAATCGTTTGACATAGGCCGGGCACCCCCAAACCCTAAGGTGTGAAAGTGCTGGCTTACGTCCCGTCCATATCTCATATGGAGTCTTAATTACAGACTTACTTGGAACCCTATTTAACAGATAACAGGCCAATTCGAGTGCATATCCCCAGAAGGATATTGGCAAGCTAGCAAAACCAATCATGGATCGGACCATGTCTAACAGAGTCCGATTCCTCCTTTCAGACACACCATTATGCTGTGGTGTTCCTGGAGGAGTCCATTAGGAGAGAATCCCATTCTCTCCTAGATATGTGAGAAATTCTCTAGAAAGGTATTCTCCTCCTCGATCAGATCGAAGAGTTTTAATACTCTTCCCAGTTTATTTTTCTACTTCACTTCGGAATCATTTGAACATTTCAAATGAATCTGACTTATGTTTCATTAGATAGACATATCCATATCGGGATAGGTCATCCATGAAAATTATGAAGTAGAAATATCCACCTCCAGCATTGGTGCTCATGGACCCGCATACATCAGTATGTATTAGGCCCAAGAGCTCAGTAGCTCTCTCACCTTTTTCAGTAAAAGGTGACTTGATCATTTTATCAAAAAGACAGGACTCACGGGTTGGAAGTGATTCACAATCACTGACTTCGAAGATTCCTCTTGAGTCAACCTGTTTATTCTGTTCTTGTTTATACGACCTAGCCTACAGTGCCATAAGTAGATACTATCTAATCTAGGGTGCTTGCCAGTAGAATAGACTCTTATCAGGCTTGATCTTTTTGGTCTGGCTCTGCACTGATGTCCCAGCCTGAACTTGCACCTTCTTCACTTTTTTCTTCTTGTTCTTCTTTCCTTTCTTAAAAGGTCGAGAACCAGAAGACGAACCTCCCACTAAGTTCACCGACTCCTTGGGAAGCTGGTGATCCTTCTCAAAGTTCTGAAGCAACCCCAGTAACCCGTGGTAGTTCTCTTCAGGCTTTGTCATTCTATAATGAGTGAGGAATGGGAGATAAGACTTGGGCAGCGAGTTCAGTATTGCATCTTTCCCAAGCTACTCATGCAAGGAAAGCCGAGCTTGCTCAATCGTTCCATCAGCTCGATCATGTACAATACATGATCAGTGATAGAGGCATCATCCCGCATTTTGGCGTTGAAGATGGCACAACTAGTCTTGTGCCTCTCCACATCATCGGGTGTGCCAAAGGCATCCTCCAACACTTGAAGCATGTCTTTTGGCTGAGCCGTCTCGAATCTGTGACTGAACTCATCGCTCATGGCAGCCAGCATGATACAGCGCACCATGGTCCGATCACTGAGCCACTTCTGGTAAGTGTCTCTGACTGTTCCAAGTGCATTGGCAGCTGGCTCCTCAGGTGCAGGATCCATTATCACATATAGGATCCGTTCATGCTCTAGGACTATCTTCAACTTTTAGTACCAGCTACCGAAGTTAGGTCCCACTAACTTATCATTGTCCAACAATGATCAGAGCGATAGGGAAGTGGCTATATTTGCACAAAGGAGAACCATAACCTAATTAGTAATTGATTTATTAAACCTAAAGATTTGGACTTTAATCAAAAGGTTTCTCCCACTATTTTATTCGAATTGGTAGCCTCTACCTCCAATTCGAGGAATTACCCTAATTCCTTAGCGGGTACTAGAATCCACTTAGACTGCACACAAGCCCAACTTTGGTTGGCCAACCCATGTACATCTAAGGGTAGGTTCATAACCAATTGTTTCTCTAAATAATTTTTAGTAATTTTAATTTTGCCCCAGAAACCTAATCAGTAGGCTTTGGCTCCACTGTAAGGATCCGGTTAGGTCCAACCATTAACATGATCATACTTGGTGTATCTAACCAACGAATGATTAATCCCAACTTTGGTTGGCTCACCTAACCACCATTAGAGAGACACTTCCAAGTCGTCATATGATGAGTGATAATTCCATTAGTCAACAAGCACCATGCCTTTGGGTCTGCAATGATTATTAAGTTAATGGACTCATTATCAAACACCTTAATGGGAGGCTATGACTCAGTTATCTCCATAATTTTATCATTTTAAGGACCTAATAATTTTAGAAGATTTAAATAATATAGAGGATGAGGTCAGATGAACCAGCTTATCATGATCCTCCCACTGGCTTCACCAAGTCAGCTTAAGGGAGACCATTAAAAGGGCTGGTCTAGGAGCACCTAAATCAGTCACACTGATTTACCTAGCTGACATGGGTCAGCTCGAATAGTCAAGTGATCTGATCAAAATATAATTTTACCAAGAGGCCAGGTAAGTTCGATCAGTGGGAGGGTCTACCAAAGCTTGCCTTAGACACCATCAGAAATGGCCAGGTAAGCGGGCTCCCAATTAAAAACCACCGGTCTGGTTTCTTAGACACCAACTGGTTTAATTAGTTTCGATTAGATCAACCTAACCGTTCGTGCTAGACCGCTTAGCCAAGAATCAAGTCCATTTGGTTCTCGTTAAAAATATGGACTTGACCAACTACAACTATTGTAATTGATCTAGAGAATCCTTGACCTAATCTAAGATAATAATTGATTAGATTTAGTCAATTCTCTAATTAAGTCCATCTTTAATTTAACCATAGGTCTAACCCAATTAATGGACCTAATTTCCACTAACCCATTAACCCAATGTGTTATGATTTGTGTCTTAGGTTCTTCAATTCACAATCCTAGAACCTAATCAAACAACTTCTTAATTCTTAATTAAGTTTTGGGCTGAGGGTTGGGTTTGGCTTTTCAAAAAATAATTTTCATATTTATAAAATAATTTTACAATATGATTCTACCAATCATATTGCATGTTTGATTCATAATCAAGATGCAAGTGAAATAAACATGAAACTACTTTAGATCTAATCTAAACAGGTTCATGTAATTGAAATAATTTCAACTTTAAATAATTTCTTTGCACAAAAATTATTAACAAAGAGATTTTATTTCAGATTTAAATATTTTTTAAATTTAATAAATCATAAATTTAATCTAGATCATATCTAACAAATTTATGATTAAAGATAGATCTACACAAACTAGGACAACCTTTGCACTGTAAGGGGTAAACCTTACAGCATGACAACCTTGCAGTTTGTGATTGATCTAAAATTTTAATTTCAGATTTAATAACCAGATTATAAATTAGATCTAATCTAAAAAATAATCTAAGCATATATAAATAATCATGTAATAAAGAACCTAGGCTCTGATACCAATTGTTGGAACCAGATCTAGGGTTTCAGGGTTAGATCTTGAAACTTTTTCAAGATCATACAGTGGAAGACTAAAATAAATCAAAATTTATTTTTAAAATCAGAGAATCCCTAGATCTAAGATCCTATTACATGATTATTATATAGCATTAAATTAAAAATTAAAATATATAAATATAGCATGAACTACATGTTGATCATATCAACATGTTTCTATACCACATCTAATGTATGTATTAAATAATAGATCAGATCTATTACCTTGCAAGTTAGACGCTCTAACCTCACTGATCTGGCTTAAGGATGATATTGCAAGCCGCGCACATGTCCGACCTCTAGGAGTTATCCACACGAGCCCACGAATCTCGATCAGAAGTCCTGCTTCAGAAAATCAGCACAGTATGCTAGTACTGCGCTGATCCTTCTTTGATGGTTTATCAGGTGCCTCCTTCTTCTTGATTTGGACTCTTCCAAAGATAGAAAGTTAAAAGAGGAGTTTCATATTTAAGACTCTCTCAGGAAACTCAAGATGGAGGGAGGAAAGATATGACAACAAAAAAACCTAGAAGAAGACCCTCTTCTTCTTCTCGTTTCTCTCTCTAGACACCCTAACTTGTATCTATTATATCTCCATGACCAAAAGTATTTCTCTCTGATTTTTGGATGTCCAAAAGGTCTCTTAAATCTCTGTCTTCTCATAAAATTTCATGAAGAAACTCATCTTATATAGAGAGATATGATAGAGTCCTTGTCTAGGTCAAACACCTAGTCAAGGCTTATCCAAACATGGCAAGTTAAGGGACGCCCAACTCTTGAGCACCTCCTTCATATTTTCATGCATGGATCACTAGAAAAGGGTGAACAATATATACCCTAAAAGCTATAAAAATTTCAAAAAAAATTAGATAAATTCGGTGCAAAATTGAAAGAGTTTTGAATTTCTAAAACTCTATCTCATAGAATTCGAAATCCAAACTTATTCCTTTTTGATTTGATCCAAACCACCTTCCATGTAAGAAAGAAGAGAGGAGACCTTTTGTGAATGTGGGAAAGACCTGGGAGAGGGCTTTTATCACACAAAATAATGGAGATTAGCGTTGAATAAGAGAGAGGGCGTGGGGAAGGCTTATGTGGCGCAAGGTGGAATCCTAGTCTTACTAGGATTCTATCTCATGACTTATTTTAATTTGGTTTCTCAAATCAAATCAAACCAAAATTAGATCAACCTAATTAAAATAGGTCTTAACCCAATTAAGAAGCTAATTTAATCAGATTAAATTAGATTTAAATCTGATTTAATTTTCTAATCAAATTAGAAATTAGATTGACCCAAGTCCTAGTTGAACTAGGACTAGTTTTTCCTTGCACTTGGCTTATCCAATAAACTAATTGGACTTGATCCAATCCAGCCCAAATTAAATCTAATTAAATCATATTTAATTAGACTTAATCTCAGCCCATTGGCTTAATCAAATTAAGCCAATTAGCAATCGAATTGCTAATCGATCCTCCTGCAACACTTGCACTGGGTTAAATGTCAATCGTATTGATCATTTAACCCTAGAATGATTCTTAATCGTTGATCAACCATCTGATCAGATCATGAACTCTAATGTGTGTGACCTCATAGGTTCGAACCTAAGTCGGTAGTACAGGAATAAATTTCTGTACCAATCGAAGTGACCATCTAGCAATGGTACCCGATGACCGGATAGGTTGAATGTATAGAACAACATCCTTAGAACCCATGCAGATATAGTTTTCATATAATTCATCTCCTTGACCAAAATGATCATAGGACACCCCAGAGTTTCACTGTCAACTTTGATCAGGTTGTCCACATTGTATTTTAAAATATCAAATCCATCTGATGGATTACCCTGGCCAAGATTTTGCTAAATTGAAATACAGCGACTCATTCTTCTCTAACTCTTGGAGTGGTCAATCCCATCTCGATCACACTCTGACTTCGCAAGTATTTGACTGTGTCCAGAAGCCTTCCGTCTCTGAATTAGAAATTCAGTTAGTCCAGTACCAAAGCACAGTGAGTTGCTTACAAGTCACTGAGGCGATCTCAGGTCTAAGGGACACTTATACCTATATCCCATCAAAGACATTCTCGATAGTAGAATGCTCTGGAGTTGGTCACGTTCAATGATGATGTACCCTTACATCTCACCTGTATGCCATACCAGTGTCTCCACACTCCTTGGTTAAGAGGACAACCAACCCATATGGCCTACAGCGATCTATGCTCGATAGAAGCTGTCATCCTTATTAACAGCTTATCATTTGATCGTGAACAGTTTTAAGGACTAATCGATAAATCCTCTCTTTATCGAACTTAAATAGTCCTAAGAACTTCATCGTAACAACGGAGTTCATTAGAAGATGAAAGCTTATGATGAAAATACCAAATATATTTTATTTATTAACAAATCAATTATAATACTTGGTTGCTCAACCATCAACAGCTTGATGATTGGCTTTTGGGACAGATTTTCCAACAGATACAGCATCACACTCTCCAAGTAGATGTGTCCAAGCATATCTGAGGAGATTGAGTGCATGAGTAGGATCTCCTATGCTTCAGTAATAGGGAGCCTTATGTATGCCATATTGTATACTCGACTTGATATTGTCCTTGTTGTGAGTGTCATAAGTAGGTATTAGTTGAATCCAGATAAAGAGTACTGGATAGTTGTGAAAAATATTTTTAACTACTTGAAAAGAATTAAGGATATGTTCTTGATCTTTAGCGGAGGATTAAAGTTACAGGTTGAGGGATACACTAATTCAGACTTCATGTTTGATCCTAATGATAGAAAATCTATATCAAGATGTGTATTCGTATGCAATGGTAGTGCCACAAGATGAAAAAGTTCCAAGCAATCCATCATTACGGACTCGATGATGGAACCTGAATATGTCGTTGTCTCGAATGCTGTAAAAGAGACCTTCTGGTATAAGAAATTCATCATGAAACTCGACGTTATGACATCGAATACCATCATACTGTACTACGACAACAACGAGACCATAGCACTCTCTAAGAAGTCAAGATCTCATCAGAAGTCCAAACACATCAAGCGGCGTTTCCATATCATACGCGACTATCTCAAAAAAAAGTACATCAAGGTACAAAGAGTAGACTCCTGGACAATGTGGCAGACCCACTGATGAAGTAATTGAGCCAGCAGAAGTCTGAAACCCATCTTGAGAAGATGGTACTTAGGTTAGTGGCCAATTGACTTTGGAATAAGTGGGACATTATTAGATGTATGTCCTGAAAAGACAATATGACTGACACATTGTAATAATTCTAGAATATATTTTTGTACTTAAATATTTTCAAATATCAATAAAATACTCTTTCTTTCCATTCTAGTTTAATGTGTCCAAGAATCATCTTAGGAATTAATAATTTAAAGATATATACTCTCAATTGTTAAGACTTAGAAACATGTATAATTAATTTCTAAATTGCTCCCAATCGATGGATCATTATGAAGATGGTGAGTAATCCGATTAGATCGATGCATGGATCACTTTTTTGGGATAGATGAGTTTCTAGTCTATAGTGTGGGGATATTAAGCAAGAGTGCGGATGGTTGTTAGAGAATATTGATACTAAGCATGATCAAATGAGAGATCACATAGATATCTGCTCACTCATTAGTGATCTTCTTTATGCCATAGTAGTGTGAATAGTTTCTAAACATGCGGTATCTCGATTACTCATAGTGGAGTTGCTACAATTTGACTACACATAAATATGATCCCTAGCCATATGGATCCTTGTAGTAGATGTTGACTGCAGTAGATTCACTATAGGAGTAGCGTGCACATCTAGATAAGATCTATCGATCTTAGTAAATAAGTAGTCCTATAAAATTTAAGAAGCTGAGTTTTTAAATCTGTGACCACAATAAGGTGATTGATGGAAAGAAATTTTTATGAGTATCAGAATTGGACTTGAGCTAATCAAATCTTTCATATGATGGATATTGGGGTTTGATGAATTTTCATGATCTTCATCTTGTCGGAACTCATGATAGAGAAACTGAATCATATAGTAACTACACCTAGGAATTCTACTTATTCTATTCTACTTGGTTGCCATCACATGCTACTAGATGTTACTAGTAGATTGTGAGAGCTCACTAGGATCATTCTAGATCGACGATCCTTGATAGGTTAGAGTTGAAAGTATTCCGACCCATCGAAAGGTATTTCGATGATACTATGATAGAGATCATGGTAAGTTTTACTACTAGACAGAATAGAACCTATGGGAATACATACAAAAGAGATTTGATCAGATCAAATAATTGAATCTTGATCAAATTATCAATCGGATTCATGATTTGGATCAACTAGTAAAAATTACAAGTACTTGATTAGCTAATTGTTAGCTAGGAGGACCTAATTGCAAATATTGCAAGCCAATTTGATAAGATCAAGTTGGGGATCAAGTTTTAATTAATTAAATTAGATTTAATTAATTTAGGCTTGACCTAATTGAGTCTAATTGGGCTTATGATTTCAAGAATGAATCCTAATTATATTAGGATTGAATCTAGATCAGGTTAGGCTTAAATCAGTTTTGAATTGGATTCGAATTGGATCGAAATTGAATCCAAACCATAGAGCCCCAATAGATTGGGACTCTCTTTCTTTCTCCATGCCAACATGGGGTGCCAATTCAGATTGGCATCCACCCATGTGTGACAAATATGAGGAAGAGAGGGGGCCCAGGTTCAAGTTGGTGCCCCCTTGCTGATAGGTTCTATCTTCTCTTGAATATGGGATAAGATGGATTCAATTCTAAGCTTGAACTCTTACCAGATAAGAGTCCAAAACTAATTGAAGTCTATCCTATCCTTTGGCTGCCAATTATAAAAGGGGAGGAGTAGTTGAGCATGCAGAGCTAATGAAAATAGTTTTCATCTAAGTGCTACCGCCCCATCTCCTTGCTTCCACCCTAGTTCATATGCCCTAGTTCATATGCCCCACCTCCTCTTGGTCGGCCACCCTAGAGAGAGAGAGTTCAATAAGAGAGAAAGGAAGAAAGGGAGAAAGGAGTTCTCCTATTGTCTTCTGAATCCTTTGATCCTGTGCGAAAAATATTCGCATGTAGATTCAAAAATTTTTTGCTACGACGGTCAAAGAAGGAGATCAAATTTGAACCTGAAGAAGTGAGATCTACAAGAGAGCAAGTACCTTGATGGTCTCGAATGCTTCGATCTGCTTTAGTCCTGTGTGGATACCTGTAGAGGTTGGATGTATGTGCGACTTTGATAAGAACCTCCAAACATCCTCAGATCTGATCTGAAGGAGTCTAGTGCTTCAGATAGGTGATACGATCATCGATTTATTTCAAATTTATTCTATTGAAATCAGATGCATGCTTTCATCTTATTTATCATGATATGAACTAGATCCATAGGTAATTGATTAGATCTATGCATACTTAGGATTAAAAGTTATTTTAATCTGTACTTCCATTGTGTTTTCGAAAAAAAATTTGAAAATTTTGCATGCACCTCAGCTACCGAAACCTGACACAACTACTGTAGCTTGCTTCTTGGATGGTGCCATCTCGACATTGCCACTGGGTCAATCTCTTACTCTGGAGAGTCCTCCTTGGGGAACCCACCAATCTGCCTCTATCAATCAATGGTCACCATCCCACCATGGGTCTAGTCACGGCCAATGATGTTGGCATTCCCCTACCTCTTCTCGCAAAGACTCTCCACATCCTGAAAAATTTTATCGAAAGGACGACCTCAAGTGGAAGGTCTGAGAGATCAAGCACCACCTTGATGAGGTCCAAAATGGGAGTTACTAGAATAGTGAGGAGAATGATAACTGATCAATGGTTGGTGTCATCAATATGATCTCTGGCTTTACAGACGATAGGAGGTAGAAGACCAAACAGAAGAGGTGAAGAGAATGACCAAGGGACATTATTGATCTCTAAGGAGCTCAGACTCTTTATGACCATGCTATCATTGTATCAATGATGATAGCAAATTGAAGGCTCCGATGGGACCATTTCTCAGATAGGGAATGCTGAGAACTTAAGAATGCCTTATCAGTATGTTGTGTATCCATTCATTACATCAATAAGAATTAGCTTTTACATAGGTTCCTTGTTAAAGCAACCAAGTGAAGAGACTAACTAAAATTGGCTGTATCCAACCACAAATGTAATTGTCGGAATTAACTGAAGGCATCTCAAGAAAACATCCAAAACATAAGCTCGAGATAATCGGATCAAGCCTTGTCCCTCCACATGGCTACTTGGAGCTCGTCCACTGACAAGTCGAGCAGAGGTCGAGGATGATGATGAAGGGGTTAACACTTCAGAGATCCCATATGGCTATCTGGCGTTTCTCGTCTACAGACAAGTTAAGCAGAGGCTGAGGAGAACAACAAAGGGGTTAATCCTCTGGAGACCCCACATGGCCACCTGGTGTTTTTCATCCATGGGTGAGTTGAGAAGAAGCCTATGATAACTCAGTAAAGATCACCATGAATTGACTTCAAATCAACCTTCGATAACACCTCATGGGAGTCCTTTTGAATATCCCCATGAGAGTCGGATTGAGGGAACAACAACAACTTGACATCAACATTAGTGATCGGCTACAAGACACTGATAACAATGATGATTGTGGGATATTCAGACATCAAACCAAACCCCAACAATTGAATCGGAGGATTGATCCCTTAGAGATATTTCAGCTCTAGTTGATATCTCCAAAATTTTGTTCGGCATGGCAACAACTAGGAAATATCCTGATCCAAGTTAGGACCCCACAAATGAGATCCTCGAAACAAATCTGAGGACACGATTGAAGTTATCAACTTGGCAAATACTGTTTAATATTATTGAAATAGACTTCAGTAATCTACATCGACAAAAACACAACTTTAAGAATAGTCCCCATCCAAAAAAAATAACTTTGAATGAAATGATTGATGAGAAACCAAACTTTGGAAGATTTTTGATCACACCGAAGGTGGATGACATTGGTTCTGCCCAAAGCTAACCACTTAAAAGAAAAACCTCCAAAAGTTCAAAGTCAAAATAGACCTCAGAGAGCTACATTGATAGCCATCTGATGCCAACTATGGACTCCCATCTAGAAGGACAGTATTGGCGAAATGAGGTCCAAAAGAAGCCTCAAAAATCAACCAATGATGATCGATGAGTTTCGAGTGTCGATCAATGCTCATGACTTGGCAAAATTCAAGTTCAGACATAACTCAAAGTCGACCTCAGAAAATCTACCTCAGTTACAAATGACAACAACATTGGAAATAATCTGAAGATAATTCATTTACACATCAGCTCAAATAGTAAGCATTCACACATAGCAAAGAAGAAGTTCATTTCATTAAAAAAGATTTTCATGACAAAAGGCTGAAGTACAAACAGGTTGAAGTGCAAAAAGTAGACTCAAAACTCTTTGGAGAACACCTTGGCATTGACGTCGGTGATCGGCTCGACGGTAGGACCTGAAGTTGTGGCTGGCTCATTGATGGGAGGTTCGGCTGCGACTGACTTGATAGCGAGCTAAGATGGCTCCTCGACTTAAGGTTGAACTTCTTCCCCAATCTCCACATCAGGGTCGAGTCGACTGACATCGACCTCGAAGAAGAAGTGCACTACCTGCATCTTGCAGGCATCGAAGCCATCCCTATAGGCCACTGAGAAGCCCTTAGTGCCCTTGGCCCCAAACTCCTCTAGGGACTTGTACTCTTCGATAGCCTACAGTTTGACCTCGATGACCACCTTCATCCTATCGACTTTAGTCAAGCCTTCACTGACTTGATCTTCTCCTCGGCCTTCCTCATGCTGCCTCTTCCAACTGAAGGCTCACATCGAGCTTGATGATCCTGTTCATCACCTCCATGAAGCATCAAATCTCTTCAAATAATTAAGGCACATTCGTGAAGTGACTTGTCAAATTGGTGTCGGGTTTTATAAAACGACATGATGGTTCACTTGAAGACCAAACAACTCAGATTTGCCAACTCGAACATGCACCAAGGACTTATTCCAAAGACTACTACTTCCTTCACCTGAAGCATCCACTTCAAGTGAAGAAGTGGAGGGCAAGTGCTATTGGATCATGCTACCTCGATTATTATCCTCGGAACTCATCCTTGGACATCTTCTTCTGATCGACTGAAATACTAAGGCAGACTCTAAATGATGCATATTATCTAGACGACTCTATCAGACTTTGTCCCCAGACATCATCCTCGGCCACATGCCGAGGACATCAATGCACCATGGAGAGCTAGGATGACTCATCAAGACCACCATGGAGAGCCAGGACAACATGATCCCATCGACTTCTGTTTGATCCTTGGCTTGGGCCCTACCGACCCCAAGGAAAATATCTCATCAGTCACATAGGATGAGGTCCCACAACCGATGCCAATATTGATACATCTAAGCTGAGGCCTCGATTGTGTGTCGACCTCAAGCTACTAGCCTATTTAGCTATATGGGCAATCAGTTAGATTAATCCTAATAAATTATCAGAGTATGGCCACTACCCATGACTAACTGTTGGATTTTTAGATGGTTACATGCATGCATTTTAAAACTTTTATTAGATCTAATCTAATTGTAGCAGAAAATAAATTCAGATTAAAATTATTTTAATCTAACATGAATCAGATCTAATCTGCTAACCACCTAGGATCTATCATATGAATATGAAAGTATTCGATCTAAAATATGATCTGAAAAATAAATCTAACTAGAGATCTGAACTCCATACCTTTGTGCAGGTCGATAAATACCGTAGCTAATGATCATGGTATACTCCGAGATCCTCAATCAGATGTATACACATCCGACCACTATGGATATCCACATGAGGCTTTCGAATCCAATCGAAGGCCTACGTCTTCACCGCGGTGCTAGCTCTCTTACAGAAGATGCCTTTTAATGGTTGATGAAGACTCTTCTTTATCTCTCTAGACTATCGTAGAGAAGAAGAAGAAAAAGAGGAAGAAGAATAAGAAAACTCTCTTCTTTTCTTTCTAGAATCTATGTATAAGATCTCTACGCTAGAGATCTAGAAGACCAAGAAAGGACTCTTCTTTCTTTGATGCCTAAGAAGAATCTTTCTTCTTTTTCTTCCATGTGCAAGAGAAACTTTTTCTCTTCTTTTTCCATGCCTCCAAAGAGGAACTCTTTCTTTTTAAAACCCATGCACAAGAAAGAACCTTGTTTTCTTTTTTTTCTCACATTGAAAACCCTCTCAAACCCATGCTAAAAAGATCCTCTTTTGTAGGCATGGAATTAGGTTTTTGTTAGAGTTCAAGGGGCATCCAACTCTTGGACACCTCCCCTATTTTCTAGGCATAAAGAAGAGTTGGAGCATGGCCTTTTAGCGTGAACTCCTTCACGCAAAAACCCTTTCCTACTCCCTCATAAAAATGGCATCCATAAGAGTTGGGGATAAGGGAGAATTCTTATCTCTTAAAAGTCCAGATCAATTCAAACTCATTTGAATTTGATCTCATCCCAATCCATAAGAAGGGGAGATGTGAGATGGGGCTAGGGCATGGAATTCTCATGCAAAGAAGAGAGGGGCGCATGAGAATTGGCATGGAGGTGCATTGGGGCATGGGCAGGATATGGCGCAAGGGAGAGAAAGAGTCCCAATGATTTGGGACTTCTTTTGTTGCTTGAGTCAAACTCAATTCAATCCCTAATCAAATTAGGGGTTAGTACACCCAAAGAGAAGAAGAATCCTAGTCCAATTAGGAACCCAATCTCTCTTGATTAGTTCATAATTCAATTAAAAATTAGGTCAAATCCAAATCTTAATTAAACAAAGAATTGGTCTCCCTCACAATTGGGTTATCTCATAATCCAATTAGGCTCAATCTAATCAAATCCAAACGAAGTCAAATTGAATCCAATTCAATTTGACTTGATCCTAGCCCAATTGCTCTATCAAATTTAGCCAATTAGTAATCCAATTACTAATTAATCCTCCTACAACTTACTAATACTTAGTAAGTTTGATAATTACAATAATTATATTGAATTAATTATCAATCACATTGACAACTAGATCTCTCTGTGATTCATAATCACAGATCAACTATCTGATCGAACAAAGATTTCTTCTGTGTGTAATTTCATATATTCTATTTTATCTAGTAGTGAGATATACTATGATCCCTATTGTAATATCATCGAAACTCTTTTCAATGGATTAGAACGATTCCAACTCTATCCATCAAGAGTCATCGATCATCAAGACGATACTCAGCGAGTCTTACCATCCATCAGTGACACCTAGTAGTATGTAGTAGTAATCAAGCAGAATAAAATATTAAACATCTAGATGTAGTTACCGTATGATTCGATCCTTTTATCGTGAGTCTCGACAAGATGGAGGTCATAGATAACTCATCAAACCTTATTATTTGTCATATGTAATATTTAATCAACTCGTGTTCATAAGCAAAATCTTATGAAATTTTTTTCTATCATTCACTCTGCCATGGCCATGATCTTCTGAACTCAGTCTCATGAATAACATAAGACTAGTCCTTATCTATCAAGATCGATGATCCCATCTAGATGTACATCTTATTCTTATAACGAACCTACTGTTGCCAACATACACCATAAAATTTTGAATGGCTACATAACCAAATATTTGAGTAGTCAAACTACAGCAGTCCCATTGTGAATAGCCAAGGCACCACAGGTCTAATGATCACTCACACCACTGCAGCATCGAGTATGTCACTGACGAGTGGATAGACATCCATATGACTACTCATGTTGATTATGCTCGGTACCATTATTCTCTAATAATCACTTACACTCTCACTCCAGTGTCTCCAAAATATAGACTCGAGACTCGTCTATCTAGAGAAAAGTCATCTATGCACCAATCTTAATGTATCAATCACCATGCTCATGATGATCCATCGATCGGGAGCATTTAGGAATTAATCACCAATGATACATATCTCAAACTTTTAACTCTTGAGAATATGTAATATCCTATTAATTTTTTGAACGATTCATGGGCACATGACTCTACATGAATGAAAATTAATCCTATTTATCTTATTTAATTATAAAACTATGCCACTAAAAAGATTACATGTATCGGCTAACTTGGTTTCTAGTGTGGGAAAAATTCAGTGCAGGGGTAAAATGATAATTTTAAATTTTTTTTAAAATTATGATTTTACAGTAGAAAACTATTAATTAATCTAATTAATTAATATGAATTTATCCTATACTAAGATTTAAATATGATATATAGCATGCATTCATTTAAATTTGAATTTCAAATTCAAACAGTAAACACTTAACTGTAATGTGTTCAGAACACAATACTTTTGTACGGGTAGTAGATCGCCGTAATCTGATCACCGTCAGAAGAGTCTGATCATCGCAATGCAGCCACACAGTATGTTTGACCTCTGTGAATCATCCACATGAAGCTTCCAATCTGATCGACTCCTCACGAGTGCTAGCTCGTTGTAGAGCCCTTTTGACGGTTGATGCTGATCGAACTCCTTCGATCAATGTCTGTCGATTCTTCGGATGCTCTGGATCATCAACAGACATGTTTGAGAGGATGTTGAAGATCTTTTTGAAATTTTGTGGGCTCACGACACTCGTAGCTCACTTCTTACTTTCCGAACCCCAGGCTAAAACTCTAGGAAACTCACCAAAAACCTTGCACCCATTTTTCTTTCTTTTCTTTTTTTTCTCTTGGAAGGATATGGACTTCCTTCTCACGCACAAGACTTCTCACGCCCCAAAATTTTTCTCCAAAAATCTTCTTCTTCTCGCACGCCCCACTCTTCTCCTCCTTTTATAACCACGTCAAACGTCTTATCCAAAAGAAAGGATAAAGATGAGTAATTGCACATTTGAATTCAAATCAAATTTTGAATTCAAATGGACACCAACTCATCCCTTATCCACTAAAGGCATGAGGCGTAGCTTAAATGGTGCATGGAGTGATTTCATGAGAAATCTTTTCTCATATAATAAATGGAGTATAAAAAAAAGGATAAGGTGCAAAGATTGATTGCCCATTCAAATTCAAACTTTATTTTGAATTTGAATGGCCAACCAATCATCCTTATCCTTTCATATGGCACATTAAAGTGGGGCATAGAGAGGGCTTGGCGTGAGGAAATAATTCATGAGAAGTTCTTTCTCATGAATTCAAATGGGTGCAATGAAAGTGAGGTGGCGCATGGAGATTGGGTCAAGGTGGTTTAATTATTTAAACCAACCTAATTGAACCAAATAATTTAGGTCCAATTAGACTAATTTAAACCCAACTAAATTAGGCTTAATTAGGCTCAATAAAATCCTAATCAAATTAAGAATTGATTAAGCCCAACCCCTGATCAAATCAGGGACCAAACCATCTCGACGATTAGGTCAACTCTTAACCTAATCGGGTCAAACCCAACTGAATCCAATTCAATTGGACTTGATCCAAAAATAATTACTCAATCAAATTGAGTTAATTAGCGATCAAATCACTAATTAAACCTCTCATAAATACTGAGTCCAAATCCGATGGGTAATCGGGCATCAGAATTCATCGATATGTAACCCTGATCGAAAAGTCCCAACCAGTGGGACTCTTGACCCCGGTACCCATAATGTGTGGAACTCGTGATCAGAGAATCCTGATTTTCGATCACTGAGTCTCAAACATATAGGATTCTACATCAGCCATCAGATCAGATAGGAACCTCTAATGTGTGTGACCCCGCAGGTTCGAATCTAAGCAGGTAGCACAGGAACTAATTCCTGTACTAATCGAAGTGACCATCTAGCAATGGTACCCGACGTCCGAATAGATCAAATAGTCGCAATCGCAACACTCAGAACCTACATGAATATGGTTACTGTATAATTCATCCTTTTGACCCCTATGTTTAGGATGACTCAGGGTTAAACTGTCAACCCTGATCAGATCATCCGAATCGTGCTCAACTCAAACAGTCCTGTGACTCCTCACAAGGACTACCCTGACCAAGGTTTTGCTAAATTGAAACACGACTGTACACGGCTCCTAAACTGGAGTGGTCAATCCCATCTTGACACACGCACCGACAAGTCAAGTACTTGACTACACCCAGCAGCCTTCCGTCACTGAATTAGAAATTCAGGTAGTCCAGTGCCTAAGTGCAGTGAGTTGCTTGCAAGTCACCGTGGCGGTCTCAGATCGGAGGGATATTTATACCCATATTCCATCGGAGCAAATCTTGACAACAGAAATAGCTCCGGAGTCGGTCACGTTCAGTAAAGATGTACCCTTACATCTCACCTGTATGCCATACCAGTGTCTCCACACTCATTGGTTAAGAGGACAACCAACCTATATGGCACACAACGACCTATGCTTGATAAACGTTGTCATCCTTGGTAATAACATATCATTTGGTCGCGAACAGATTTAAGGACTAAACGATAAATCCTGCTTTGTCGAGTCTAAATAGTCCTAAGGACTTCATCACAACATAGGAGTTCATTAGAAGATGAAATATTTTGTGATGAAAAATATCAAAATAATTTTTATTAATTCATAATTTATGTACATATACAAAAATGAGCACAACCGTCAACAGACTGACGATTGACTTTGGAACACTATTCCCAATAATCTCCCACTTGGCCTAAAGCCAATCGGTGCAGTATCTAATACCCATCTTCGACTTGTAGTTGTCGAACTCCTTCACCGTAATGATTTTAGTGAATGGGTCAGCCAGGTTCTCCTTTCCGTCGATCTTTTGAAGATCGACGTCACCTCGATCCATAATTTCTCGGATGAGATGGTAGCGGCGCAGAATATGCTTCGTCCGCTGGTGTGCCTTTGGTTCCTCCGTCTGAGCAATGGCTCCAGAGCTGTCACAGTAGAACAGAACTGGACCAACAATGGAGGGTGCTACTCCGAGCTCGGTGATGAATTTTCTCAGTCACACTACTTCTTTGGCAGCATCTGATGCAGCGACATACTCCACCTCGCAAACTGAATCAGCTACTGTGTGCTGCTTGTAACTTTTCCAGCAGATAGCCCCACCATTAAGGGTAAAAATAAATTTCGATACACTTTTGCTGTCATCGTGATCAGACTGGAAACTAGAGTCTGTAAATCCTATAAGTCTCAAGTCCGATTCACCATAAACAAGCCACTAGTCCTTAGTATTTCTTAAATACTTCAAGATGGTTTTAACAACCTTCCAGTGATTCTCCCCTGGATCATATTGGTATCTACTCACTACCCCTAGTGAGTATGCCACATCTGGTCGTGTACATGTCATGGCGTACATGATAGATCCCACTACTGAAGCATATGAAAAACTACCCATACGCTCTCTCTCTTGAGGTGTTGTCGGATAATCTCTCTTCGAGAGAGAAATTCCATGGCCTATCGGAAGATAGCCTTTCTTAAAATTCTCCATGCTGAACCTCTTCAGCATAGTATCAATGTACGTGGACTGAGATAAATCAAGCAACCTTTTAGATCTATCCCAATAGATTCTCATCCCTAGGATGTAGGAAGCTTCTCCCAGATCCTTCATGGAGAACTGTGACGACAGCCAAATCTTTATTCCCTGTAATGCAGGGACATCATTCCCAATTAAGAGAATATCATCCACATATAATACAAAAAATACTACTACTGGACCATTAGCCCACTTATAAATGCAGGGCTCTTCTCTGTTCTTAATGAAGCCATACGTCTTGATCGTCTTATCAAAACGTATGTTCCAACTCCGTGATGCCTGCTTAAGTCCATAAATGGACCTCTGTAGCCTGCACACCTTAGACTCATCTGTGGACGTGAATCCTTCAGGTTGTATCATATACACCTCTTCGTCCAGCTCTCCATTTAGGAAAGCTGTCTTTACATCCATCTGCCAGATTTTATAGTCCAGATGGACAGCTATCGCAAGCATAATCCGAATGGATTTGAGCATTGTCACAGGAGAAAATGTCTCGTCATAGTCTATACCATAACATTGACGATATCCTTTGGCAACCAGATGGACTTTATAGATTTTCACATTTCCGTCTGCGCCCCTCTTCCTCTTGAAGACCCACTTACACCCTATGGGTTTTACTCCTTCGGGTGGGTTAACAAATGTCCACACATCGTTGACCTTCATGGACTCCATTTTGGATTTCATGGCCTCTAGCCATTTCTCAGAGCCGGGTCTCTGCATTGCATCCATGTAGGTGATAGGATCCTCATCGTTTTCATCAAGTTAGATAGGATCGCCGTCACGGACCAAGAAATCATAGTATCTGTCCGGTTGATGTGGTACTCTACCAGATCGCCTTAAGGGTGCTTGAACAATGGGCTCTGGATCTAATCTAATCAAATCCAGTTCAGGTTCAGCAACTTGTGTCGGTTTTTTCACCTGTCGAACTTCGTCAAGTTTGACCTTAGAGGCAACAGTCCCTTCACCAAGGAACTCCTTTTCCAAAAAGATTGCCTTAAGGCTGACAAATACTTTTTGCTCATCAGCTAGGTAGAAGTAATACCCTTTGGTCTCTTTTGGGTACCCTATAAAATTACACTTGTCAGACTTAGGTCCAAGCTTGTCCGTAATTAAATGTTTAACATAAGCCGGACACCCCCAAACCCTAAGGTGCGAGAGTACTGGCTTACGTCCTATCCATATCTCATATGGCGTTTTGGTTACAGACTTACTCGGAACCCTATTTAGAAGGTAACAAGCCGATTCGAGCGCATATCCTCAAAGAAAGATCGGCAGACCAGCAAATCCCATCATGGATCGAACCATGTCCAACAAGGTCCGATTCCTCCTTTCAGACGCACCATTATGCTGTGGTGTTCCAGGAGGTGTCCACTGAGAGAGAATCCCATTCTCCCCAAGATATGTCAGAAAATCATTAGAAAGGTATTTATCTCCTTGATCAGATCGAAGAGTTTTAATACACTTTTCAGTTTATTTTTCTACCTCATTTCGGAATAGTTTGAACATTTCAAACGACTCCGACTTATGCTTCATTAAATAGACATACCCATACCTCGATAGGTCATCTGTAAAGGTTATGAAGTAGAAATATCCACCTCTTGCACTTGAGCTCATGGGTCCACATACATCAGAATGTACCAGAGCCAAGAGTTCACTGGCTCGCTCACCTTTTTCAGTAAAATGTGACTTGGTCATTTTACCAAGAAGACAGGACTCAGGTTGGAAGTGATTCATAATCACCTACTTCAAAAAAATTATTTTGAGCCAACTTGTTTATCCTGTTCTTATTGATATGACCTAGCCTACAGTGCCAAAGGTAGATTTCTGACACATTATCTATTCTAGGGTGTTTACCGGAGGTTTGAACTACATTAACAGGTTGTGATAGAAAGTAAATTCCATTATTAAGTTGTCCAACAAACATTGTAACACCATTCAAAATGATATTGCAAATGTTTTCTTTTATTAAAAATTGATAACCGTTCATGGCCAAAAGGCCTACAGAAATAATATTTAATAAAAAGCTTGGACAATAGTGACATTCACTCAGCATTATATTTCGAGAATTGATTACAAGGTTCATGATTCCTAATGCTAGAACTGAAACTTTGCTTCCATCTCCAACATTCAGGAATCTATCACCTTCATCAAATCTCCTACTGATCTGCAGACCCTGCATCGAATTGCAAATATGATAAGGGCTTCCGGTATCCAATACCCAGGCAGTAGTATCACAAATGAAAAAATTACAAGGTGTTATCATATAAGTACCTTGCTTCTTCTTCGGTCTGTTCGGGTCCAGGGAGGCAATGTATAGAGGACAGTTCCTCTTCCAGTGCCCCTGCTTCTTACAAAAGAAACACTCCGCCTAGCTCTGGTCGGGCTTGCACTTCTTGGTCTGACCCTGTGTAGACATCCCAACATGCAGCTGCACCTTCTTATTCTTCTTCTTCTTGTTCTTCTTCTTCCCTTTCTTAAAGGGTCGACGACCAAAAGAAGACCCTCCCACAATATTCACCGACTCTTTATGGAGCTGGTGATCCTTCTCAAAGTTCTGCAGCAACCCCAATAAGCCGTGGTAGTTCACTGCAGGCTTTGTCATCCGAAAATGAGTAAGGAAGGGGAGGAAGGACTTGGGCAATGAATTAAGGATCGCATCCTTACCGAGCTGCTCATACAAGGGAAAGCCTAGTTTACTTAGGTGCTCAATCATTTCGATCATGTACAGTACATGATCAATGACTGAGGCTCCATCCCTCATCCGAGCATTGAAAATGGCACAACTAGTTTTGTGCCTTTCAACATCGTCAGGCGTGCCAAAGGAGTCGTTCAACAATTGAAGCATCTCCTGGGGTTGGGCATTCTCGAACCTACGGCTGAACTCATCATTCATTGCCGCCTGCATTATGCACCGAACGGTGGTGCGGTCGTTGAGCCACTTCTGATAAGTGTCTCAGACCGTCCCTCTAACGTTCGGGGCTGGCTCCTCAAGTGCCAGATCCGTTACTACATAAAGGATCTGCTCATGCTCAAGGATAATTTTTAATTTTCGATACCAACTATCGAAATTAGGTCCCATGAGCTTGTCATTATCTAATAATGATCGGAGGGATAGGGTAGTGGCCAGAGCTGCATAAAGAAAAACCAGACCTCTATTAGTACATAAATTATAAATACTAAAGACTTGGACTTTAGTCTAAAGTTTCTCCCAGTATTTTTACGAACTAGTAGCCTCAACCTCCAATTCAAGGAATTACTTTAATTCTTTAGTGGGTACTAGAATCCACACAGACTACACACGAGCCCAACTTTGGTTGGTCAACCCATGTGCATTTATGGGTAGGTTCATGACTAGTTGTTTCTCTAAACAACTTCTAGTAATTGATTTTACCCCAGAACCTAATCAGTAGGCTTTGGCCTCCACCGAAAAGATCTGGTTAGGTCTAACCATTAACATGATTTGATTTGATGAATCGGACCAATAAATGATCAGGCCTAACTTTGGCCGGCCAACCTGATCACCATCAGAAAGACTCAAACCAAATTATCATATTATGAATGATAATTCCATTAGTCAATAAGCACCAGGCCTTTGGGCCTCCAATGATTATTAAACTAATGGACTCATTATCACTCACTTAATGGGAGGCTATGACTTAGTTATCAATATAACTTAATCATTTTTAGGGACCTAATAATTTTTGAGGATTTTATTAAAAAATAGATGAGAAGAAAATATCCAGCCAATTTCAATCTTCCCACTGACTTCACCAAGTCAGATTAAAAAAAAGATTTAATTAAAACTGGCATTAGGAGCACCTAAATCAGTCAAACTGATTTACCTAATGACATGGGTGAGCCATAATCACTAAGTGATCTAATCAAAATCTAATTCACCAAGTTGGTCAGGTAAGTGAGATCAGTGGTGGGGATATGCCATTAACTCGTCAGAGATCGAATCACTGCGAGTAGCTCCCGCTTAAAAACCATTGGTCAAACTGTCAAACTTACCTTAGACATCAACCGGTTCATTAGTTTTAATTTGATCAACTTAGTAAATTGGGTTCCACCGCGTAGCCATGAATTAAGTCCATCTTGGTCTAGTTAAAGACATGGACCCATTCAACTACAACTATTGGAGTTGAGTCTAGAGTATCTTTGACCTAATCTAATTCAACTTTTGATTAGATTTGACCAATTACTCTAATTTAGTCCATTTCTTTAAGCTAACCTTAGGTCTAACCCAATTATGGGCCTAATCCATCTAACCCATTGACCCACAAGTTTATGTAATTGTCTTAAGTCTTAATTCACAATTCTAGACCTACTAGACAATACTTAATTCTTTTAATTAAGTATTTGGACTGATGGGTCAAGGTTTGGCATTTCGAAAATAATTTTTAAATTTGAAAAGTTTTATTTTCTGTTCACTAAATATGTTGACTCATTTCACAAATAGATCAGCACATTTCATAAATAGCAATCCTATTGCTAATTACATAACAAAAAATAACTCAATCAAAATAAATCATGAATATTCCTTTAGATCTAATCTAACACATTCATGATAAATTTCATAATTAAATCTTTACAATTAATTTCTTTCGCTACTTCATCTGCATGGGATATAATTACAGCGGCACCCCTACCGCCATAGAAGATCCCATCGAATGGGAGAAGAGGGCCTTTAAACCCTGCTTTTCTCCTATGATCGGACAATCATGGCAACCAACCCAATTCGATTACTTGCTACTTGGATTAAGTATATCTAAATATACCAATTTTAAAATTTAAATTTCAAATTTTAAATTTTAAAATTTGAATTTCAAATTTCAAACAAATTTCAAATTTCAAATTTTTGAATTTTAAATTTTGAATTTCAAATTTTGAATTTTAAATTTTTGAATTTCAAATTTGAAATTTCAACTAAATTTCAAATTTCAAATTTCAAATTTTAAATTTTTGAATTTCAAAATTCAAATTTCAAATTTTGAATTTCAATTTTTTTTTTGAATTTCGAACAACTTTCAAAATTTAAATTTTAAATTTTAAATTTTAAATTTTAAATTTAAACTTTTAGATTACAACTTAATCTATGCATGCAAATATATATATCATATCTAAGAACCTGCTCTGATACCATTTGTGAAAAAAATTCAGTGCAGGGGTAAAATGATAATTTTAAAACTTTTTTAAAATTATGATTTTACAGTGAAAAAATATTAATTAATCTAATTAATTAACATGAATTTATCCTACACTAGGATCTAAATATGATATATAGCATGCATTCATTTAAATTTGAATTTCAAATTCAAACAGTAAACACTTTACTGTAATGTGTTCAGAACACAATACCTTTGTGCGGGTAGTAGATCGTCGTAATCTGATCACCGTCGGGAGAGTCTGATCATCACGATGTAGCCACACAGCGTGTCTGGCCTCTGCGGATCGTCCACACGAAGCTTCCGGTCTGATCGACTCCTCACGAGTGCTAGCTCGTTGTAGAGCCCTTTTGACGGCTGATGCTGATCGAACTCCTTCGATCGATGTCTGTCGATTCTTTGGATGCTCCGGATCATCAACAGACGTGCTTGAGAGGATGTTGAAGATCTCTCTAAAATTTTGTGAGCTCACGACACTCGTAGCTCACTTTCTCACTTCCCGAATCCCAGGCTAAAACTCTAGGGAACTCACCGGAAACCTTGCACCCACTTTTTTTTCTTTTCTTTCTTTTCTTTCTTTTTCTCTTGGAAGGATATGGACTTCCTTCTCATGCACAAGACTTCTCACGCCCCAGAATTTTTTTTCAAAAATCTTCTTCTTCTCGCACGCCCTACTCTTCTCCTCCTTTTATAACCACGTCAAACATCTTATCCAAAAGAAAGGATAAAGATGAGTAATTGCACATTTGAATTCTAATCAAATTTTGAATTCAAATGGATACCAACTCATCCCTTATCCACTAAAGGCGTGAGGCATAGCTTAAATGGTGCATGGAGTGATTTCATGAGAAATCTTTTCTCATGTAATAAATAGGACGTAAAAAATGGGATAAGGTACAAAGATTGATTGTCCATTCAAATTCAAACTTTATTTTGAATTTGAATGGCCAACCAATCATCCTTATCCTTTCATATGGCACATTAAAGTGGGGCGTGGAGAGGGCTTGGCGTGAGGAAATAATTCATGAGAAGTTCCTTCTCATGAATTCAAATGGGTGCAATGGAAGTGAGGTGGCGCATGGAGATTGGATCAAGGTGGTTTAATTATTTAAACCAACCTAATTGAACCAAATAATTTAGGTCCAATTAGACTAATTTAAATCCAACTAAATTAGGCTTAATTAGGCTCAATAAAATCCTAATCAAATCAGAAATTGATTAAGCTCAACCCCTGATCAAATCAGGGACCAAACCATCTCGATGATTAGGTCAACTCTTAACCTAATCGGGTCAAACCCAACTGAATCCAATTCAATTAGATTTGATCCAAAAATAATTACTCAATCAAATTAAGTTAATTAGCGATCAAATCACTAATTAAACCTCTCATAAATACTGAGTCCAAATCTGATGGGTAATCGGGCATCAGAATTCATCGATATGTAACCCTGATCGAAAAGTCCCAACCAGTGGGACTCTTGACCCCGATACCCATAATGTGTGGAACTCGTGATCAGAGAATTCTGATTCTCGATCACTGAGTCCCAAACATGTAGGATTCTACATCAGCCATCAGATCAGATAGGAACCTCTAATGTGTGTGACCCCGCAGGTTCGAACCTAAGCCGGTAGCACAGGAACCAATTCCTGTACTAATCGAAGTGACCATCTAGCAATGGTACCCGACGTCCGGATAGGTCAAATAGTCACAATCGTGATACTCAGAACCTACATGAATATGGTTACTGTATAATTCATCCTTTTGACCCCTGTGTTTAGGATGACTCAGGGTTAAACTATCAACCCTGATCAGATCATCCGAATCGTGCTCAACTCAAACAGTCCTGTGACTCCTCACAAGGACTACCCTGGCCAAGGTTTTGCTAAATTGAAATACGACTGTACACAGCTCCTAAACTGGAGTGGTCAATCCCATCTTGACACACGCACCGACAAGTCAAGTACTTGACTACACCCAGCAGCCTTCCGTCATTGAATTAGAAATTCAGGTAGTCCAGTGCCTAAATGCAGTGAGTTGCTTACAAGTCACCGTGGCGCTCTCAGGTCGGAGGGATATTTATACCCATATTCCATCGGAGCAAATCTTGACAGCAGAAATAGCTCTGGAATCGGTCACGTTCAGTGCAGATGTACCCTTACATCTCACCTGTATGCCATACCAGTGTCTCCACACTCATTGATTAAGAGGACAACCAACCTATATGGCACACAACGACCTATGCTTGATAAACATTATCGTCCTTGGTAACAACGTATCATTTGGTCGCAAACAGATTTAAGGATTAAACGACAAATCCTCCTTTGTCGAGTCTAAATAGTCCTAAGAACTTCTCCACAACATAGGAGTTCATTAGAAGATGAAATATTTTGTGATGAAAAATGTCAAAATAATTTTTATTAATTCATAATTCATGTACATATACAAAAATGAGCACAACCATCAACAGGCTGACGATTGATTTTGGGACACTATTCCCAACATCTAGGACATACATCTAACACTAACAACTTCTGATTTATAGGTTAGTGGATAGATTCCTTATCGTAACGGTCTACTGGGTGCAGACATAATGGCCAACGACTCCACCTCTAAATAAAGAGGTAACTAGGGGACCATCAAGGTAAGCTTTTACTTCAGAAAGAAAACATCTTTTGCACTCTAGTCCTTCTCCTCTCTCTCCCCCCTATTATTCTCAAGCTTCGACTGACTTAAGTATCAAAGGATCCCTCGTCGAAGAACTCCCGGTATATGTGGACTTTTTTTGTAGGTCTCTGATGGTTTTCGATGCTTGAACCATCCTCCGTCTTCGATCATATTAGCTTCAACCGAAGTATTACAGCAATAATATTGATATGTCAAAAAAGAAAAAAAATATATAAAAAAAAAATTTCTATAAGATCTCGTATTGCTTTTCTAACAGTGATGTATCAGTCATGTATGCGTCACCCCAAAGAAAGGCAACGTTGAGAATTCAAAGATGGATCCTAAATACGGACTGTCAACATTGGCATTGGCCCATAATACCCCTCTTTATAGTGAAATTATTATCTATTCCCTGTGCACCACATGCTTGTGCATTCAGCTAGCAACAGTCACTGGTTCTTTTAGCGCTATTAATCAAGTATATATCTTGATGTATCATGCTAGAAATTACTGATCACGGTTGGCTTCGTGCATGAATGTGTCCATATATACGGACAATAATTTCTTCCTTTTATGCCCACCATGGAAGGGAGAATTATCAGTTGACCTCACTCACTAGCTCGGTGGAACGAAGTCTTTTCTCGTGTCACGGAAACACCATCGGTCAATGTTGGTGGACGGACCAAGTAACAAGTATTCAGGGAAGGGGGAGCCGTCAACTGTTAGTCAATGTCGATGATTAATGGAAGGTACAATTTGTCCAGCCCCATGCTAGCTGTTGAGAAAGAAAGAAGGGCCACGATAGCCAATCATATATCGCTCGGTGATAGGACCGTAAGACTGGCGGAAACTTCGTGCTAGCTGTCGAGAAGAGAAATTTTATTGCCTGGACCACGTCCAGCTCGACCAGCGCACATCGTGGAGCCATATACGGTGGATGACGCGCAATCGGAGCCATAGACGGTGGATGGTCAACCTAGATCACCCTCAGACAATAATTTTTTATTGAGAAAGAAAGTAGGGCCACGATAGCCAATCACATATCGCTCGGTGATAGGACCGTAAGACTGGCCGAAACTTCATGCTAGCTGTTGAGAAGAGAAATTATTGCGTGGACCACGCCCAGCTAGACCAGCGCACATCTCGGAGCCATATACGGTGGATAACGCACAATCAGAGCCATATACGATGGATGGTCTACCTAGATCACCGTCAGGCAATAATTTTTCTATTGACAAAGAAAGGAGGGCTACGAAAGCCAATCATATACCACTCGGCGGTAAGATTGGCAAAGACTCGGAGGACTCATTTGGTTAACGAAAAATTTTTAAAAAAAAAATTTTTTTGAGAAGTGAAGAAATTTTTTTTTGTTTTTTTGTTTGATTAAAATTTTTAAAAAAAAAAAAAGTAAAAAAAATATTTTTCATAAAAAACTACTTTCTACATTTCATGGGAAGTGAAAACTCACAGAGAAGATGGGTTTTTGCACTTTCCATGATATAAAAAGTGGTAGTACTTTTTTTTTCCTAAAATATCTTTTTAAGATCCATCGTTAAAATTTAATAAAATATCAATGGATGGTAAGAATGAAATACTGAATAGTAATATAATATTATATTAATATTATCTTAATATTTATATAAATATAATATTAATATTTATTATATTTTAATATTTATATTAATATAATATTTTTATTAATATTAATATAATATTTATAATAATATAATATAATATTTATATATATATTAACAAATTTATTATATTAAATTATTTATATTATATTAATATAATATTAATATATTAGTATTATATTAACACAATAAATTATTATGGTCTAATGTTATATTATAATATATTAATGTTATATTTATATTCATATAAATATAATATTAATATTTATATAAAGTTTATGAGTAAAAATGTATGATTTTATATCTACTAAGGGTATAATAGGTATTTTACATAATTTTTCTAGAAAAATAGGTGCTCATCCAAATATAAGCTATTTTATAATAAGTCATTTTCCTATGGTCAACCAAATATACTAAAATTCTATTATCAAGAAGTAACTTCTTGAAAATTTATTTTTTAAAAAATAATTTTTTGAAAAGAAAAGTTCTTCCCATGAACCAAACGAGTCCGGAATATTTGATGGAGCGAGCTCATTTATGCCTGTCTCCATCAGCTTGATCGGCAGGAACAAAAAAATCAAACGTCACCAGGGGGAGAAGATTGGGATGGATTCCTATTTTATTTTTTCATCATAAAATAAAAATTAAAAAATCAAAAACTTTTCTTATCAATATATTTATTAATCTTATAATTAAAAATCTAAAAAAAATAAAATCACATGTGATATATTTTTTCTTTCTTATTTTCAAAACATATTTTTTACTGATATATACATGTCAAATAAATTAACCATCAAACAAGCCAATAGATATATCTAGATAAATCACTATATTATTTTTAGAATATATTGTTCACGGATATATAATATACGATCAAATGATACACACTTAGCAAATTAGTTCATCTAGCAATATAATATATATTTTCAAACAAATTGATATTATTGCTGGAATATTATGTTACATGGCCAAGTGACACATATTTGTCGGCTTCTTGATATATGCTGCAAACTTTTTTGATATACAATGAACAATAATAAGATATATACCTTCAGGTAAATCGATATATAGTTTTTAAAATATATTTTTTACCTAAAAATTTGTATTGGATCACTACGTGATGTGATGTGTATTAGAAAAACTTGCAATATGTATGAATAAGTCAACATGTATGTATCATTTAGCCATGCAATATGTATTGGCGAATATAATATTTCAAAAACTATATATCAATTTGTTTAAAGATATATATTAAATTATTAGATGATTAATTTGTTTAGTATGTATTATCTAAATATATATTGTGTATCAATGAATTACATATTTTAAAAATTATGTATTAATTTATTTGAAGGTATGTATTGACTTAATAATTAATTTGTTTGATGTGTATCATGTAGTCATGTAGAATGTACCTATAAAAAGTATATTATGAAAATAAGAAAAAAAAGAATGCCATAATTTTTTAATCATGTGACTAATGACTCTATTAATAGGAGCTTTTGACTTTTAGGTTTATTTTTTAAGATGGGTATTAGAAAAAATATGGTAAAATGAGAAGCTCATTTCATATTTCTTTCTTTAATGCCTGCTCCATATGATATTTGTTCCCAACTAATGTGGCTCCATTTTTTTTATTTTTTATAATATCCTTCATATGTCTTTGTAAAAAATTCTCAAAATCGGCCTTCATAGGGATGACAATTGATTGAAGACAGATTGGATTAGCCAATATCTATACCTATCCCATGATTAAAAATCCTATATCTATACTTACCTCATACCTGCCTTGGATCAGGTTGGGTAGATGGTGCAAGTTAGGCCGAGTTGGATAGATAAAATGGGTTAGATCGAGTTGGATCAAACAGAGCACGTAACTTGTGATGCAAACATTCTAAAATGATTATAACTTTGAAATATGAGATTTAAATAATGATTAAATTGGATCGGATTTAAAATGGGATATACTATTATCTGTATGCAACCCAAACCTACTTCAGGTGTTTTATCTAGAATCCATACCCTCCCTAGGTTTTAATTAGGTTAGATAGAGTCTTATGTGGATTGCGTTGGGTTGAGTACCTAATGGATTGGCTATAATTACCATTCTTAGGCCTTTAGGTATAAATGCTTCGGACAAGATTCGTTGTCTTGGTATTGAACATCTATCAATACCATTCTATTATAATATCAATTTGTGGTACAGTGCAAGATGATAAGCCATACCAAATATCAGTATAGTCAATTATGTTGATCAGCATTTTTTAAAAATAATCTCTTTGTAATTTGATTTTTTTTTTGAGAGAAAAATATGCCAACTAGAATGTTGATTCCTGGGCAGATTTTCAAATAGAGGTATAAATTTTATTGATATTTATAAATGAATTGACAAATCCATTTTAGTGCTCCATGTTTTGATTATTTTGGTTGAAGATATTATCATTGTCTGGATTGCTTAACAATGGTGTATATATTTTTTAATTTATTATATCTAATTTATATGTCCAACCTCTAGTGTTAAATGCTTTTAATAACAAATTTCAGAAAAAAGATTGATTATAACTCCTGAAAAATAAATTTATTCAAAACTTTTTTCAAAAGGCCACTCCCGCGTGCTAAGACAGCACCTAGCACGGTTCGATATAAAATTTTTATCATAAATATTTTGCCATCTATTTTTTTCTAAAAATATAAATTTATATTTTCTATTCAGAGAATCACCACCGCTATCCCCAGCAAAAAGGCTCCACACTAGGTAATTTAATTTAACAAAACCCCGTGGTAATATACTGGTAATTTTATAACGAATCAATGTAGTTTTTTTTTTTTTTCAATCTGAATAAACAATGTATAAGAAAAATTAATATTCATTTAAGTTTCCGAAACTAAATTATATTCTCCGTCTTTTTTAATTGATAAAAAATTTGATGGTGTGTATTTTTTCTTCACATTTAAATAGCCCCACCGCGTAGCATGGGTCCCACATTAGTATATAATTAAAGTTGTGCCGCTAGGCTGACACAAACACATTAAATAAGTCAGTTGGTTCGGAGAGCCCCGCGATGGCGCAATGCCTTCGTTTACCAAGGGAGACGATGGGAATCCTCATTCAAATAGGTTTCTTAGCGGCAGCAGCATTTCGGGTTGTTAATGGCCAAAAAGGTATGGATACATACTACAGTTCCAATCCCTGTGAAATCTTATCCTTCTCCATTTTTCTCTTGAGCAGAACTGTTGGTTCTTCACATTCTTTTCATAAGCCGAGCTTTTTTGAGATCAAAGGTTGGGCATATGACAGCGTGGTGGTCTAACCTATGCGGAGCTGGACGTAAAGTAACACATAATGGCCAGGGTTAGCTTCCCATTGAAGGGCACCAATCCTCTATGGTGGATAATTTGCATCATCGAGTGCTGTGTAGTAAACGATGGCTGTCATTAAAAGATGGATAGCTATCACAAGACAGCTTTATGTGTCATACACGTACAGTGCGTCGTTGTTGATAGCCCGTGGAGACCATTGAGTATCACACAGCAATTTATGGTGTAAATCATGCATCACTAAAGATCTTGGATCGTTCATGTAATTCTGATCCTTCATAGAAACATGAAGGGCTAAGAAGACAAGGCAAGGAGAGATGAGAACAAATAACAGAGAGGTTTAGCCATAATAGAATCTTTTTTTCAAAGTTAGCTTGAAAGGAAATTAAAAATTCTTTTGGCATCGTTACTGCAGTATTTATTTCTTTATTTTAAGAATAAGGTGTGGGTATCACTAAATTTCTATATATCATTCCAAGAAATGACGCAAAATTATCCAAGTCAAACGCATGGAAAAAACGAGGGACAGTGGAGTTCTTTGCTAAGCCTGGGCGTGGGTCAGTAGGCCACGGGATAGCTTCTGCGTTTTAGCTGAAACGGACATTAGGTCAGTTGATCTTTCCTGAGCTCCCCAGGGTTTCCAGATACCAAGGGAAACAGAGAAAATTTGCTGTGATCTTTGAGAAATTTTTTTCTCAAGGGAGAAGGATTTTTGTTTTTCTTTGCAACAGCTTATACTGCATTTGTTAAAGTACTTCCCTGATTTTTCTTTTTTTTTAATATCTGATAAAAAATATTTTGTATGAAAAAAAAAATGTTTTGCTTTTTTTTTTTTTTTAATTTTGTTTGGAGTAGAAGGGAGGTAAGTACCACCTGGCCTTTATTCCTTAAAACACAGAAATTTGCAGTGAAGTGTATGATAGAAAAAACAACAGCCACAGCAGCTAGCCATAGATAACTAAGATAAAATATGGAGAAAAACTACGTGTCCATGACTTTCTTCAATTTTTAAAAAATTAATAAATGTAATTTGTTTTAAGAAAAGGATGGGTTTCTTCATATAAAAAAGATTTTTTTGAATTTTCCTTTCAAATTCCCACAGATATATCCATTCTTGTTTAATTTAAGGCATCCTTTAAATTTTGAATCCTCTACAATACAGTTTATGCACCATAAAGCTCTATACTGTTATGGATGGCTACTATATCATTCATCTCGAAGATAGACGACTCTCATTAAGTATCTTAATAATATATTTATATATTTTTCAACATGATATATGATACATCGCAGGAACGAAAGAGAGCAGTCCATCTTTAAGATAGGAATTATATTCTACACTGCATCTCAATAACATTGTCATTTTTTTGTGGGCTTCATCGTCGTATGCTAATCATGATGATTGGCTTGGACGGATGAGATAAATTTATTGGCATGATATACGGTTATATTGGTGTAGACCGTATAGGATGTGATTACTTCTAATCATGCCCACGGAAGCCACATCTTTATAATGATCTTGACAAATCACTAGCTTATCAGAACAACCAAAAGATCATTGGAAACTGGCCATGTACCCGACCAATTTCTATATTAGCTGCCAGCCATCATTGTCATTTCTTCTGTACTCACACAACCATACTGGCTGACTCGTTGCCGTTTCTTTTGAAGTCAACCCAGCCAAAACATTTCTGTCCAATATTTTATTTTTTTTTAGGTAGAATAATATTCTACTCCTGATCTGATCCAATTTTTTAATCGGATCCTAATATTAAATCCAGATCTAATCCAATAAAAGATCGGATCGGATTAAGTCTGATTCATTTCATGGATAAAATTTTTGTCTTAATAGATCATTCATATTAGATCGGATCGAATCCATATATAATCCAACCTCAACTCGAAAAGTTCAAATTTGGTTTGGAGCCGGGTCTATAATCCAAAAATATTGTTGTGCTTATTTCTTAACCATGTTAATGATTTATAATCCCATTTACTTTTTTTCATCAAACTTTATTTTTTCTCTTTTTAGGTTTTTTTGTTTAATTGGAAGAAGATTCTTTCCTGAATTCCTTTTCTCTCACTTCTTTTATCCAACTTTAATTTGTAACTTTTACTATAGATTTATTGCTGAAGCCACATGAAGATGGAAATTATGTAATAAAAGTTTTATATTTTAATATTGAAAAGCTGACTATACTGTTATAATTAGCCACATTTTTTTTCTTCATAATATTCGTATAGTAGTTCAATCAAATATAGTTGAGCTTTGTCCAAGCTAGGAAGCGAAAGCAAGCATCTAGCCATCTTTGTCACTTTGATTATCTGAAAACTTTTGAGAACTTTGAGATCATTTTGTTTGCCTATGAGTTGTTGGTTCTCAAAATAATTGTTAACAATTACTTAGTTGTGAGAATTTCACTATATGCAACTCGATTTCTGTCAATTGGAAGAGCAAAAATGCTATGAAATTCAATAAATTTGAGACTCATCAAAAGCTTTTTGAAGATGATTGATAGGGGGCTTGTAGAGAATAAGTCATTACTATTGATTGATTGAATAAATTTACTAAGGCATTAAGATGAAATATCGAGAGAGCAATAACATTTTATTACTTTCAAACCTTCATTTAGCCATTTTTTTCATGATCAAAGAGGAGGCAACGATAAAAGATGGAAATATGGAAGCTAGGTCCAATACTAAGTTGGAATTAGGTTGGGTCAGATCATTGAGCATAAGATTCAAATCAACTTATAAAATCAAATAGATCAGATTGGATTCAAATTTAGTAAATCTAAACTCAATTGAAAAAATAGAATGAATTCAATTTTAGAACTCGATCCGATCTATAGGCCTTTTAATGTGAGTTGAATCAGATCTAAATAGATTGGATTGGATCAACTCATAGGTCAATCTGTCCCATTTGTAGCCTTAACTCCCATGGTCTACATCTCTAACATTCTCAAAGCTAAAGGGTATATGCACAAAAATGCAAACAGCCTCAAAGTCCTGCTCTCTCCTGTCTCCTTAAATTGATTTCGTCCACCTTGATGAGCAGTGGGCCAGCAATTTCAGGTGGAGGGGGAGTGTTTCTGAAAAGATTGGGCTTTTTTTCTTAGTGATTGCATTTTCATTTTAAGCTTAGTTCCAAGGGCTTGGACTATTTGGATCTGCTCGACTTCTTCTTCCCTTCTTCATTTTTTTTTAAAATAATTTATTATTCTTATTTTATTATATTTACCGATGAAATTGGCAGCTTGTACTCTACTTAGCAGTAGGAATATAGATTTCGGGTAACCTAATCCAATCTGAACTTGAATTCATTATATATATATATATATATATATATATATATATATATAGTGTTCTTATTTTATTATAGCAGCTGTACTCAACCTAGCACTAGGAATATAGACATTGAGCATTCTAATCCCATATGAACTTGAATCCATATATATATATATATATATATATATATATATATATATATATATATATATATATATATATATATATATATATATATAGTGATAACCATCCCAATATGCAATAACACTTTTTAATGCAACTATCATATTCCTATTCCAAACACATCCATCCATCTCAAAAAAAAAAAAAAAAAAAAAAAAAAAAAAAAAAAAAAAGGAAGCCATGGCGATAACCACCCCAATATGCAA
The DNA here is from genome assembly GCF_000442705.2 of Elaeis guineensis. Lineage (NCBI taxonomy): Eukaryota > Viridiplantae > Streptophyta > Magnoliopsida > Arecales > Arecaceae > Elaeis > Elaeis guineensis. The sequence goes on along the minus strand of NC_025993.2, from coordinate 26,390,596 downwards.
TAACACTTTCTTAATGCAACTTTCTTATTCCTATTCCAAACACATCCATCCATCTCGGGGGAAAAAAAAAAAGGTTCTGCAGGCAGTCCAAATCGGTTTTTATCGCCGAAATAAAACATTAAAATTTCGTTGAATTAAGGAATATGATCTAATGCAACAGAAGCAAGTAGACCGCTCTTGTAACTTGGTTTCTTGATGGTGACCATCAAAACTCGTGCAGGCTTTGTCAGTATTGACTGTGGAATGGATGCGGGCGGTAGCATCACAGATAACATTACCGGGATCGTGTACCAACCCGATACCCAATTTATAGACACCGGGATAAACTACGAAATACCCAAGAGTTATTTGACGCCCTACTCCCTTCCACAGTTAGGGACTCTTAGAAGCTTTCCAGATGGAGTTCGGAATTGTTACACCATAAATCAAGTGAACCAGGGTGAAAAGTACCTGATAAGAGCTTTCTTCATGTATGGTAACTACGACGGTCAAGACAGTGCAAGCATAGGTAGCCCGCTGCAGTTTGACCTTCATCTTGGCGTCAATTACTGGAGAACGCTGAACATTACCGATCCATTCTCTGTCAATCCGGTCGAGATCATTACTGTTGCGAAGGACGATTATTTCTCAGTTTGTCTGGTGAAGACCGGGTCCGGAACTCCGTTCATATCTTCGCTTGAGTTGAGGCTTATTGACAGTGTGGATCTTTACACGGACGTAAACCAATCCAATTCCCTTGTGTCCGCTTTCGCTAGAGTCAATTTTGGGGGAGGTCCTGGCTTGATCAGGTAATGTAACTATATTTTGCAGTTCACAGTAGATGATACCAATATATACGTGCACCAACACACACACCAATAATCATAGTTTATTGCATATTTATCTTCCAAATATCACTGTATAGATAACTCGTATTTCATTTTCATTTTGCAATGTTATACCTTTCACTATATTTTGACAGCATAAATAAATAGCCATTTTAGGTATAAGTTAACTCTATTACCCTTTTGTATTAATACCTCTTGAAACTGAAAAAATAGAAAATTTTTTAAGAGTATCATGCAAAGTGATGAATTAATCATTTTATTTTATTTTATTTTTGACATTTAGGGGGACGAATCCCCATAATTCTTATTATTGCGGCTTGTTTCTGGTTGACGTCGGAAGTTGAGGAAACGCTGCACTAGAGCAACCTGTAAAAAAGTTCGGGCCAGAGGATTGTGCTCCGGCGAGGATTCTCTGACGCTCAAATCAGAACGCACAAACAGAGAAGCAGAGTTTTGGTTATATGAAAGGGATTACTTATCTGGATTCTCGGGGTTTGAGTATTTATAGAGAACACGAAACCGTTTTTGAAAGATAGGCTGGCCGAATTTGGCACGGTTATTTGAATCAGGCGATTGTACCGACATGATTCTCTGAATTAGGCAGTTGCACCCAGATAGGAATGGCAGCTATTACCAGTTGGTCATTTTAATCCTGAGCTTGATCGGTCTGCTTTCAAGAAAAAAATCAAAAAGTGTAGTGTGCCGACTAAAAGTTGGGACTGATAATTTCTTGACCAAGACTCGGTTAGATAGATTGATCCAGATGTCCAACCGACCTGCAGTTATTATGCTGTCCAAAGATTGTTCCGATATGCAAGTCGAATAAGGATCAGACGCAGCTGGAGATCGACCAGTTGATTCTTCGACCAAGGGTAGAACTAAATCTTTTTCATCCAGGATTCGAGTAACTAACCATCCGACAAGAAATCGGACCAAAAACTGACCAACGAGAAGTCGGAGAAGATGACCTTCGACCAAAGGTCAGAACAGATATTTGCCGACTATGGATAAGGCAAACCACAATAACCAGGCTACTTGAGAGGTGCTGATATGGACCTGATGAGTCATAATGGGCTTAAGTCTTCATACATCACCGACCTATTTCAGATCACTCCTAACACTCATCGTATATCCAACCCATCCTCGAAGGCTAATTCTAGCTAGAATTAAACCCCTACTCCATTTTGCCCAAGTGCCAAAAGAGCGCTATCATCTTAGCCGGCATTCTCAGTTAATCCCTTCATATTTAAAATAGCTATTTTCTACTGCCAGCAACCAACAATTCGATGAGAAGGGCAACAGTTCGGATATAACATGAACTAAGATGTGTGTGTGTGGTGATTTTCACGGGCAAAGATTCAACAAGTGATATTTGGAGGAGCAATTTGATTACAAATTGTCCTTTTTAGTGTATTTTTTGTTCGCAAGACATCCTATATACTATCATATAAATACATGATGTGCTGTTCTTTAAAAAAAATTCACAAATCAACATAAAAGAAGACATAATAGTTCAAACAAAAATCCTTTCCCAGGATCTTTAAGTTACATGAAGTTTTTTGTTTGTTTTTTTTTTAAATTTTTATTATGATCAATATTGCTCCTTTTCTTGCTTATGCAACATATTTTTCATTGCAATTATGTAAAAATTATATGAAGATAAAAATTTTGTATGTGATTTTTTGAATAAAAACTAAGTTTAGTTTAGTCATGGAGCCATAATCAAATGTTATTTAACCTACAGATGAAGTTAATGGGAACGATAATTTATTTGAGTTATTAAGAATTTATTTTTATTGTTCTGTAACTATGCATAAGAGTAAGAATATGGTAGTGATAATTCATGTTGTTATATTCATTAAAATCCTTGTTTTTTAGTTTAAAAAAAAAAGAAACGATGACATTTCCTGGGCCTTCATTGGACAGCATGTGGGTTGGGCGACTGGTTACTTGAGTGGTGCACACTTGCTCCTTCATCATTGGTGAGGTCTATGGGTCATGATGGACTAGAAACCAGTCTGAAAATTGCAATAAAGCAAGTTAGCATATGCAATACATAATTGACATAAATAATAATGAGTAAAGGTAGAAAATTTTATTTAAAATTTTATATTTTTATTTCTAATTATAATTTTATAAAAAAATATTGTTATTGAGTGCTGGTGACTAGGCCATTTAGCTAGTTGGTGTGCTGAAGAGTTTGATAAAGTACTGTATGGATCAAGAGAGTTGACCGGCGATCTCATACGCCTCCCTAATAAGTGAATGATAGTTATCAAAATTTGGATACAATGCAACTAGGTCAATCATGCCTAATTAGTGACTAAGGAAAAGAGATTACGGTCAAACCTTTGTTCCAATATCGGGCTTAGTCTTGAAACATCATAAACAAGGAAGCTCTCTTCATGGAGAGTGTTTGGTGGATGGCTCTCTGATGCTTAAGATAACTCTAAGGAAAATAGCTAAGATATTGTGTGAATGGCAGAGAGATGGAAACTCTAGAGCACTTAGGACAGAGAACCTACCTTAAGTTTAGGAGGTTAAAACTTAAACTTGGAGCTTAAACTTACCTGAAGAGTCTCCTTAGAGTAGTTTATGTAGGAAAGAGATGGTGCCCATTGTTATGGAATCTTGCGATATGTGAATCAACAGTTTTAGGTAACCATTCATATGTTCGGATGATATCATGTGCGTAATTTTTTGACATGCCAATTTCATGTATCTCATCATTATAAAAACCATTTGCCATAATGAGCCAACTGTAGCTAGATAAGAGGAGATTTGTGCATCTCTGTTTGCCTTTAGACTAGCCACATGGTGAGAGCGAGTTGGCCAATGTGAAAGCTTTGTAGTGTGCTTGTGGCAAACTTTGGTCAGTTGGTTCTATCATGATTGTCACAATCAATTCCATGTATCACTTGTCTCTACTTCTGAGGCTGAGATACTTATTGGCTTGGGTAAAAGAAGTAGAAAAATTCATGAGGACGACTAGCTGAGGTGCTATGAATGCAAGTTGCAGAGTCAAACCATGGATTGAGCTACTACCACTATCCTTTCAATTTTGTTGTAGGAAACTTTTGGACACTATATTATGAGAGATGTGATAGCATCTGTATTTCTCAAAGTGACATTATGAGTGGCAAGATTTCCTATACGATGATTGGACACTTTGTCAATTGTGATTCTGACGATGGTTCGGAGTTGAACGGCTAACTGACACATGCCTAAAAATCAAATAACTAGTTTTAAATGGCTGCGTCGATCGAAGGCCTTTGAGCATATGCTTTTTCTATATTTTGGCTTTTTGCTCACTAGTGCTAAGGAAAAAGAGGAAGAGTATGGCCAACCACCAATGGTGGTGACTAGTCTGCCATCTGTCTTAGTTTGTCTATTGCTAGCATGTCCATCAAAGTTTTTTTGGATGCCCTATCATTGCCATAAGTCTTTGGTGGATCCTCATTTCTTTCGATATTTCTTTGACTTTCTCTAAGTTCTCTCCGTCTTCTTCCCTCTTTTTTTCAACTATGGAATTGCCATTGGAGGAATGGTCGATACATAATAAAAGAATAGATTAGGACTCTCTTGACTGAGCCTCCAGTGGGTTAGGTGAGGTGATGCTTGAGGTTGGTTTAGGCTCGAATATTGAGAAAAGTACCTTGAAGTAGACGATGAGTAGATCTAAGCCAGTACCACATATCTCAGACTTTTATTCTAGAGTTGCCCGACCCTTCTAGTCAAAAGATATATCCTTAAGAGAACCGAATTGCTCTCTATAATGAAACTCTAAAAGTAGACCTAAGACTTCTGATTCTTGTAATCATTGCTGAGCTATTGGATCAGTACTAGTTGGTTCCAGCCCAACTCATTCCCAATGCTTGGTAGATTATAGTTGATTTTTTTACCTCTCTACCCTCTATGAGTTTGTCCCAACCATGGGGCTGTTCCAAGTCTTTTCTCAAGTGAAAATGCACTCTTGGAGGAAAGGTTGGTAGTACCTTTATTGTTGGAAAAGTTACAATATCCTTCCTTATGGTCCTTCCTCTATTCGTGCTTGGAGGGGTCAATTTTTCTTCATCACCTCAATGGATCCATGGGACTTCATGATACAATAGAGGACGTCGAGGAAGAAGGCATTAAGCCTCTATACCCTTTTGTTAGACGAGGAGGAGGAGGCGGTCGATGCTCTTAGGAGATCAAAGCTCCATCTTATGCTGAGTTGCTCTATGATGAGACCTTGGCAAATATCAACATCCGGCCCACTTCTTTTAAGGTTAATCTTCTTTGTTCATACCTTCTTATCCTTCAAAAATTGTAGCTTAATTATTTAATCAATTGGCTTGATTTTGTATAGATGAAGTTTGATTTCAGTAGCCTCATGCTTGAAGTAGCTAAGAGTGCTCCTCCTAAGAGGAAGCTTAGTAACAATAAGGCTAGCCCTTCGATAAGAATGAAAGTAAGGAAAAATGAGCCGAGTTCAACTTAAATTAGTGAAGGATGTCCATCTAAGGTGAAGGTGGAAGCCTTAATTTCTACTCACCCATCCACTTTGGTAGCTTCTTTAAGGGCCCTTGAGGGTGTACCTCCTCCTTTGCTTATGGGCCCACATTGGATTCGGCAGTTGATGTCAAGCTTGTAAAGGTGCTAGTTATCGTCGAGGAAGCCATCTTTACCTTGGAATTAACTAGCTTCCATCCTAGAATGAGCTTCAAACTCGAGTGCCTAGATCTTGATTGCATCGACCTGATAGCAGACTCTAGGAGCATGATATTCTAGTAGCTACCATCTTCATCTTAAAAGATTGAGCTAGATATTTTTTTGCCAACATGGTCACTTAGACCTATAGACTTTGTCCTCAATACTCCTAAGCTCATAGGATAAATGGTGAGGGGGATGATTCTTCCTCAAGTTGTGATGTTTCTTCAAAACTTGACAATGAATCAAGTCATTGATTCAACATGCACTACCGTGGTTGAGATAGGTTCTATAGATTGAAAGTTACTGTGGAAGCCTAATTGTTTTTTGTTAACTCTATCATTTATTCTATAGACCTTTGATACAATCCATGCTTTAGCAGCCATCATTTTGGGCTATCGAGAGAGTGGAGATGGTGGAGCATAAGATTCACAAGATAGAGTGAGGGAGGGCAATGACTAAGTGAGATCATGCTATTGCCTAGGATGCCAAAGAGAGCACCAAGAAAACAGACATATCTCTAGGGAAAAAGGATGACTTCAAAAGAGCTCATGTTGAAACCAAGAGAAGGCTGGAGGAATCCAAGTAAGAAGTAGAGAAAATAGCAACCAAATTAAAGAAGAGGTTGCTTATCTTCAAAAGGCTCTTCGAGTTATAGATGACCAAACTTTAGGTGCTAAAAATAAACTAGCCTAAGCTAAAAACTAAATAGCACATGCCAAGGAAGAGCTTTCCAAATTTGAAGATATAGCTACCCAGATTAAGGAGAGAGCTATTCACGTAGAGGATAAGTTTGCTCAATTTGAAGAAAAGGCTACTTGAGTCAAGGAAGAAGCTGCTCAGATTGATGAGAAGGCTACTCAAGCTGAAGAGGAGCCTACTCTGGTTGAAGAGAGAGTAACCCAGGCCATCAAGAAAGGCACTAAGGCCAAAAAGAGGATGACACAAGCTGAAGAAGTGGCTCAGTAGGTTGTCATGGAGTTCATAAGCTTTGAAAAGTTTTGCAATGAGCTGCATTAGGCCTCCTAAGATTCTTTCAAGAAAGACTTTCAATTTTGTAAGGATAAGTTTGCTAGTCTACTCTCAAAGGCCAACCTCCTAAGTTTCTTTCAAGAAAGACTTTCAATTTTGTAAGGATAAGTTTGCTGGTCTACTCTCAAAGGCCAACCTCAGTTAATTTACCCTTTTGGGTTCATCCTAAGGTGGAGATGAGGAAGAAGAAGATGGTGGAGAAGGAGGGCATAGATTAGGAGCTCATTCATAATGAGCATGATTTTGTCGCTCATTTGTCAAGAGCATTTTGTATTTCCTCGTGTAATCTCTTCCTTATGCAATAAAATATTCCTTTTATCTTTTATTTGAGTTTTGTGCCAAGTATTCTATTTCGAATGGCGGATTTGTAGACTTAGCTGAAATTCTGCTAGGTCCTTTGGGTCATTCAAAAGAGGTCAATACTTTGGTTGGTAGACCTAGTATAGATCAGTATTCAAACCGATATAAGTCTGCTTAGTTAATCAATACACCAAATTCTTTGTGGCAAGTATGTAGATGTCCTAAGCTGAATTCAGATATGGCTTGCCCCCTAGCTACAGTATGATCGGGATTATGCATCTAGAGTTGTTTCTCAGTATCATTGTTTTGTCTCAAGAATGTGTGGATGATGTCACGCTTGCTCATCATGTAGTTCTAAGGAATAACTTTCAAGTTCATCACTTGATACAGATCTTACTTGGATATTGTGCTATCTTTATGAGGTTAATAACTCTGGGCAATGACAATTTGGAAGGTGAATTGCATGGCATGTCTTCTAAGTGGGTATTTGAACCGTCGAAGGCTCAAAGAGTTCAACATGTGGCTAGCCATCAAAGAGGATAGCTTCATCTTGACCATTCAAGAACTATCCAAAAGAAAAGGGAGGTTGCCACTTGTGCATAAATTAGCTTCTATTTTCCTCCCTTCATCTTCTCCAATTCTTCACCCATTGTTTCTGCCATAAGATATCCTAATTCATACAAGGGGACTAGGAAAAGATTCTTTAGCTAGTTCTTTACACTGCTCATCTCAAGCATCTTAGCCCTTAATGAGTAGCATCTCCATTAATTTCTTATCTTTGAGGACGTAATGTAGCATTATCAAGTAGGTACTTGGTCATCTTAGATTTCTCGTACACCATTTGCACTTGGAAACCAAATCAACAGATAACAAGTGGAAACAATAACATGCAAGGTGTTTAGGCTGGATTGTCCTAGTATTACATTGTAGGCCAAAGTGACCTTGATGACTAAGAAATCAAGCGTCAAAACAGTCTAGCACGGTGCTTGTCTAGCAGTAATAGGAAAGGAGATAATACCTTCCATGGAGATCAGGTCTACTGAGAACCTGATCAAAATAGCATTGATCTTTCAAAATCAATTCTTTGACAAGTTTATTTTATAAAAAGCATCATAAAATAAGACATCTATCGAGCTTTCATTATCAACCAAAATTTATTTTACATCATAGTTTGCAATGATGATGAAAACTACAATAGTGTCATCGTCGGGAGTCTGGAAGTTCTTAGCATAGATATTTTGGAAGAAAATGATCTCATTTAACCTCTACCTCTTCGCAGTTGGGCTTTTTATCTGGGCTATCTGAATATAAATCTATGTAGTCAAGCTTGTTCCACCCATCAGTCATCCAAGATGACATTATTGATTCCGCAATTGATCGATTATCAATCTGCAGCTCAAGGGTAGGTTGTCCCTAACCTAAATCACCTCGGCCTTACCGATGGATGATGTAGGCACCAAAGAAGCCCTACTTGATGATGTCTCAATTTCATTTTTTAACCAATAACAGTCCTCGGTATTATGCTCGTAGTCATGGTGAAAGTGGCAAAACTTGCTTGTATCCTTGCAAGCATTCGACATCATCTACTTTGGACACCTAACAAACTCTTGATTCTTGATCTTCATAAGAATCTATCTTCACGAAGCATTAAAAGGTATGTACTTTTGAGCTTTTGAGGAGAATTCCTTATCGGCAAGAGTTCTCCCCATCTTTGTTGAGCTTCTTATAGGGCTCACTCAAGTCATCACTAGCGCACTTATTATTTTGCTTGCTGACCTTCACATTGCAATGATCTACCATGGTCTTTTCAACATTGATATAGTTATCAGAGGGGCTAGGAGCTTATTGGAGTCCTTCAAGAATCTCTTTTCTAGAGAGAAGAGGAATTGACTTATTTTCCGCATTAAAATGGGTAACATAGTCTTGAAGGGACTCATCTCCCTTTGTTTGATGGTGAAGAGGGCCACAAAGTTCTTCTGCTTCTCTTGTACTAGGCAGCAAATATTTTTCTAAACTCCTCAAAGAAGTAAAATGGAGCTTGATTGAAGCCTGACATACCATATCCAGATTGCCTTCTGGAGAGTATCTAGGAAGGCTTTGCATATCACTGAATCGATTGCTCCCTAAAGCATCATAAAAGCCTTGAAGCTCTATAAGTGATCCAAAAGGCCGATGATGTCATCATAGGTCTCGAGCTATAGCATCTTGAATCGAGGAAGAATGGGTTTTTCCATGATCTTTGCTGGAAATGAGGGCTTGATGAATTCTAAGTTGTTCCCAAGCCCACCCCAATGTTGTTGCAATTCTTTGAGGTACTAATCTACCTCCTCCAACTCATGGTTGATGTCCACCATCCTCTTGGAGCCATATATAGATCGACAGGGAGAAGAATGTCCTATTATGGAATCCTCCTATGAAGATGAAGTACTAGAGGATAAGTACTTTTTTCTCATCCTAGACACCACGAATGAGAGTGATGGCTATGAGCCATCTTCTTCAAGCTTTGTGGACTAGAAGTTTAGCAGTGCGCTCAAAGCTTCAATGAAGTAGGAACCAGATCTAGGATTTCAGGGTTAGATCTTGAAACTTTTTCAAGATCATACAGCGGAAGACTAAAATAAATCAAATTTTATTTTCTAAAATCAGAGAATCTCTAGATCTAAGATCCTATTATATGATTATTACATAGCATTAAATCAAAAATTAAAATATATATATACAACATGAATTACATGTTGATCATATCAACATGTTTCTATACTACATCTAATGTATGTATTAAACAATAGATCAGATCTATTACCTTGTAAGTTAGACATTCTAACCTTGCTGATCCGGGCTTGAGGATGATGTTGCAAGCCGCACATACATCCAGCCTCTAGGAGTCATCCACACGAGCCCATGAATCTCGATCAGAAGTCCTGCTTCAGGAAATCAGCACAGTACGCTAGTACTGCACTGATCCTTCTTTGATGATTGATTAGGTGCCTCCTTCTTCTTGATTTAGACTCTTTCAAAGATGAAAAATAGAAGGAGGAGTTTCAGATCTGAGATGCTCTCAGAAAACTCAAGATGGAGGGAGGAAAGATATGAAAACAAACAACCCTAGAAGAAGACCCTCTTCTTCTTCTCATTTCTCTCTCTAGATACCCTAACTTGTGTCTTTTATATCTTTACAACCCAAAGGTTTTTCTCTTTGATTTTTGGATGACCCAAAGGTCTCTCAAATCTATATCTTCTTTGAAAATTTTATAAAGAAACTCATTTTATATAGAAAGATATGATAGAGTCCTTGTCTAGGTCAAATACCTAGTCAAGGCTTATCCAAACATAGCAAGATAAGGGGCGCCCAACTCTTGAGCACCTCCTCCTTATTTTTGTGCATGGATCACTATAAAAGGGTGCAAAATATATACCCTAAAATCCATGAAAATTTCAAAAAAAATTTGGATAAATTCGGTGCAAAATTGAAAGAGTTTTGAATTTCTAAAACTCTATCTCATAGAATTTGAAATCCAAACTTATTCTTTTTTGATTTGATCCAAACCACCTTCCATGTAAGAAAGAACAGAGGAAACCTTTTGTGAATGTGGGAGAGATCTGGGAGAGGGCTTTTTTCGCACAAAATAAGAGGAGATTGGCATTGAATGAGAGAGAGGACGTGGGGAAGGCTTATGTGGTGCAAGGTGGAATCCTAGTCTTACTAGGATTCTATCTTATGATTTGTTTTAATTTGGTTTCTCAAACCAAATCAAACTAAAATTAGATCAACCTAATTAAAATAGGTCTTAACCCAATTAAGAACTTAATTTAATCAGATTAAATTAGATTTAAATCTGATTTAATTTTCTAATCAAATTAGAAATTAGATTGATTCAAGTCCTAGTTGAACTAGGACTAGTTTTTTCTTGCACTTGGCTTATCCAATAAACCAATTGGACTTGATCCAATCAAGCTCAAACTAAATATAATTAAATTATATTTAATTAGACTTAATCTCAGTCCATTGGCTTAATCAAATTAAGTCAATTAGCAATCGAATTGCTAATCGATCCTCCTGCAACACTTGCATTGGGTTAAATGTCAATCGTATTGATCATTTAACCCAAGAACGATTCTTAATCATTGATCAACCATCCGATCGGATCATAAACTCTAATGTGTGTGACCTCATAGGTCCGAACCTAAGCCGGTAGCACAGGAATAAATTTTTGTACCAATCGAAGTGATCATCTAGCAATGGTACCCGACGATCGGATAGGTCGAATGTGTAGAACAACATCCTTAGAACCAATGCGGATATAGTTTTCATATAATTCATCCCCTTGACCAAAATAATCATAGGACACCCCAGAGTTCAACTGTCAACTCTGATCAGGTTGTCCACATTGTATTTCAAAATATCAAATCCATCTGATGGATTACCCTGGCCAAGATTTTGCTAAATTGAAATACAGCGACTCATTCTTCTCCAACTCTTGGAGTGGTCAATCCCATCTCGATCACACTCTGACGTCACAAGTACTTGACTGTGCCTAGAAGCCTTCCATCCCTGAATTAGAAATTCAGTTAGTCCAGTACCAAAGCACAGTGAGTTGCTTGCAAGTCACTGAGGCAATCTCAAGTCTAAGGGACACTTATACCTATATCCCATCAGAGATATTCTCGACAGCAGAATACTCTGGAGTTGGTCACGTTCAATGATGATGTATCAGTGCATCTCACCTGTATGTCATACCAGTGTCTCCATACTCTTTGGTTAAGAGGACAACCAACCCATATGGCCTACAGCGACCTATGCTCGATAGAAGCTATCGTCCTTATTAACAGTCTATCATTTGGTCGTGAACTATTTTAAGGACTAATCGATAAATCCTCTCTTTATTGAATCTAAATAGTCCTAAGGACTTCATCATAACAACGGAGTTCATTAGAAGATGAAAGCTTATGATGAAAATACCAAATATATTTTATTTATTAACAAATCAATTACAATACTTGGTTGCTCAACCGTCAACAGCTTGACGATTAGCTTTTTGGGACACATTTTCCAACAACTCCCACTTATCCTAAAGCCACTCGGCACAGTATCTAATACCCATCTTCGACTTGTGGTTGTCGAACTCCTTTATCGCCAGGGCTTTAGTGAAGGGGTCGGTCAGGTTCTCCTTTCCGTCGATCTTCTGAAGGTCGACATCACCTCGATCCACGATCTCCCAGATCAGGTGGAAGTGGCGCAAGATGTACTTCATCCGCTGATGTGCTTTGGGTTCCTTCACCTGAGCTATGGCACCAGTGCTGTCGCAGTAGAGCGGGACCGGACCATCGAGGGAGGATGCTACTCTGAGCTCGTTGATGAATTTTTTCAGCCACACAGCTTCCTTCGCGGCATCCGATGCTGCGATGTACTCCGCTTCACAAACAGAGTCTGCCACAGTATGCTGCTTGAAACTCTTCCAGCAGATGGCTCCACCATTCAGAGTAAAGATATAACCCGACACGCTCCTGTTGTCATCATGGTTAGATTGGAAGCTAGAGTCTGTGAACCCCACAAGTTTCAGATCTGACTCGCCATAAACCAACCATTGGTTCTTAGTATTTCTCAAATATTTAAGGATGGCTTTAACCACTTTCCAGTGATTTTCTCCAAGATTAGATTGGTATCTATTTACTACTCCTAGTGAGTATGCCACATCTGATCTTGTACATATCATGGCGTACATGATAGATCCCACGACTGAAGCATATGGGACTCTACTCATACGCTCTCTCTCTTCAGGAGTTGTCGGACAATCCTTCTTAGAGAGAAAAATTTTTTGGCCTATCGATAGATAGCCCTTCTTGGAATTCTCCATGCTGAACCTCTTTAGCACAGTGTCTATGTACATGGACTGGGATAACCCAAGCATCCTTTTAGATCTATCCCTATAGATCTTCATCCCTAGGATGTAGGATGCTTCACCCAAGTCCTTCATGGAGAACTGTGATGACAATCAAACTTTTATTCCCTGTAGTGCGGGGATGTCATTTCCGATTAAGAGAATGTCATCCACGTACAAGACAAGGAGTACCACAACTGGATCATTTGCCCATTTATAGATGCAGGCTCTTCTCCATTCTTAATGAAGCCATACATTTTGATCACCTTATCAAAACGCATTTCCAACTCCGAGAAGCTTGCTTCAATCCATAAATGGATCTCTGAAGCTTGCACACCTTAGACTCATCTGTGGATGTAAACTCCTCAGGTTGTATCATATACACCTCTTCGGTCAGCTCTCCATTCAGGAAAGCTGTCTTTACATCCATCTGCTAGATCTCATAATCCAGATGGGCAGCTATCGCAAGCATTATCCGAATAGATTTTAGCAATGCCACAGGAGAAAATATCTCGTCATAGTCAATACCATAACGTTGACGATATCCCTTGGTGACCAGACGGGCTTTATAGGTCTCCACCTTTCTGTCTGCGCCCCTCTTCCTTTTGAAGACCCATTTACACCCAATGAGTTTAACCCCTTCAGGTGGGTCAACCAATGTCCATACATCGTTGACCTTCATGGACTCCATTTCGGATTTCATGGCTTCAAGCCATTTCTCGAAATCAGATCTCTGCATTGCATCCATATAGGTGATCGAATCCTCATTATTCTCATCAAGTTCGATGGGATCACTGTCCCTGACCAAGAAACCGTAGTATCTGTCCGGCTGATGCGGTACTCTATCGGATCGTCTTAATGGTGTAGGTACATTGGGCTCCGGATTTGATCTAATCATATCCGACTCAGGTTCAGCTATTAGTGTCGGTCCTTCTACCTGTTGAACTTCATCAAGTTCAACCTTAGAGGCAACGATTCCTTCACCAAGGAACTTCTTTTCTAAAAAGATTGCCTTAAGGCTGACGAACACCTTTTGTTCATCAGCATGGTAGAAAAAATATCCTTTTGTCTCTTTGGGGTACCCTATGAATGAGCATTTGTCAGACCTAGGTCCAAGTTTGTCTGTGACTAATCGTTTGACATAGGCCGGGCACCCCCAGACCCTAAGGTGTGAAAGTGCTGGCTTACGTCCCGTCCATATCTCATATGGAGTCTTAATAACAGACTTACTTGAAACCCTATTTAATA
>NC_025993.2:26346930-26376518 GCF_000442705.2 Elaeis guineensis | reverse complement strand
ACCATTAAGCCCACTTATAAATGCAGGGCTCTTCTCCGTTCTTAACGAAGCCATACGTCTTGATCGTCTTATCAAAACGTATGTTCCAACTCCGTGATGCCTGCTTAAGTCCATAAATGGACCTCTGTAGCCTGCACACCTTAGACTCATCTGTGGATGTGAATCCTTCAGGTTGTATCATATACACCTCTTCATCCAGCTCTCCATTTAGGAAAGCTGTCTTCACATCCATCTGCCAGATTTCATAGTCCAGATGGACAGCTATCGCAAGCATAATCCGAATGATTTGAGCATTGTCACAGGAGAAAATGTCTCGTCATAGTCTATACCATAACATTGACGATATCCTTGGCAACCAGATGGACTTTAAGATTTTCACATTTCCGTCTGCGCCCCTCTTTCCTCTTGAAGACCCACTTACACCCTATGGTTTTACTCCTTCGAGTGGGTTAACAAATGTCCACACATCGTTGACCTTCATGGACTCCATTTTGGATTTCATGGCCTCTAGCCATTTCTCAGAGCCGGGTCTCTGCATTGCATCCATGTAGGTATAGGATCCTCATCATTTTCATCAAGTTAGATAGGATCGCCGTCACGGACCAAGAAATCATAGTATCTGTCCGGTTGATGTGGTACTCTACCAGATCGCCTTAAGGGTGCTTGAACAATGGGCTCCGGATCTAATCTAATCAAATCCAGTTCAGGTTCAGCAACTTGTGTCAGTTTTTTCACCTGTCGAACTTCGTCAAGTTTGACCTTAGAGGCAACAGTCCCTTCACCAAGGAACTCCTTTTCAAAAAGATTGCCTTAAGGCTGACAAATACTTTTTGCTCATCAGCTAGGTAGAAGTAATACCCTTTGGTCTCTTTTGGGTACCCTATAAAATTACACTTGTCAGACTAGGTCCAAGCTTGTCCGTAATTAAATGTTTAACATAAGCCGGACACCCCAAACCCTAAGGTGCGAGAGTACTGGCTTACGTCCTATCCATATCTCATATGGCATTTTGGTTACAGACTTACTCGGAACCCTATTTAGAAGGTAACAAGCCGATTCGAGTGCATATCCCCAAAGAAAGATCGGCAGACCAGCAAATCCCATCATGGATCGAACCATGTCCAACAAGGTCCGATTCCTCCTTTCAGACACACCATTATGCTGTGGTGTTCCAGGAGGTGTCCACTGAGAGAGAATCCCATTCTCCCCAAGATATGTCAGAAAATCATTAGAAAGGTATTTATCTCCTTGATCAGATCGAAGAGTTTTAATACACTTTTCAGTTTATTTTTTTACCTCATTTCGGAATAGTTTGAACATTTCAAACGACTCCGACTTATGCTTCATTAAATAGACATACCCATACCTCGATAGGTCGTCTGTGAAGGTTATGAAGTAGAAATATCCACCTCTTGCACTTGAGCTCATGGGTCCACATACATCAGAATGTACCAGAGCCAAGAGTTCACTGGCTCGCTCACCTTTTTCAGTAAAATGTGACTTGGTCATTTTACCAAGAAGACAGGACTCACAGGTTGGAAGTGATTCATAATCACCTACTTCAAAAAAATTTTTTGAGCCAACTTGTTTATCCTGTTCTTATTGATATGACCTAGCCTACAGTGCCAAAGGTAGATTTCTGACACATTATCTATTCTAGGGTGTTTACCGGAGGTTTGAACTACATTAACAGGTTGTGATAGAAAGTAAATTTCATTATTAAGTTGTCCAACAAACATTGTAACACTATTCAAAATGATATTGCAAACGTTTCCTTTTATTAAAAATTGATAACCGTTCATGGCCAAAAGGCCTACAGAAATAATATTTAATAAAAAGCTTGGACAATAGTGACATTCACTCAGAATTATATTTCGAGAATTGATTACAAGGTTCATGATTCCTAATGCTAGAACTGAAACTTTGCTTCCATCTCCAACATTCAGGAATCTATCACCTTCATCAAATCTCCTACTGATTTGCAGACCCTGCATCGAATTGCAAATATGATAAGGGCTTCCGGTATCCAATACCCAGGCAGTAGTATCACAAATGAAAAAATTACAAGGTGTTATCATATAAGTACCTTGCTTCTTCTTCGGTCTGTTCGGGTCCAGGGAGGCAATGTATAGAGGACAGTTCCTCTTCCAGTGCCCCTGCTTCTTACAAAAGAAACACTCCGTCTGGCTCTGGTCGGGCTTGCACTTCTTGGTCTGACCCTGTGTAGACATCCCAACATGCAGCTGCACCTTCTTATTCTTCTTCTTCTTGTTCTTCTTCTTCCCTTTCTTAAAGGGTCGACGACCAAAAGAAGACCCTCCCACAACATTCACCGACTCTTTATGGAGCTGGTGATCCTTCTCAAAGTTCTGCAGCAACCCCAATAAGCCGTGGTAGTTCACTGCAGGCTTTGTCATCCGAAAATGAGTAAGGAAGGGGAGGAAGGACTTGGGCAATGAATTAAGGATCGCATCCTTATCGAGCTGCTCATACAAGGGAAAGCCTAGTTTACTTAGGTGCTCAATCATTTCGATCATGTACAGTACATGATCAGTGACTGAGGCTCCATCCCTCATCCGAGCATTGAAAATGGCACAACTAGTTTTGTGCCTTTCAACATCGTCAGGCGTGCCAAAGGAGTCGTTCAACAATTGAAGCATCTCCTGGGGCTGGGCATTCTCGAACCTACGGTTGAACTCATCATTCATTGCCGCCTGCATTATGCACCGAACGGTGGTGTGGTCGTTGAGCCACTTCTGATAAGTGTCTCAGACCGTCCCTCTAACATTCGGGGCTGGCTCCTCAAGTGCCAGATCTGTTACTACATAAAGGATCTGCTCATGCTCAAGGATAATTTTTAATTTTCGATACCAACTATCGAAATTAGGTCCCATGAGCTTGTCATTATCTAATAATGATCGGAGGGATAGGGTAGTGGCCATAGCTGCATAAAGAAAAACCAGATCTCTATTAGTACATAAATTATAAATACTAAAGACTTGGACTTTAGTCTAAAGTTTCTCCCAGTATTTTTATGAACTAGTAGCCTCAACCTCCAATTCAAGAAATTACTTTAATTCTTTAGTGGGTACTAGAATCCACACAGACTACACACGAGCCCAACTTTGGTTGGTCAACCCATGTGCATTTATGGGTAGGTTCATGACTAGTTGTTTCTCTAAACAACTTCTAGTAATTGATTTTACCCCAGAACCTAATCAGTAGGCTTTGGCCTCCACCGAAAAGATCTGGTTAGGTCCAACCATTAACATGATTTGATTTGATGAATTGGACCAATAAATGATCAGGCCTAACTTTGGTCGGCCAACCTGATCACCATCAGAAAGACTCAAACCAAATTATCATATTATGAATGATAATTCCATTAGTCAATAAGCACCAGGCCTTTGGGCCTCCAATGATTATTAAACTAATGGACTCATTATCACTCACTTAATGGGAGGCTATGACTTAGTTATCAATATAACTTAATCATTTTTAGAGACCTAATAATTTTTGAGGATTTTATTAAAAAATAAATGAGAAGAAAATATCCAGCCAATTTCAATCCTCCCACTGACTTCACCAAGTCAGATTAAAAAAAAGATTTAATTAAAACTGGCATTATGAGCACCTAAATCAGTCAAACTGATTTACCTAATGACATGGGTGAGCCCTAATCACCAAGTGATCTAATCAAAATCTAATTCACCAAGTTGGTCAGGTAAGTGAGATCAGTGGTGGGGATATGCCATTAACTCGTCAGAGATCGAATCACTGCGAGTAGCTCCCGCTTAAAAACCATTGGTCAAACTGTCAAACTTATCTTAGACATCAACCGGTTCATTAGTTTTAATTTGATCAACTTAGTAAATTGGGTTCCACCGCGTAGCCATGAATTAAGTCCATCTTGGTCTAGTTAAAGACATGGACCCATTCAACTACAACTATTGGAGTTGAGTCTAGAGTATCTTTGACCTAATCTAATTCAACTTTTGATTAGATTTGACCAATTACTCTAATTTAGTCCATTTCTTTAAGCTAACCTTAGGTCTAACCCAATTATGGGCCTAATCCATCTAACCCATTGACCCACAAGTTTATGTAATTGTCTTAAGTCTTAATTCACAATTCTAGACCTACTAGACAATACTTAATTCTTTTAATTAAGTATTTGGACTGATGGGTCAAGGTTTGGCATTTCGAAAATAATTTTTAAATTTGAAAAGTTTTATTTTCTGTTCACTAAATATGTTGACTCATTTCACAAATAGATCAGCACATTTCATAAATAGCAATCCTATTGCTAATTACATAACAAAAAATAACTCAATCAAAATAAATCATGAATATTCCTTTAGATCTAATCTAACACATTCATGATAAATTTCATAATTGAATCTTTACAATTAATTCCTTTCGCTACTTCATCTGCATGGGATATAATTACAGCGGCACCCCTACCGCCATAGGAGACCCCATCGAATGGGAGAAGAAGGCCTTTAAACCCTGCTTTTCTCCTATGATCGGACAGTCATGGCAACCAACCCAATTCGATTACTTGTTACTTGGATTAAGTATATCTAAATATATCAATTTCAAAATTTAAATTTCAAATTTTAAATTTTAAATTTTGAATTTCAAATTTCAAACAAATTTTAAATTTTAAATTTTTGAATTTTAAATTTTGAATTTCAAATTTTGAATTTTAAAATTTTAAATTTCAAATTTGAAATTTCAACTAAATTTCAAATTTCAAATTTCAAATTTTGAATTTTAAATTTTTGAATTTCAAAATTCAAATTTTGAATTTTGAATTTCAATTTTTTTTTTGAATTTCGAACAACTTTCAAAATTTAAATTTTAAATTTTAAATTTTAAATTTAAACTTTTAGATTACAACTTAATCTATGCATGCAAATATATATATCATATCTAAGAACCTGCTCTGATACCATTTGTGAAAAAAATTCAGTGCAGGGGTAAAATGATAATTTTAAAATTTTTTCAAAATTATGATTTTACAGTGAAAAAATATTAATTAATCTAATTAATTAACATGAATTTATCCTACACTAGGATCTAAATATGATATACAGCATGCATTCATTTAAATTTGAATTTCAAATTCAAACAGTAAACACTTTACTGTAATGTGTTCAGAACATAATACCTTTGTGCGGGTAGTAGATCGTCGTAATCTGATCACCGTCGGGAGAGTCTGATCATCACGATGTAGCCACACAACGTGTCTGGCCTCTGCGGATCGTCCACACGAAGCTTTCGGTCTGATCGACTCCTCACGAGTGCTAGCTCGTTGTAGAGCCCTTTTGACGGCCGATGCTGATCGAACTCCTTCGATTGATGTCTGTCGATTCTTTGGATGCTCCGGATCATCAACAGACATGCTTGAGAGGATGTTGAAGATCTCTCTAAAATTTTGTGAGCTCACGACACTCATAGCTCACTTTCTCACTTCCCGAATCCCAGGCTAAAACTCTAGGGAACTCACCAGAAACCTTGCACCCACTTTTTTTTCTTTTCTTTCTTTTCTTTCTTTTTCTCTTGAAAGGATATGGACTTCCTTCTCATGCACAAGACTTCTCACGCCCCAGATTTTTTTTTCAAAAATCTTCTTCTTCTCGCACGCCCTACTCTTCTCCTCCTTTTATAACCACGTCAAACATCTTATCCAAAAGAAAGGATAAAGATGAGTAATTGCACATTTGAATTCAAATCAAATTTTGAATTCAAATGGATACCAACTCATCCCTTATCCACTAAAGGCGTGAGGCATAGCTTAAATGGTGCATGGAGTGATTTCATGAGAAATCTTTTCTCATGTAATAAATAGGACGTAAAAAATAGGATAAGGTACAAAGATTGATTGCCCATTCAAATTCAAACTTTATTTTGAATTTGAATGGCCAACCAATCATCCTTATCCTTTCATATGGCACATTAAAGTGGGGCGTGGAGAGGGCTTGGCGTGAGGAAATAATTCATGAGAAGTTCCTTCTCATGAATTCAAATGGGTGCAATGGAAGTGAGGTGGCGCATGGAGATTGGATCAAGGTGGTTTAATTATTTAAACCAACCTAATTGAACCAAATAATTTAGGTCCAATTAGACTAATTTAAATCCAACTAAATTAGTCTTAATTAGGCTCAATAAAATCTTAATCAAATCAGAAATTGATTAAGCTCAACCCCTGATCAAATCAGGGACCAAACCATCTCGATGATTAGGTCAACTCTTAACCTAATCGGGTCAAACCCAACTGAATCCAATTCAATTAGATTTGATCCAAAAATAATTACTCAATCAAATTAAGTTAATTAGCGATCAAATCACTAATTAAACCTCTCATAAATACTGAGTCCAAATCCGATGGGTAATCGGGCATCAGAATTCATCGATATGTAACCCTGATCGAAAAGTCCCAACCAGTGGGACTCTTGACCCCGATACCCATAATGTGTGGAACTCGTGATCAGAGAATTCTGATTCTCGATCACTGAGTCCCAAACATGTAGGATTCTACATCAGCCATCAGATCAGATAGGAACCTCTAATGTGTGTGACCCCGCAGGTTCGAACCTAAGCCGGTAGCACAGGAACCAATTCCTGTACTAATCGAAGTGACCATCTAGCAATGGTACCCGACGTCCGGATAGGTCAAATAGTCACAATCGCGATACTCAGAACCTACATGAATATGGTTACTGTATAATTCATCCTTTTGACCCCTGTGTTTAGGATGACTCAGGGTTAAACTATCAACCCTGATCAGATCATCCGAATCGTGCTCAACTCAAACAGTCCTGTGACTCCTCACAAGGACTACCCTGGCCAAGGTTTTGCTAAATTGAAATACGACTGTACACAGCTCCTAAACTGGAGTGGTCAATCCCATCTTGACACACGCACCGACAAGTCAAGTACTTGACTACACCCAGCAGCCTTCCGTCATTGAATTAGAAATTCAGGTAGTCCAGTGCCTAAATGCAGTGAGTTGCTTACAAGTCACCGTGGCGCTCTCAGGTCGGAGGGATATTTATACCCATATTCCATCGGAGCAAATCTTGACAGCAGAAATAGCTCTGGAATCGGTCACGTTCAGTGCAGATGTACCCTTACATCTCACCTGTATGCCATACCAGTGTCTCCACACTCATTGATTAAGAGGACAACCAACCTATATGGCACACAACGACCTATGCTTGATAAACATTATCGTCCTTGGTAACAACGTATCATTTGGTCGCAAACAGATTTAAGGATTAAACGACAAATCCTCCTTTGTCGAGTCTAAATAGTCCTAAGAACTTCTCCACAACATAGGAGTTCATTAGAAGATGAAATATTTTGTGATGAAAAATGTCAAAATAATTTTTATTAATTCATAATTCATGTACATATACAAAAATGAGCACAACCATCAACAGGCTGACGATTGATTTTGGGACACTATTCCCAACATCTAGGACATACATCTAACACTAACAACTTCTGATTTATAGGTTAGTGGATAGATTCCTTATCGTAACGGTCTACTGGGTGCAGACATAATGGCCAACGACTCCACCTCTAAATAAAGAGGTAACTAGGGGACCATCAAGGTAAGCTTTTACTTCAGAAAGAAAACATCTTTTGCACTCTAGTCCTTCTCCTCTCTCTCTCCCCCCTATTATTCTCAAGCTTCGACTGACTTAAGTATCAAAGGATCCCTCGTCGAAGAACTCCCGGTATATGTGGACTTTTTTTGTAGGTCTCTGATGGTTTTCGATGCTTGAACCGTCCTCCGTCTTCGATCATATTAGCTTCAACCGAAGTATTACAGCAATAATATTGATATGTCAAAAATGAAAAAAAATATATAAAAAAAAAATTTCTATAAGATCTCGTATTGCTTTTCTAACAGTGATGTATCAGTCATGTATGCGTCACCCCAAAGAAAGGCAACGTTGAGAATTCAAAGATGGATCCTAAATACGGACTGTCAACATTGGCATTGGCCCATAATACCCCTCTTTATAGTGAAATTATTATCTATTCCCTGTGCACCACATGCTTGTGCATTCAGCTAGCAACAGTCACTGGTTCTTTTAGCGCTATTAATCAAGTATATATCTTGATGTATCATGCTAGAAATTACTGATCACGGTTGGCTTCGTGCATGAATGTGTCCATATATACGGACAATAATTTCTTCCTTTTATGCCCACCATGGAAGGGAGAATTATCAGTTGACCTCACTCACTAGCTCGGTGGAACGAAGTCTTTTCTCGTGTCACGGAAACACCATCGGTCAATGTTGGTGGACGGACCAAGTAACAAGTATTCAGGGAAGGGGGAGCCGTCAACTGTTAGTCAATGTCGATGATTAATGGAAGGTACAATTTGTCCAGCCCCATGCTAGCTGTTGAGAAAGAAAGAAGGGCCACGATAGCCAATCATATATCGCTCGGTGATAGGACCGTAAGACTGGCGGAAACTTCGTGCTAGCTGTTGAGAAGAGAAATTTTATTGCCTGGACCACGTCCAGCTCGACCAGCGCACATCGTGGAGCCATATACGGTGGATGACGCGCAATCGGAGCCATAGACGGTGGATGGTCAACCTAGATCACCCTCAGACAATAATTTTTTATTGAGAAAGAAAGTAGGGCCACGATAGCCAATCACATATCGCTCGGTGATAGGACCGTAAGACTGGCCGAAACTTCATGCTAGCTGTTGAGAAGAGAAATTATTGCGTGGACCACGCCCAGCTAGACCAGCGCACATCTCGGAGCCATATACGGTGGATAACGCACAATCAGAGCCATATACGATGGATGGTCTACCTAGATCACCGTCAGGCAATAATTTTTCTATTGACAAAGAAAGGAGGGCTACGAAAGCCAATCATATACCACTCGGTGGTAAGATTGGCAAAGACTCGGAGGACTCATTTGGTTAACGAAAAATTTTAAAAAAAAAATTTTTTTGAGAAGTGAAGAAAATTTTTTTTGTTTGATTAAAATTTAAAAAAAAAAAAAGAGTAGAAAAAATATTTTTCATAAAAAACTACTTTCTACATTTCATGGGAAGTGAAAACTCACAGAGAAGATGGGTTTTTGCACTTTCCATGATATAAAAAGTGGTAGTACTTTTTTTTTCCTAAAATATCTTTTTAAGATCCATTGTTAAAATTTAATAAAATATCAATGGATGGTAAGAATGAAATACTGAATAGTAATATAATATTATATTAATATTATCTTAATATTTATATAAATATAATATAAATATTTATTATATTTTAATATTTATATTAATATAATATTTTTATTAATATTAATATAATATTTATAATAATATAATATAATATTTATATCTATATTAATAAATTTATTATATTAAATTATTTATATTATATTAATATAATATTAATATATTAGTATTATATTAACACAATAAATTATTATGGTCTAATGTTATATTATAATATATTAATGTTATATTTATATTCATATAAATATAATATTAATATTTATATAAAGTTTATGAGTAAAAATGTATGATTTTATATCTACTAAGGGTATAATAGGTATTTTACATAATTTTTCTAGAAAAATAGGTGCTCATCCAAATATAAGCTATTTTATAATAAGTCATTTTCCTATGGTCAACCAAATATACTAAAATTCTATTATCAAGAAGTAACTTCTTGAAAATTTATTTTTTAAAAAATAATTTTTTGAAAAGAAAAGTTCTTCCCACGAACCAAACGAGTCCGGAATATTTGATGGAGCGAGCTCATTTATGCCTATCTCCATCAGCTTGATCGGCAGGAACAAAAAAATCAAACGTCACCAGGGGGAGAAGATTGGGATGGATTCCTATTTTATTTTTTCATCATAAAATAAAAATTAAAAAATCAAAAACTTTTCTTATCAATATATTTATTAATCTTATAATTAAAAATCTAAAAAAAATAAAATCACATGTGATATCTTTTTTCTTTCTTATTTTCAAAACATATTTTTTACTGATATATACATGTCAAATAAATTAACCATCAAACAAGCCAATAGATATATCTAGATAAATCACTATATTATTTTTAGAATATATTGTTCACGGATATATAATATACGATCAAATGATACACACTTAGCAAATTAGTTCATCTAGCAATATAATATATATTTTCAAACAAATTGATATTATTGCTGGAATATTATGTTACATGGCCAAGTGACACATATTTGTCGGCTTCTTGATATATGCTGCAAACTTTTTTGATATACAATGAACAATAATAAGATATATACTTTCAGGTAAATCGATATATAGTTTTTAAAATATATTTTTTACCTAAAAATTTGTATTGGATCACTACGTGATGTGATGTGTATTAGAAAAACTTGCAATATGTATGAATAAGTCAACATGTATGTATCATTTAGCCATGCAATATGTATTGGCGAATATAATATTTCAAAAACTATATATCAATTTGTTTAAAGATATATATTAAATTATTAGATGATTAATTTGTTTAGTATGTATTATCTAAATATATATTGTGTATCAATGAATTACATATTTTAAAAATTATGTATTAATTTATTTGAAGGTATGTATTGACTTAATAATTAATTTGTTTGATGTGTATCATGTAGTCATGTAGAATGTACCTATAAAAAGTATATTATGAAAATAAGAAAAAAAAGAATGCCATAATTTTTTAATCATGTGACTAATGACTCTATTAATAGGAGCTTTTGACTTTTAGGTTTATTTTTTAAGATGGGTATTAGAAAAAATATGGTAAAATGAGAAGCTCATTTCATATTTCTTTCTTTAATGCCTGCTCCATATGATATTTGTTCCCAACTAATGTGGCTCCATTTTTTTTATTTTTTATAATATCCTTCATATGTCTTTGTAAAAAATTCTCAAAATCGGCCTTCATAGGGATGACAATTGATTGAAGACAGATTGGATTAGCCAATATCTATACCTATCCCATGATTAAAAATCCTATATCTATACTTACCTCATACCTGCCTTGGATCAGGTTGGGTAGATGGTGCAAGTTAGGCCGAGTTGGATAGATAAAATGGGTTAGATCGAGTTGGATCAAACAGAGCACGTAACTTGTGATGCAAACATTCTAAAATGATTATAACTTTGAAATATGAGATTTAAATAATGATTAAATTGGATCGGATTTAAAATGGGATATACTATTATCTGTATGCAACCCAAACCTACTTCAGGTGTTTTATCTAGAATCCATACCCTCCCTAGGTTTTAATTAGGTTAGATAGAGTCTTATGTGGATTGCGTTGGGTTGAGTACCTAATGGATTGGCTATAATTACCATTCTTAGGCCTTTAGGTATAAATGCTTAGGACAAGATTCGTTGTCTTGGTATTGAACATCTATCAATACCATTCTATTATAATATCAATTTGTGGTACAGTGCAAGATGATAAGCCATACCAAATATCAGTATAGTCAATTATGTTGATCAGCATTTTTTAAAAATAATCTCTTTGTAATTTGATTTTTTTTTTGAGAGAAAAATATGCCAACTAGAATGTTGATTCCTGGGCAGATTTTCAAATAGAGGTATAAATTTTATTGATATTTATAAATGAATTGACAAATCCATTTTAGTGCTCCATGTTTTGATTATTTTGGTTGAAGATATTATCATTGTCTGGATTGCTTAACAATGGTGTATATATTTTTTAATTTATTATATCTAATTTATATGTCCAACCTCTAGTGTTAAATGCTTTTAATAACAAATTTCAGAAAAAAGATTGATTATAACTCCTGAAAAATAAATTTATTCAAAACTTTTTTCAAAAGGCCACTCCCGCGCGCTAAGACAGCACCTAGCACGGTTCGATATAAAATTTTTATCATAAATATTTTGCCATCTATTTTTTTTTAAAAATATAAATTTATATTTTCTATTCAGAGAATCACCACCGCTATCCCCAGCAAAAAGGCTCCACACTAGGTAATTTAATTTAACAAAACCCCGTGGTAATATACTGGTAATTTTATAACGAATCAATGTAGTTTTTTTTTTTTTTCAATCTGAATAAACAATGTATAAGAAAAATTAATATTCATTTAAGTTTCCGAAACTAAATTATATTCTCCGTCTTTTTTAATTGATGGTGTGTATTTTTTCTTCACATTTAAATAGCCCCACCGCGTAGCATGGGTCCCACATTAGTATATAATTAAAGTTGTGCCGCTAGGCTGACACAAACACATTAAATAAGTCAGTTGGTTCGGAGAGCCCCGCGATGGCGCAATGCCTTCGTTTACCAAGGGAGACGATGGGAATCCTCATTCAAATAGGTTTCTTAGCGGCAGCAGCATTTCGGGTTGTTAATGGCCAAAAAGGTATGGATACATACTACAGTTCCAATCCCTGTGAAATCTTATCCTTCTCCATTTTTCTCTTGAGCAGAACTGTTGGTCCTTCACATTCTTTTCATAAGCCGAGCTTTTTTGAGATCAAAGGTTGGGCATATGACAGCGTGGTGGTCTAACCTATGCGGAGCTGGACGTAAAGTAACACATAATGGCCAGGGTTAGCTTCCTATTGAAGGGCACCAATCCTCTATGGTGGATAGTTTGCATCATCGAGTGCTGTGTAGTAAACGATGGCTGTCATTAAAAGATGGATAGCTATCACAAGACAGCTTTATGTGTCATACACGTACAGTGCGTCGTTGTTGATAGCCCGTGGAGACCATTGAGTATTACACAGCAATTTATGGTGTAAATCATGTATCACAAAAGATCTTGGATCGTTCATGTAATTCTGATCCTTCATAGAAACATGAAGGGCTAAGAAGACAAGGAGAGATGAGAACAAATAACAGAGAGGTTTAGCCATAATAGAATCTTTTTTTCAAAGTTAGCTTGAAAGGAAATTAAAATTTCTTTTGGCATCGTTACTGCAGTATTTATTTCTTTATTTTAAGAATAAGGTGTGGGTATCACTAAATATCTATATATCATTCCGAAATGACGCAAAATTATCCAAGTCAAACGCATGGAAAAAACGAGGGACAGTGGAGTTCTTTGCTAAGCCTGGGCGTGGGTCACTAGGCCGCAGGACAGCTTCTGCATTTTAGCTGAAACGGACATTAGGTCAGTTGATCTTTCCTGAGCTCCCCAGGGTTTCCAGATACCAAGGGAAAATAGAAAATTTGCTGTGATCTTTGAGAAATTTTTTTCTCAAGGGAGAAGGATTTTTGTTTTTCTTTGCAACAGCTTATACTGCATTTGTTAAAGTACGTCCCTGATTTTTCTTTTTTTTTTTAATATCTGATAAAAAATATTTTGTATGAAAAAAAATGTTTTGCTTTTTTTTTTTTAATTTTGTTTGGAGTAGAAGAGAGGTAAGTACCACCTGGCTTTTATTCCTTAAAACACAGAAATTTGCAGTGAAGTGTGTGAAAGAAAAAACAACAGCCACAGCAGCCATAGATAACTAAGATAAAATATGGAGAAAAACTACGTGTCCATGACTTTCTTCAATTTTTAAAAAATTAATAAATGTAATTTGTTTTAAGAAAAGGATGGGTTTCTTCATATAAAAAAGATTTTTTTGAATTTTCCTTTCAAATTCCCACAGATATATCCATTCTTGTTTAATTTAAGGCATCCAATTTAGCAAAAACAAAATAGAGAGAAAAAAAGAAAGAGAAAAAAAATGCAAAACAGGTTAAATAGAAGCAAATTCTAAAATAATAGGAAAAGCCTATTCCTTCCAACATCTGGATAAAGAATTTGAATTTTGGATTCTATACGCTACAATTTATGCATTATAGAGCTCTATACTATTATAGATAACTACTACATCATTTATCTCAAAAATAAATAAATTTTATTAATTATTTTAATAATATATTTATATATTTTCCAACACGACATATGACACGTTATGAGAATGAAAGAGAGCAATCTATTTTTAAAATAAAAATTATATCCTACACTGCATCTTAATCAAGTTGCCGTTTTTTTTGTGGGCTCCATCATCATATGCTAACCATGTTGATTGGTTTAGAGGGACGAGATAAATTTATTGACATTATAGATATATGATCAAATTTTAAAATAAATAATTTTTATTAATTATTTTAATAATATATTTATATATTTTTTAATATGATATATGGAACATGACACGTCGTAGGATGAAAGGGAGCAGTCCATCTCTAAAATAAAAATTATATCCTATACTGCATCTCAATCACGTTGTCTTTTTTTGGTGGGCTCCATCATCAGATGCTAATCATGTTGATTGGTTTAGAGGGATGAGATAAATTTATTGATATGATAGGTATATGGTCATCTTTATAATGATTACTTCTAATCATGCCCACGGAAGCCACATCTTTATAATGATCTTGACAAACCACTAGCTTATCAGAACAACCAAAGGATCATTGGAAACTGGCCATGCACCGGACCAGTTTCTATATTAGCTGCCAGCCATCATTGTCATTTCTTCTGTACTCACACAACCATACTGGCTGACTCGTTGCCGTTTCTTTTGAAGTCAACCCAGCCAAAACATTTCTGCCCAATATCCTATTTTTTTAGGTAGAATAATATTCTACTCCCATTAGAGGTGCAGATAAATTGGATCGGACTAAATTATAAATGATCCTGATCTGATCTGATTTTTTAATCAGATCCTGATGTTAGATCCAGATCTAATCTAATAGAAGATCAGATCGGATCAAGTCGGATCCATTTCATAGACAAAAATTTTATCCTAATAGATCATTCATATTAGATCGGATCGAATGCATATATAACTCAGCCCCAACTCGAAAGGTCCGAATTTGGTTTGGATCCAGGTCTATAATCCAAAAACATTGTTGTGCTTATTTCTTAACCATGTTAATGATTTATAATCCAATTTACTTCTTTTCATTGAATTTTATTTTTTCTCTTTTTAGGTTTTTTTGTTTAATTGGAAGAAGATTCTTTCCTAAATGCCTTTTCTCTCACTTCCCCTATCCAACTTTAATTTGTAACTTACTATAGATTTATTGCTTAAGCCACATGAAAATGGAAATCATGTAATAAAAATTTTATATTTTAATATTGAAAAGCTGACAATACTGTTATAATTAGTCATATTTTTTTTCTTCATAATATTCGTATAGTAGTTCAATCAAATATTGTTTAGCTCTGTCCAAGCTACGAAGCAAAAGCAAGCATCTAGCCATCTTTGTCACTTTGATTATCTGAAAACTTTTGAGAACTTTGAGATCATTTTGCCTATGAGTTGTTGGTTCTCAAAATAATTGTTAACAATTACTTAGTTGTGAGAATTTCAATATATGCAACTCGATGCCTGTCAATTGGAAGGGCAAAAATGTATGAAATTCAATAAATTTGAGACTCATCAAAAGCTTTTGGAAGATGATTGATAGGGGGCTTGCAGAGAATAAGTCATTACTATTGATTGATTGAATAGATTTACCAAGGCATTAAGATGAAATACCGAGAGAGCAATAACATTTTATTACTTTCAGACCTTCATTTAGCCATTTTTTTCAAGACCAAGGAGGAGGCAATGATAAAAGATGGAAATATGGAAGCTAGGTCCAATACTAAGTTGGGATTAGGTTGGGTCAGATTATTGAGCATAAGATCCAAATCAACTTATAAAATCAAACGGATCAGATTGGATCCGAATTTAGTAAATCTAGACTCAATCAAAAAAATAGAATTGATCCAATTTTAAAACTCGATCCGACCCATAGGCCTTTTAATACGAATTGAATCAGATCTAAATAAATCGGATTGGATCAACTCATAGGTCAACCTGTCCCATTTGTAGCCTTAACTCCCATGGTCTACATCTCTAACATTCTCAAAGCCAAAGGGCATATGCAGAAAAATGCAAACAGCCTCAAAGTCCTGCTCTCTCCTGTCTCCTTAAATTGATTTCGTCCACCTTGATGAGCAGCAGGCCAGCAATTTCAGGTGGAGGGGGAGTGTTTCTGAAAAGATTGGGCTTTTTTCCTTAGTGATTGCATTTTCATTTTAAGCTTAGTTCCAAAGGCTTGGACTATTTGGATCTGCTTCACTTCTACTTCCCTTCTTCTTTTTTTTCTTTTAAAAAAATAATTTATTATTCTTATTTTATTATATTTATCGATGAAATTGGCAGCTTGTTCTCCACTTAGCAGTAGGAATATAGATATTGGGTAACCTAATCCAATCTGAACTTGAATTCATTATATATATATATATAGTGTTCTTATTTTATTATAGCAGCTGTACTCAACTTAGCACTAGGAATATAGACATTGAGCATTCTAATCCCATATGAACTTGAATCCATATATATATATATTGTTGCGGCCAATCCCCTCGTCGCCTGATCGTCGGAGACGTGCACCTGCAAGGAAAGTCCTCACTGATCGGAGATGTCTCCAGTGGGGACCCTCTGATGCTTAAGTCAGAGAGAAGACTAGGCAACAGTGAAAAAAATTAGGGGCTCAATGAGAGAGAGACCTTACCAAAATCGTTGCCTTATTTCATTTTATAGAAGAATGCGGTATGGTCCCGTCATTAATGGTGTAGACAACTGGAGAGTTGTCAAATCATCGAAGACTATCAAATCATCGTGGGTTGTTAGGTCATTAGAATTAATCCATGTTCTTAGCAGGACAACGTCCCATGGCGGTCGTACAGCATGTCCTTGACAGGATAACAGCCCATGGCGGTTGTATGGTGTTTGGATGGGCTGGCCGACTATATGTCGGTATTTGGTTGCCGAAACGTCGGATGATGACTCAGAAACACCGTCGGCTGATCTGGGGTCTTGTGGAAGTCGGATGTCGGCTGCCATCCCCGACAGCGAGTCGGTGATATGGGTTCGGCCGTTTGGTCAGTTGGAAACAGTATTGATCTGTTTGGCCGGCATACCTTTGGCCGAATATTGTTGGCAGTCATTGTCGGAGTCATCTGTCCATCCGGTGGGTAGAGTCGGGTGTCGGGCGGACCGTTCCGAGGATAAGTCGGCATATAGGGGTCAGCCGGTATATCCCAACAATTGCCCCCCCACTCCTGAGTCTGATGTCGTGTTGGTCCGCGTTACCACGTGGGCGGCGGCCTCGGGCGAAAGGAGTGGTTTTCCATCACGTCATGCCCCGACTCTGCCGATCGTACCAACAGACGAGCCGGTGTCAGACACCTCATCGGGAACACAAACCGCCGTCGGCTAATTAATTTCGAGACGCGATTTTTTCGCCATGCGTCGAAGGGCTATTGGGCCGGAGTCGTTCGCACGGATGGAGGCAACGTGGATGGAGGCGATGTGGCTCGATCTGGGGCAGGTGCGTCGAACCGTCGGACCGAGGAAGGGCCCAGGCGCTGCCATATGTCAACATCTGAGAAACCCTCGTTTGGCACGCTTTCATCTTGACCATCGAAGGGCTTTATATATATACGGCCACTCATATCCAAAGCTTCACTTTTTACTGCCCTGTTTCTGACGCTGAGGTCTGTCGAGTTGTCCTCCAATCCTAGGTAGCTGTTTCCATCCTCCTTCTTTGAAAGCTCTTCTCGAAGCTTTTCATTCTTATCCCTTTGCATCTTTCTTTTTATTCTCTTTTCTTGGGGCTAGCGTTATGGCTAGAACCTCTCCTCGAGGAAGTCAGTCGGAGAACCCGACCAATGATTTTCGATCGACCCCGGAGGTGGAGGCTTCTTCACTTTCGGGACCGAATGTCGAACGGCTTAGGGAACAATATGGTATCTCGGAGCAGCTTCGACTTTTCACCCCTGGGGCTGAGGGTCGGGTTAACAACCTGCCTCCAGGCCAGGTGGCCTTTTATGTTGAGGACCTTCGGGCTGGTCTTCACTTCTCGATTCTGGAGTTCGTCCGAAATGTCTTGGATTATTACGGACTTTGCCCGACGCAGCTAGCATCGAACTCAGTCCGATTAATAATCAGCTTCGCTTTGTTGTATCGGCTCTTGTCGACCTTTCCCTACATCTCTCTCTTTCGGGCATTCTTCATCTTCCGACCCCACCCAAAAGCTCGAAGGTGGTGGTTCTTCAATCTGTGGAAGGGTCTTTCATTCATTACCGATCTTCCATCGTCGATCCACGGGTGGAAGAATCAATTTTTCTTCACTACCCTAGGGGTTTCCTTCTCGCTAGGGCGACCCTCGAACTCAGTCGAACCAAAACAGTCGAGTGGAGGCAGAAGATCGAGAGGACTTTCACTGACTGAAGGATATGTCGGTGCCGAAGCAGAGAGAGCTCGTCACCAAACAAGCTCTCTATGACGTCGGCCTAAGTTCGGTTCCCCGCTTAGGTATAGTTCGGTCTGTCGGTCGTCTTTTGACTTTTTCATCTATTTTCGAACTTGTGCTAATCTTTCGTTGAAATTGCAGGCATGCTGCTGAGAGTAAGACTAACAGATGCCGATATTCGGCAGCACGCGGTGAGAAAGAGATCGGTGCCTGGGGTCGGACCTTCGCGGCCACCCAAGAGGCCCCAGACATCATCTCCGACTGCCGTTGCGATGGCGGTTGCACAGCCTGACACCGAATGAGCATCGAGCTTTGAACCAGTCATCGCCTTATCGATGCCGGTGGTGCCACCCGAGGTGCCGTCCGAGGAAGGGGTGGCAGAGGGGGCAGCCGAAGGAATATCGATGGCCTCGCTTGTGGAAGAGGTTCGGGTCGAAGCACGAGAGCCCGAACGACCTGCGGTGGCTCCCATCGTGCCCTTGGGAGGAACTCAGTCGAGTTCAAGCTTTCCATCCTTCTTCGATCTCTGGGCCTGGGCGACTGATCGAGGGAAGGCTCCGATGGCGTCGACGGACAACACAAGGTCGGCAGACCGCATCGCATCGTCCGACGTTCAGGTTTCCGAGGGAGCATCGGCCCTGGCCAACCACAATTTGGCTAGGAGGTTGTGTCAGGCAACCATTCTCCCGACCGATCGGGAGCTCTTGAAGAGTCGACAGGTGATTGAGATGCTCTCTTCATTCTACCCAACCATGATCGAGGTGAGTTCTTCTTTTTCTTTCCTCTCCATTATTATTTTCATCATTTTATTTTTCTGACGATTGGCCTTCTACTTGCAGCTGATCTACAACATGTCTGAGTTGGAGGTCAGATACCGAAGGTTTGGCGACATCCGGGCGGCCTGAAAGGATAGGACGAAAATCATCGAAGTCGAGAAGGCGGCGCTGGTGGAATAGTTGAACCTGTCGGTCGACTGCGAGGCCAGGCTCGAGGAGGAGATTTTCTGACTCACCGACGACTTGGCTGCCTCGGAGGCCGAACTTCAGTCGGCCCGCGAGCAGGTCAAGCGCAAGACCCATTCCGCTCATCGACTGCGGTGTGAGTGGGACGGTTGCATTAGTGAGCTCGAGGCCGAGCGCGAACAACTTCGGGTCCACCTGGAAAATCTGGCCAAGGCCGAGGAGAACCTGTCCTCCGCCCAAGCCGATGCCGACATAGCGAAGGCGGAGGCGGAGTCGGCTAAAGAGGCGTTGAGCCAGGCGATGGAGGACTTTCGAAGCTCGGACGAGTACTGGGAGGAGCTTCTCGAAAGCGGCTTCGCCTCCTACCGAGTGGGGTACGAGGATGCCCGGGATGCAATTCAGAGGCTATACCCGAAACTCGACCTGAGCAGCATCGTCCCTCTAGGGTCGGAGGATCAAGCCGCAGAGGAGGAGGCCGACCCAATATCGAAGGATCAGACGGCTGCGGAGGAGGCTGTCCCTGGGCTGGTGGAATGAGCTATCGAAGGTGAGGTGGCTCCAACCTTCGATCCCACTCTGACCTGAGCGGGTACATCGATCGCTTTCGAACCCTTCTCGATCTAGGAAGTCTATTCCGATGAGTAGTCGGAGTATCTGCTCTGTTGTTTTTATTTTATTTTTGTTTCATTTTTGATACTTGTAATCAGGCTTCGATCCAATTTTGTAAGTCTAACTTCAACTAAATGAAATCGAAGACTTTTCAAATTTTTCCCTGCATGCGGTTCAAAATGTATGTCTCACCCAGACATCTCCAAGTGTATAGATCAAAGATCTGACATACCTCGTTAGGACATTCGGTAGGATCCAGTGTAGTTAATCAAGATAGTCAGTAGCATGCACTATGCTAAGGACAGAGCAAGCCCCGATCACAGATCGACGTCCTGACTGTCATACAGGTTATGTAGGATTCGATGGTCGAGAGTCGTTCGATGCAGTTAGCTTGGGTGTCGATTATAGGTCGAGCGTCTGTCACCTAGACCTTGGTCGGGCATGCACGTCGAGTCGGGTGTCGATCAATCTCCGAACGTAGCTTGTTGATACGATCATTCCGTAGAATCTGATAGTCGAGTAGTATCCGACGTATTTGGTTAGGATAACGATGACAAGTCGAATATCCGTTGCCCGGCCCTTGGTCAGACATATATGTCGTGATGTATGATAAACGGTGGCAAGCCGAATATCCTTTGACCGGTCGTGACCAAGTTGGTATGTCGCAAGTAAGACCTCGGTCATCTTGATGTTTTGTCCTTCTTAGTCGAAGCCAAGTCAGCAAGTTAGCCAGCCGCATTGATTGAGAGTCGACTGTGGAAGGAGCGTAGCTTTAACTTAGGGAGGTTTCATCGCCAGCGCTGGCCTTCCATTAGTATAGACAGAACGGTTCTCGTAAGAGTCCGATGTGTCATCGACGATCGAGCCATAGGTTCCCAATGAAACGTTGGGCCCAAGTCGGGGCGTCGGGGCTCGTACTTCTGGCGAGGGCCGACCCACGGTGGAGAGCCAAACTTTGTTGACTCTGGGGTTTTGAAATTGAGTTGTATTCCGAACAAGGGCATACAGAATTCACTGATGGTACAATTTCAAGTTGTCGGCATTTCAAGTCCGGGGAATGGCTGTCCCTTCCAGGGTCTCAAGTTGGTAGGCGCCCGACCTACAGGTGTTCGCTATCTTGTAGGGTCCTTCCCAGTTCGGAGATAGTTTTCTTTGATCCAGAGGCTTCAAGACTTCCGCCTTCCTTAAAACCAAGTCTCCCGATCTGAAAAACTTTGGCTTAACTTTAGCATTGTAGTATTGGGCCACTCTTTGTCGGTAGGAAGCCATGCGGAGTTGAGCCTCGCGTTGGAGCTTGGGTAGGAGGTCTAAGTCAGCTCTCTGACACTCGGAGTTGTCTGGTTCACAGTATTGCTTAACTCTGGTCGATGGTAGTCGATCTCAAGTGGGATCATTGCCTCCATCCCATAGGCCAAATTGAAAGAAGATTCTCTGATCGGAACACGGGATGTCGTTCGATACGCCCACAGGATCAAGTGCAATTCCTCGACCTATAGGCCTCTGGCTTCATTCAGTCGAGTCTTTAATTTACGCAGAATGGTCCGGTTGGTTACTTCGAC
This sequence comes from Elaeis guineensis, assembly GCF_000442705.2. Classification (NCBI taxonomy): domain Eukaryota; kingdom Viridiplantae; phylum Streptophyta; class Magnoliopsida; order Arecales; family Arecaceae; genus Elaeis; species Elaeis guineensis. The sequence continues at coordinate 26,355,072 of NC_025993.2, read as the reverse complement.
TTCCTCATTGGACTGTAAATTTCGACCAAGATCAGCTTATGCGTGATATGAAATCTTGCACAGAACTCTTTGAAGTCTTGATTGTCGAACTGTCGCCCATTATCGGTGATGATAGTGTGTGGCAGTCCGAATCTGGAGATGATGGACTTCTGGATAAAGTCTTCCATCTTATGCTCGGTGATTTGCGCCAGGGGTTCGGCCTCCACCCACTTAGTGAAGTAGTCGATTGCGATGACTATGAACTTTCTTTGGCCAGATGTCGGAGGGAAAGGGCCGAGTATGTCGATCCCTCATTGGACGAAGGACCACGGGGTGACAATGAAAATCAGCTGGTTGGCGGGCTGGTGTTGTATGTTGGCATACTTTTGACATGGCTCACACCTCCGAACCAAGTCAGCCGCATCTTTCTTCATGGTGGGCCAGTAGTAACCTTGCCATAGGACTTTGTAGGTCAGAGATTTGCCCCCCAGGTGACTTCCATAGATCCCTTCATGCACCTCTCTGAGTGCGTAGTCCACGTCCGTCGGTCCCAGGCACTTTAGCAAGGGAAGGAAGAATGACCTTTTATAGAGTCGCCCGTCCATCATTACATATTGGGAGGCCAACCACCGGAGTCGCTTGGCTTCCATGGGGTCTTCGGGGCTAGTTCCGTCAGTCAGATACTGAACGATCGGATCCATCCAGCTTGGCTCGATCGTCAGTTGTAGCATCTCCTCAGCCTTGTCAACGCTCGGTTGCTCGAAACTCTCTACGAGTGTCTGGCCCAAAGCGTCGTAGGCGGATGTCGCAAGCCTAGAGAGTGCATCGGCCCGAGCATTCTCCATCCTGGAAATGTGGGAGATCTCAAAATATTTGAGGTGCGCCACAAGATCTCTCACTTTTTAAAAATATTTTGCCATGGTCGGATCCCGCGCTTCGAATTCGCCTCTGACTTGCCCTACAATCAGCTGGGAGTCGGAGAAGACTCTGAGGCTATCGATCCCGAGCTCCTTCACCACTCTCAAGCCAGTGAGAAGTGCTTCATACTTGGCTTGATTATTAGAGGCTTTGAAGTTGAATCGAAGGGCGTACTCAGTAACTACTCCCTCCGAGTTGGTAAGCAGGAACCCGATCCCGCTCCCTTGAGCATTAGAAGCTCCATCTATGTGTAATACCCAGGTTGACCCAAGGTTATATTCCGAGGTTGCAGCTTCTTTGGAGTTCCCATTTTCTGACATTTGGTCGGTTATTGGGCATTCCGCAATGATGTCAGCCAGAACTTGGGCTTTCAAAGCAGGTCACGATCGGTACTGCATGTCGACCTTGCTCAACTTCACCGTCCATTTCGTCAGTCATCCTGATGTGTCGGGGCGATGTAGGATCACCCTCAGGGGTTGGTCGGTGAGGACCATGATGGCGTGCGCTTGAAAATATGGACGGAGTCGTTGCGCTGATATGACCAAGGCAAATATCATTTTCTCTGCTCTTGAGTATCGAGTTTCGACTTCGTGGAGTACTTTGCTGGTATAATATATGGGTTGGTGAATTTGACTCTCGTTCTCCCAGACGAGTACCGAACTAACCGCCTCTGGGGTGGTAGCCAAGTAAAGGTACAATATTTCTTCGACCTCTGGCTTTACAAGCAGGGGTGGAGAAGTCAGATATTTTTTCAAATCTTCGAAGGCTTGCCGGCACTCATTCGACCAAGAGAAGTCCTTTGTCTGCCTCAGGGTTTTAAAGAACGGGAGGTATCTCTCAGCCGATCGAGAAATGAATCGGTTAAGTGCGATGATCCTTCCATTGAGCTGTTGTACTTTTTTTTTGATATTCGGGTGCCGCATGTCGATAATCGCCTTTATCTTCTCAGGGTTGGCCTCAATTCTACATTGAGAAATGAGGAACCTGAGAAACTTCTCCAAAGTCACTCCGAAGGTGCACTTGGTCGGCTTTAGCTTTATCCGATGTCGCCGAAGTGTACGAAAAGTTTCTTCCAGGTCTTGGATGTGATCTGAAGCCTGTGCGCTCTTCACCAGCATATCATCCACGTACACCTCCGTGTTGCACCTGATTTGAGCTTTGAAGACCTTATTGACGAGTTGCTGGTAGGTGACTCCGGCATTCTTCAGACCGAAGGGTATCACTCTGTAACAGTAAAGGCCCTTGGTGGTCACGAAGGCCGTATGCTCTTTATCCTCGGGTGCCATCCGGATCTGGTTATATCCGGCAAAGGCATCCATGAAGCTGAGCAGTCGATGATCGGACGTCGCATCCACCAGTTGGTCGATCTTCAACAGTGGAAAGCTGTCCTTCGGACAGGCTCGATTCAGGTCGGTGTAGTCGATACAGATCCTCCACTTTTCGTTAGCTTTCTTCACCATGATGACATTAGCGAGCCAGTCAGGATATGTGGTTTCTCTGATGAAGCCCACCTCGAGTAGTTTGTCCACTTCCTTATCGATGACCTTCTATCTTTCGGGGGTAAAAGATCGTTTCTTCTGTCTCACCGGCCTCATACCAGGGGTGATGTTGAGTCGATGAGTCATTATTTTTGGAGAGATGCCGGACATATCCGCTGACGACCAAGCAAATATATCGGTGTTGGCTTTCAATAGCTCTATCAACTGCTGTCGCTCTGGGTCGGACAATTGCGACCCGATCCAGATCACCTGTTCAGGATTCTTTGCCATCGGGATGAAAATCAGCTGTTCAGTCGGTTCACCCCGTTCCTCCTCTTTTCATTGGTCCAACTTGTCGATCGATAGGGAATCCTTCGATTTATTATTTTGAGTTGAGATTTGAAAGCATCACCGAGCGAGCCGTTGATCCCCGCGCATTTCTCCAGCTCCGTTTTTAGTCGGGAATCGGACCAGCAAGTGATATGTCGAGACTATCATTCTGAGAGTGTTTAGTCTGGATCTTCCAAGTATGGCGTTGTAGGCTGAAAGTACTCGGATGACTGTGAAGGTCAAGTAGACGGTGCTTTGTCGTGGTTCGGCCCCAGCTGTCACAGGAAGAGCAATTTCTCCTTCCACTATGACGGCATCCCCGACGAAACCTACTAGGGGCGTAGAGACTCTCCTGAGTTGGTTGGTCGACAGTCGCATTCGGGAGAAGGTCGAGTAAAACAAAACGTTAGTCGAGCTTCCATTATCAACAAGAATTCTTTTTACATCATAATTTGCTATTATTGCCGAGACAACAACAGCATCATCATCTGTAAAAATGATTACATCATCCTGACATGGCTTCTTCATCGACTCTCCTTCAGCAGTTATTCCTCGGTCCAGTCGTTTGAAGATTATGTTGATGACTCCAGCAGTAGGCTGATTGTTCGCTGCCTCTTCAGTCGGTTGGGGTCGTCGGTCAGGAAGGGGTTGAGTCGGTGGGTCCCTTCGATACTTTTTGAGATATCCTCATCGTATGAGGGCCTCTATTTCATCCTTGAGTTGGATGTATTGCTCGGTGTTGTGATCGTGGCTCCGATGGAATCGACAGTATTTTCTCTGATCGTGGCCCTTTATCTTCAGAGGTGGAGGTCGTCGCAGATATTTCGCTCCTTCGATCTCCATCAGGATCTGCACATGAGGAGCAAAGAGAGGGGTGTAGGAGTCATACCTGCGATGCGTCAGTCTCGGACTCTGCCATCGGGGCGATCTCGGGCTCCGTCGTCGGGGCGAGACCCGTTTATCGGTTGGGGGCCTGCTGGGTTCAACAGGAGTCCGATTTTTCTTCCACTTCTCCTTCTGGCCCTTGCTTTCAGTTAGACGTCGGTCGGAAGCTCCTTCGTCCGTGCGCATGTATTTGTACGCGCGCTCTAGCAATTCAGCATATGTTCGGAGGAGGGTCTTGTCCAAGGAATATGTGAATCGGGACCTCCTTAGCCCCCTCTTCATGGCTGAGATAGCCATGTCTTTGTTGAGGTCCCGAACCTCAAGTGTGGCCATGTTGAATCGGACTATAAAGTATCGGAGTGTCTCATTTTCTCCCTGCTTAAGGGAGAAAAAACTGTCCGAGATTCATGGCGATTTTTGACTGGTGCTGAAATGGACCATGAAAAAATGCTCAAACTGTCCGAAGGAATGGATACCTCCTGAGCGGAGGTCGGAGTACCAGGCCCTGATGGCTTTACGAAGTGTGGTGGGGAAGCCGATGCAGAGGAGGGCATCGGTTGCCCCTTGAATTGTCATTAGAGCCTTGTAGCTCTCCAGATGGTCAACTGGGTCGGTGGAGCCGTCGTAACGCTCCACATAAGGCATCTTGAACCGACTAGGGATTGATTCGTCGAGGACAAATCGGGAGAGAGGTTGGGTGGTCCGAAAGTCGATGTCGTTTGAAGACTTCTGACCATCCGTCTGGAGCTGGGCAAGCCGACGGTCGATTTTTTCGAACTTACGTTCGTAGTCGTCCAACCATCGATGTTGAGAAACCCCAGGGGTCGAACCTCCCAACAAATTTGAGAGGGAGGTGGACGGCATTCGCGGCTGCTTCTCCTTCCTCGCTCGCTCCAGCTGAGAAGGAGAGGGACATCGAGACCGATGGGTGTCGCATCGTGGCTGCCTCCCCCCTTCTCGGTGGGAGTGTCGAGATGGTTGCTCTTGAAAAGGAGATGGAAGTTGATGCGGGCATCGGTGGCTGCTTCTGGATGGCATCGGGTGCGTCGCCTGTTCTTCCGCCGATGGTTGTGGCAACTGGGTTGGTTGTTGTTGGAGGTTTTTGACCGCGTCCATTAGAGCAGTCATTTGCCGCACGATCATCACAATCTGTGCCTCCGTGGTCACCACGAGATGCGGAGAGCTGGGTTCCGCCATGGAGGGTAAAGGAGGGGCCTCTTCCGGATGGGAAGAGTGCCTCGTCGATCCGGTAGCTCTCGATCGCTGAGCCCTGATTTTTGTCATCTCGAGAGATTTTTCAAGCTCTATGGAGCTCGCTGTCTTACCACCACCGCGGCCCCTCCCCTTCCTGGCGTGCCAAATCTGTTGCGGCCAATCCCCTCGTCGCCTGATCACCGAGGATGTACACCTACAAAGAGAGTCCTCACTGACTGGAGATGTCTCCAGCGGAGACCCTCCGATGCTTAAGTCAGAGAGGAGACTAGGCAACAGTGAAAAAATCAGGGGCTCAGCGAGAGAGAGACCTTACTAAAACCGTTGCCTTACCACATTTTATAGTAGAATGCAGTATGGTTCCGCCATTAATGGTGTAGACAACTTGAGAGTTGTCAAATCACTGGAGGCTATCAAATCATCATGGATTGTCAGGTCATTAGAATTAATCCATATCCTTGGCAGGACAACGCCCCATGGTGGTCGTACAGCATGTCCTTGGCAAGACAATAGCCCATGGCGATTGTACGGCGTTTGGACGGGTTGGCTGACTATATGTCGATATTTTGTTGCCGGGACGTCGGGTGATGACTCAGAAACACCATCGGCTAATCTGGTGCCTTGTGGAAGTCGGATGTCAGCTGCCACCCCCGACAGCGAGTCGGTGATATGAGTTTGGCCGTTCGGTCGGTTGGAAACAGTATTGGTCTGTTTGGCCGGCATACCTTTGGCCGGATATTGCCGACAGTCATTGTCGGAGTCGTCTGTCCGTCTGATGGGTAGAGTCGGGTGTCGGTCGGACCGTTGGGTCAGTCGGTATATCCAAACATATATATATATATATATATATATATATATGTTGGGTATAAAATATCCTCCAGCCGAAGTTCGTGTCAAGAGTGACCCTTCAGGGATTCTACCGACGTCCGACCTTCGGCGACATCTTTCCAAACCTCTCTGACGGCCGAGCCTCCGCAACGTTCTCGAGTTCTGCCGATGGATAAACCCCCACCAGTGTCGATCAGATTCTCCACGACGGACGGACTCCATCCAAGTTTCTACGATGGTCGACCACCTTCTAGACTTCATCCGGGCTCCTACGGGAGCCGGACTTCTTCTTCGAACAGGTAGACTTCATCCGAGCTCCTACGGGAGTCGGACTTCTTCTCCGAACTCCGGTTACAGGTAGCCTTCGTCCGGGCTCCTACGAGAGCCAGACTTCTGCTCTGAACTCCTGTTGCAGGTAGACCTCATCCGAACTCCTCCAAAGGCCGAACTCTGAGCTTCTACTGCAAGCGATCTACTCCGAGCTTCTACTGCAGGCTTCGATCGAGCTTCCTCGACAAATGATCCCCATCCGGGCTTCTACGGAGATCGGACTCTGATCGAACTTCTGTAGCAGACAGATTTCGGACGAACTCCTACGACACATGGACTCCAGCAGCCAGACCCCTCCAGTGGATGAACCTCTCCAGCGCCATCCGACATCCACTGCCGGTCGACCCTCTACCGAATTCTGCGTGAAATCGAACATCGTCTACGAAAAGCCTCTGACCGAGCTCCTACAGCAAATGGCCCTCGCCTGCAGTATTAACGTCCAAGGCACCCAACGGTAGAAGGCTTGCCAGCAACATCCGAGCTCCTCTCAGATGGATAGCTACCTCTCTCTACCAGACACCTCAATCGAGCTTCGGCCGACAGGCCTGGACTCCCTGACAGGCCACAGTAATGGCCACGACTCTGCTCCACTTCCTACGATGGATTTCGCATGGCTCCACCACTCTCTGGCAAGTCGTGACAACGGACACTGCTCCACTCTCCGTAACAGGCTCCACGTGGTAGGCCACGGTGATAGCCACGACTCCACTCCGCTATTCTTCATAACAAACTTTTCCTGGCCCTGAACGGCCCACTACCAGATGGTTACAAATATCGCTATCAGTCTGTTGCACCCTCCACCTATAAAAAGGGGACCCCAGATACGTTGTTCTCTAAGCTCTAATTTCTATCTCGAAACTCTGCTAAAATTTTCGTTCGAGCACTCCATTCTTGTTGAAGCAGAGAACTGACTTGAGCATCGGAGGGTCTTGCCGGAGCACCCCCAACTCCGGTTTAGACTTTCTTTGCAGGTCCCGATGGCGACCGCGACTCCCTCGACTCCAGCTTCTCCGATGCTGGTGGATTTTTGCACCAACAGGATTGGTGCTAGAGGGAGGGTCCTGTGTCTTCGCAGTACTCTTGTTCTTAAAGGAGCGCTCAACGGGACCGCCTTCGGTCATCTTCTCCGACATCTTCTCCTCTGATTTTCTGCTTGATCTCCACCTGATGCCTCCTCGAAGGGCATCCTTCAGGTGGTCAACGGCCTCCGCGGCCAGATCCCAGCGAGCTCCGCAAGCCCCGGCCCCATCTCCGATTTCCCAGGCTCCTCTTCCTCCGACGACAGCAGTCGGCATGGAGCAGTCCGATGATCGGCCTCCGACCAATTTCACCAACACCATCTCGAGAGAATCCCGACAGGGAACAACCGGTGTATTGGCCGGACCTCCCAAGCGACAAAGGATTGAGGAATCCATAACCTTTACTGAGGAAGATGCTCGGAGAGTTCAATTCCCCCACAATGATGCGGTTGTAGTTTCTTTAAATATAACTAATTATGATGTGCGCTGCATTCTTATCGACAATGAAAGTTCGACCGATATTTTATTCTACGATGCCTTCTCAAAATATCCATCCTTGACGGTCATTTGGGGCCGATTAGCTCCCCTCTGGTAGGGTTTACCGATGATGCTATCCCGATGGAGGGGGTAATAACTTTGACTGTAGCTGTGGGTCGATATCCAAGATAATCCAGGGCTTTGGTGGATTTTCTGGTGGTGAAGGCACCGTCAGCCTACAATGCAATCCTCGGCCGACCTGGCCTCAATGCCCTTCGGGCCGTGGTGTCGACCTACCATCTGAAATTGAAATTTTCTACTAACCAGGGGGTCGGAGAAGTCAAGGGAGACCAAGCCTTGGCCAGACACTACTACAGCATAGCCTTGCAAAGAAGTGACCAATCTGACCTCTGTCTGATCGATGGATTGGACGCCCGCAATGATCTCGCTGAGGAAAGGGATGGGCCAATCGAAGATCTGGTTTCGATCCCTTTGGATGATGGAAATACAGAGCATGTGGGGAAGATCGGCTCCAACCTGGGGGAAGAGGTGCGGGCGCAGCTCATTGATTTCCTATGAAAGAATGCGGATGTTTTCGCTTGGGTTCCAACAGACATGCCGGAGATTGACGCAGAGGTCATGGAACATCGTTTGGCCGTTGATCCAAAGCATTGACCGACGAAAGA
>NC_025993.2:26204858-26346830 GCF_000442705.2 Elaeis guineensis | reverse complement strand
AGTCCGGAGTGGATCGTCGTGGAGTACGCACTGCGCTTCGAATTTTTTGCAATGAATAATGGAGTAGAATACGAAGCTCTGATCGCAGGATTGAGAATTGCCAAAGAATTAGGAGTAGATCGGCTCCAAGTTTACAGTGACTCCCAATTGGTAGTGGGACAAGTCAGCGGAAACTATGAAGCACGGAGGACAGCATGGCTAAATATCTTGAAAAGGTAAAGGAGCTCGTCCCCGCCTTTAGTAGCTTCAACATCAGGCAGATTCCAAGAGCGGAAAATATCAGGGCCGATCTTCTCTCCAAGTTGGCTACGCTGGCTCCGGCTGAATTGCCCAAGGGTGTTCTCTTTGAAGTTCTGAAGTGCCCAGTACGGAAGAATCGCGGCCCGTGATGGAAATTGGCTATGAACCCAGTTGGATTGACCCACTGGTGGCATATCTCAGAGATGGGGTTCTCGCTCATGATGCAAAAGAGGCTCGAAAGCTTAAAAATCAAGCCTCCCGATACATCCTTTATGAGGACAAGTTGTACAAGAGATCATACTCTTTGCCCCTTTTAAAATATCTCCGGCCTTCGGAAGCTGATTACGCCTTGTGGGAGGTGCATGAAGGAATCTACGGAAGCCATCTGGAGGCTAGATCCTTATCCCACAAGTTGCTCCGCCAAGGGTATTACTGGCCGACAATGTATCGTGACTCCATTGAATACGTCCGAAAGTGTGACCGATGTCAGAGATATGCCAACATCTAGAGACAACCCACCTCTGAGCTTACACCCTTGAGCGCCCCATGGCCGTTTGCGCAATGGAGAATGGATATCCTTGGACCCTTTCCCGTGGCGTCAGGGTAGAGGAAGTTCCTCCTGGTAGCAATTGACTATTTCACCAAGTGGGTTGAAGCCGAACCGCTAACGAAAATCACAGAAGCTAAAGTGCAAGACTTTGTCTGGAAGTCCATCGTTTGCAGGTTCGGCCTGCCAAGAATCCTAATTATTGATAATGGACGGCAATTTGCGGGAGCGAGATTCATCGAATTTTGTGAAGACCTAAACATCTCTCACAACTTCACATCGGTAGCCCATCCTCAGGCCAACGGCGAAGCCGAAGTGATCAATAGAACTTTGCTGCAAGGAATCAAGACAAGGCTCGAAAAAACGAAGGGAACTTGGGCAGACGAACTTTATCATGTGTTGTGGCATACCGAACTACTCAAAGATTGCCCACGGGAGAAACCCCCTTCGCTCTAGCCTTCGGAACGGAGGCTGTTATCCCAATTGAGCTCAAACTCCCATCAGCACGAGTCGTGGCATTTAACGAACATCACAATTCGCAAGGTCTTAAAGCCAACCTCGACTTGTTAGAAGAAAAGCGGGAGGTAGCTCAAGTTCGGATGGCAGCCTACAGACAGAAAGTCGCCCACTATTACAACTCCCGGGTCAAAAATAAAGTCTTTAGAGCAGGAGACCTGGTGCTTCGACGAGCTGCTGTCTCGCAACCTCAGGATCGAGGGAAGCTTGCCCCAAATTGGGAAGGTCCGTACGAAGTCAAGGAGGTAGTTCGGCCTGAAACTTACTACCTCAAGGAGCTTGGAGGAGCAGACCTCCCACGACCATGGAGCTCATAAAATTTATGAATGTATTACCGATAACTTTACTTTAAATAAAAATTTTATATCCACATGTCTTCTCTCTTGGCACGAGCCTATATCGACAGGACAATCAAAACAAACCGTGTCGGGAGCAGGAGGAGAACCTTATCTCGACACAATCGAAGGCCCGGTTACACTTAGATCGGATGGGGGAGAGGCCCTACAATGCCCATATGTGCCTCCACAGCCCTGTTAGGGACAGGAGGAGAACCTCGTCCTAACAGGAGCAAAGTTGAAGGCCCGGTTACACTTAGACTGGATGGGGGAGAGGCCCTGCAACGCTCATATATGCCCCCACAGCCCTGTTAGGGACAGGAGGATAACCTCGCCCTAACATGAGCAAAATCGAAGGTCCGGTTCCACTTAGATCGAATGGGGGGAGAGGCCCTACAACGTCCATATGTGCCCCCACAGCCCTGTTAGGGACAGGAGGAGAACCTCACCCTAACATGAGCAAAGGCGAAGGCCCGGTTACCCTTAGATCGGATAGGGGGAGAGGCCCTGCAACGCCCATATGTGCCCCCACAGCCCTGTTAGGGACAGGAGGAGAACCTCGCCCTAACATGAGCAAGATCGAAGGCTCGATTATTTTTAGACCGGATGGGGGGAGAGGCCCTACAGTGCCCATATGCGCCCCCACAGCTCTGTTAGGGACAGGAGGAGAATCTCACCCTAACATGAGCAAAATCGAAGGCCCGATTACTCTTAGACCGGATGGGGGAGAGGCCCTGCAATGCCCATATGCACCCCCACAGTCCTGTTAAGAATAGGAGAAGAACCACGTCCTAACCTGAGCTGAAATCGATTACATCAGAAATAGGGGAAGGATCTCGTCCTGACACCAATTAAGGTCTGATCATTCAAGACCAGATAAGAAAAAAGAAACCTTCTCAGCGGCCCCTCCGCGCTCCTGCGACCCCACTAAGAGCAGAGGGAAAACCCTCACTCGAGAAAAGAAAAAGAAAAAGGGGAGGGGGTTAAAAAGGAAAGCGATGAACTGCATCAGCGATAAATGAAAAACAAATTACATCAAAGATACAGGGAGCCTCGTCTCAGCGAGGATTGGGGCTCTTATCAAAATCTTCGATCTCCAAGAGAGCTCTCAACACAGGCCAAGGATAAGACGGCTTCCTCGAGGCGACGAGAAGCTCAGACCTTCGAGCTCGAACTTTGAAAGGAGGCATCAAACTCGAATGGTCCCAGACAAATCTGCGGCCATAAACAAAAGGACGGGTCAATGCGACGGCGATCAGGTACCTCCGAACGGCATCGATATCAAGCAAGGAAAAAGCCAAAAGAAGCTCGACAAACGATAATTCAACACGTGAGTAAAAGAGGTAACGGAAAATTTCTTTCTCATATCATTAACTAAGCATGCATTACAGAGCCCTTGAGGCTGAAGAAGAAAGATGATAAAAAAGTAAGCCGACGTGGTGACGACCAGGAACCTCCAGACAACATCAGTATCGAACAAAAAAAAAAGAGGGAATACAACAATAACAATAGTGAATGAAAGAAGTTCGACAGGCGACAATTTGACGCAAAGTGCGGACAAAGTAACAAAAATCTCCTTTTCATTCTCGATTAACAAGGTGTACATTACAAAACCCTGAGGATCGAGGAAAAAAGAACATTACTACAAGACTTGAAAAGAATACATTAGAGACCGCTTCAAGCTTTCGACTTCTCCTTCCGGTTCCATCCTTCTCAGCAGTATTTTCCAGTGCGTGTGATGAATCCATCAGATCTCGCCCCCCCGCCTCATTCTGCACCATTGCCGAAACCCTAACCCTAGGGGGAAAAGGGGGGATAGAATTCAAGGGGCGGCGGCAGCGACGGCAGCGGCAACGACGACCTGTATCGGGAAGAACCGAAAGTACCCTGGAGGCCGCGATGACGCCGGAGGTATGTGCCACCACCGTGTGCTCCCCGACAACCACCATCCTAGGTACTTCGACGAGGTCGGCATGCACTACTTCCACCACCCCCGCAATAAATTTTACTATCCCACCGTCAGCGCTGACCGCCTTTGGTCCCTCAACCCCGACGACGTCAAGAAACCCACCACAGCTTATGACGGCAACTCTACCCCCTTGACCGGTGTCGCCCCATTCAACTACTTCGAAATTCTCGGGCAGGACGCGCTCACCGGCTGGTTCCGTTATTAAATCCCTGTTGTTGAAGAAATTCTTCCTCGAGCCCCCTTCGAAGCTGTGGGAACCCTCGGTGGCAGTTCGGCAGCCGCTGAACTTGCAGGCCACTGTTCCCCCCCTCCTACTCCTCTCGATCCGTAGCATCCTCTCGAGATTGACCTCCAGGGCAGAAGCCCCGGCGGGAGAACTCCTCGAAAGGGCTCAGAAGATTGAAGGCGGCGGAGAGCCGACGGAGATGGCAAAGATTGGCGCGAAGAATGCTTAGGGTCGAAAAGGGCGCCGATGGGTGGCTAAACTCTCAGGCAGAAGAAAGGCGTCGTCTGGACTCTTAGGCGAAATGAAGTCCCTAGAGGGAAGGAGGGGATTTAAATAAGCGACGGGGCCTGGCGCAGTTATGGTGGCGGATATCCCTAGGTCAACCAATGCCCACCACGTGTCCCACTCACCGTGGCGTAGGGCTGACTGCTGGCGGGACCATTATGGTGTGGTGCTTGGGACTACGCTCCAGCGGGAATTCTGAAAGGACTCTTCGGATCGCCCTAATTGGAAAAAGACTCCAACACGCGCGCATTAAATGCCAGGATTTCCGAGGGCGGTCGTGCGCAGGATTCAAGGGAGCAACTTCGGCTGTGAAAATTTTTCTGTACTTCCTTCATTCGAAACTCGAAATCGAAAGTAGAGGGACTGGTGTTGGGTATAAAATACCCCCCAGCCGAAGTTCGTGTCAGGAGTGACCCTCCAGGGATTCTACCGATGTCCGACCTTCGGTGACATCTTTTCGAACCTCTCCGATGGCCGAGCCTCCGCAACGTTCCCGAGTTCTACCGACGGATAAACCCCCACCAGTGTCGATCAGATTCTCCACGACGGACGGACTCCATCCAAGTTTCTACGATGGTCGACCACCTTCTAGACTTCATCCGGGCTCCTACAGGAGCCAGACTTCTTCCCCGAACAGGTAGACTTCGTCCAAGCTCCTACGGGAGCCGGACTTCTTCTCCGAACTCCGGCTGCAGGTAGCCTTCGTCCGGGCTCCTACGGGAGCCGGACTTCCGTCCTGAACTCCTGTTGCAGGTAGACCTCATCCGAACTCCTACAAAGGCCGGACTCCGAGCTTCTACTACAAGCGATCTACTCCAAGCTTTTACTGCAGGCTTCGATCGAGCTTCCTCGATAAATGATCCCCATCCTGGCTTCTACGGAGATCGAACTCCGACCGAACTTCTGTAGCAGACAGATTCCGGACGAACTCCTACGACACATGGACTCCAGCAGTCGGACCCCTCCAACGGATGAACCTCTCCAGCGCCATCCGACATCCACTGCCGGTCGACCCTCTGTCGAATTCTCCGTGAAACCGAACTTCGTCTACGGAAAGCCTCTGACCGAGCTCCTACAGCAAATGGCCCTCGCCTGCAGTATTAACGCCCAAGGCACCCAATGGTAGAAGGCTCGCCAGCAACATCCGAGCTCCTCTCAGATGGATAGCTACCTCTCTCCGTCAGACACCTCAACTGAGCTTCGGCCGACAGGCCTGGACTCCCTGGCAAGCCACAGTAATGGCACGACTCTGCTCCACTTCCTGCAACGGATTCCGCGCGGCTCCACCACTCTCTGGCAAGTCGCGACAACGGACACTGCTCCACTCCCCGCAATAGGCTCCACGTGGCATGCCACGGTGATAGCCACGACTCCACTCCGCTATTCTTCATAACAAACTTCTCCTGGCCCCAAACGGCCCACTACCAGACGGTTACAAACGTTGCTATCAGTCTGTTGCACCCTCCGCCTATAAAAAGGGGACCTCAGATATGTTGTTCTCTAAGCTCTAATTTCTATCTCGAAACTCTGCTAAAATTTTCGTTCGAGCACTCCATTCTTGTTGAAGCAGAGAACTGACTTGAGCGTCGGAGGATCTTGTCGGAGCACCCCCAACTCCGGTTTAGACTTTCTTTGCAGGTCCCGATGGCGACCGCGACTCCCTCGACTCTAGCTTCTCCGACGCCGACGGATTTTTGCACCAACAATATATATAGTAATAACCACCCCAATATGCAATAACACTTTTTAATGCAACTATCTTATTTCTGTTCCAAACACATCCATCCATCTCAACAAAAAAAAAAAAAATGCCATAGCGATAACCACCCCAATATGCAATAACACTTTCTAAATGCAACTTTCTTATTCCTATTCCAAACACATCCATCCATCTTGGAAAAAAAGAAAAAAAAGGTTCTGCAGGCAGTCCAAATCGGTTTTTATCGCCGAAATTAAACATTAAATTTCCGTTGAATTAAGGAATATAATCTAGTGCAACAGAAGCAAGTAGACCGCTCTTGTAACTTGGTTTCTTGGTGGTGACCATCAAAACTCGTGTAGGCTTTGTCAGCATTGACTGTGGAATGGATCCGGGTGGTAGCATCACAGATAACATTACCGGGATCGTGTACCAACCCGATACCCAATTCATAGACACCGGGATAAACTACGAAATACCCACGAGTTATTGGATCCGCCACTCCCTTCCACAGTTAGGGACTCTCAGAAGCTTTCCAGATGGAGATCGGAATTGCTACACAATACATCAAGTGAACCGGGGTGAAAAGTACCTGATAAGAGCTTTCTTCGTTTATGGTAACTACGACGGTCAAGACAGCGCAAGCACAGGTAGCCCGCTGCAGTTTGACCTTCATCTTGGCGTCAATTACTGGAGAACGCTGAACATTACCGGTCCATTCTTTTTCTATCCGTTGGAGATCATTACTGTTGCGAAGGACGATTATTTCTCAGTTTGTCTGGTGAAGACCGGGTCCGGAACTCCGTTCATATCTTCGCTTGAGTTGAGGCTTATTGACGGTGTGGATGTTTACACGGACGTAAACCAATCCAATTCCCTTGTGTCCGCTTTCGCTAGAGTCAATTTTGGGGGAGGTCCTGGCTTGATCAGGTAATGTAACTATATTTTGCAGTTCACAGTACATGATACCAATATATACGTGCACCAACACACACACCAATAATCATAGTTTATTGCATATTTATCTTCCAAATATCACTGTATAGATAACTCGTATTTCATTTTCATTTTGCAATGTTATACCTTTCACTATATTTTGACAGCATAAATAAATAGCCATTTTAGGTATAAGTTAACTCTATTACCCTTTTGTATTAATACCTCTTGAAACTGAAAAAATTGAAAATTTTTTAAGAGTATCAATGCAAAGTGATGAATTAATCATTTTATTTTATTTTATTTTTGACATTTAGGGGGATGAATCCCCATAATTCTTATTATTGCGGCTTGTTTCTGGTTGACGCCGGAAGTTGAGGAAACGCTGCACTAGAGCAACCTGTAAAAAAGTCCGGGCCAGAGGATTGTGCTCCAGCGAGGATCCTCCGACGCTCAAATCAGAACGCGCAAACAGAGAAGCAGAGTTTTTGGTTATATGAAAGGGATTACTTATCTGGATCCTCGGGGTTAGAGTATTTATAGAGAATACGACTGTGTAACCATTTTTGAAAGATAAGCTGGCCAAATCTGGCACGGTTATTTGGTTGCGATTCTCTGGATCAGGTGATTATACCGACATGATTCTCTGAATTAGGCAGTTGCACCCAGATAGGAATGATAGCTATTACCAGTTGGTGCCTGTCTTTTTAATCCTGAGCTCGGTCGGTATGCTTTCAAGAAAAAATCAGAAAGTGTGGTGTGCTGACTAGGAGTTGGGACTGATAATTTTCTGACCAAGACTCGGTTAGATGGGTTGATCCGGATGTCTAACCAATCTGCAGCTGTTATGCCGTCCAAAGATTGTTCGATATGCAAGTCGAATAAGGATCGGAAGCAACTGGAGATCGACTAGTTGATTCTTCGACTAAGGGTAGGACCAAATCTTTTCCGTTCAGGATTCGCGTAACTAACCATCCGATAAGAGATCGGATCAGAAACTGACTGACGAGGGGTCGAAGAAGATGACCTCCGACCAAAGGTCAAGACAGACATTTGCCGACTATGGGAAGGCAAACCACAACAACCAGGCTACTTGAGAGGTGCTGATATGGACCTGAAGAGTCATAATGGGTTTAAGTCTTTATACATCATTGACCCATTTCAGATCACTCCTAAGACTCATTGTATATCCAACCCATCCTCGAAGGCTAATTCTAGCTAGAATTAAACCCCTGCTCCATTTTGCCTAAATGCCAAAAGAGCGATATCATCTTTTAGCCGGCATTCTCAGTTAATCCCTTCATATTTAAAATAGCTATTTTCTACTGCCAGCAACCAACAATTCGATGAGAAGGGCAACAGTACAGATATAACATGAACTAAGATGTGTGTGTGGTGATTTTCAAGGGCAAAGATTCAACAAGTGATATTTGGAGGAGCAATTTGATTACAATTTGTCCTTTTTGGTGTATTTTTTGTTCGCAGGACATCCTATATACTATCATATAACTACATGATGTGCTGTTCTTTAAAAAAATTCACAAAGCAACATAAAAGAAGACATAATAGTTCAAACAAAAACCCTTTCCCAGGATCTTTAAGTTACATGAAGTTTTTTGTTTGTTTGTTTGTTTTTTTTTTTTTATTAGGATCAATATTGCTCCTTTTCTTGCTTATGCAACATATTTTTCAATGCAACTATGTAAAAATTATATGAAGATAAAATTTTTGTATGCGATTTTTTGAATAAAAACTAAGTTTAGTTTAGTCATGGATCCATAATCAAATGTTATTTAACCTACAGATGAAGTTAATGGGAACGATGATTTATTTGAGTTATTAAGAATTTACTTTTATTGTTCTGTAACTATGCATAAGAGTAAGAATATGGTAGTGATAATTCATGTTGTTATACTCATTAAAATCCTTGTTTTTTAGTTTAAAAAAACAAAGAAATGATGACATTTCCTGGGCCTTCATTGGACAGCATGTGGGTTGGGCGACTGGTCACTTGAGTGGTGCACACTTGCTCATTCATCATTGGTGAGGTCTATGGGTCATGATGGACTAGAAACCAGTCTGAAAATTGCAATCTTGACAAAAAAAGCAAGTTAGCATATGCAATACATGATTGACATAAATAATAATGAGTAAAGAAAGAAAATTTTATTTAAAATTTTATATTTTATATTTTTATTTCTAATTATAATTTTATAAAAAAATATTATTATTGAGTGCTGGTGACTAGGCCATCTAGCTAGTTGGTGTGCTGGAGAGTTCGATCAAGTACTATATGGATCAAGAGAGTTGATCGGAGATCTCATATGCCACCCTAACAAATGAATGATAGTTATCAAAATTTGGATACAATGCAACTAGGTCAATCACGCCTAATTAGTGACTAAGGAAAAGAGATTAAGGTCAAACCTTTGTTCCAATGTCAGGCCTAGTCTTGAAACATCATAAACAAGGAAGCTCTCTTGATGGAGAGTGTTTGGTGGATGGCTCTCTAATGCTTAAGATAACTCTAAGGAAAATAGCAAAGATATTGTGTGAATGGCAGAGAGATGGAAACTCTAGAGCACTTAGGACAGAGAACCTACTTTAAGTTTAGGAGGTTAAGACTTAAACTTGGAGCTTAAACTTACCTGAAGAGTCTTCTTAGAGTAGTTGTGTAGGAAAGAGATGGTACCCATTGTTATGGAATCTTGCGACATGTGAATCAACCGTTTTAGATAACTATTCGCAAATTTAGATGATATCATGTGCATAATTTTTTGACATGTCAATTTCGTGTATCTCATCATTATAAAAACCATTTACCATAATGAGCCAACTGTAGCTAGATAGGAGGAGATTTGTACATCTCTGTTTGCCTTTAGACTAGTCACATGGTGAGAGCGAGTTGGCTAATGTGAAAGCTTTATAGCATGCTCGTGGCAAATTTTGGTCGGTTGGTTCTATCATGATTGTCACAGTCAATTTCATGTATCACTTGTCTCTACTTCTGAGGCTGAGATACTTATTGACTTGGGTAAAAGAAGTAGAAAAATTCATGAGAACGACTAGCTGAGGTGCCATGAATGCAAGTTGCAGAGTCAAAATCATGGATTGAGCTACTACCACTGTCCTTTCAATTTTGTTGTAGGAAACTTTTGGACACTATATTATGAGAGATGTGATGGCATCCGCATTTCTCAAAGTGACATCATGAGTGGCAAGATTTTCTATACGATGATTGGACACTTTGTCAATTGTGATTCTGACGATGGTTTGGAGCTAAACGGCTAACTGACACATGCCTAAAAATTGAATAGCTAGTTTTAAATGGCTGCATCGATCAAAGGCCTTTGAGCATATGCTTTTTCTATATTTTGGTTTTTTGCTCACCAGTGCTAAGGAAAAAGAGGAAGAGTATGGCCGACCACCAATGGTGGTGACTAGTTTGCCATCTGTCTTAGTTTGTCTATCGCTAGCTTGTCCGTCAAAGTTTTTTTGGATGCCCTATCATTGCCATAAGTCTTTGGTGGATCCTCATTTCTTTCGGTATTTCTTTGACTTTCTCTAAGTTCTCTTTGTCTTCTTCCCCCTTTTTTTTCAACTATGGAATTACCATTGGAGGAATGGTCGATACACAATAAAAGAATAGATCAGGACTCTCTTGACTGAGCCTCCAGTGGGTTAGGTGAGGTGATGCTTGAGGTTGGTTTAGGCTCGGATATTAAGAAAAGTACCTTAAAGTAGACGATGAGTAACTCTAAGCCAAGTACCACATATCTCATACTTTTATTCTAGAGTTGTCCGGCACTTCTAGTCAAAAGATATATCCTTAAGAGAACCGAATTGCCCTCTATAATGAAACTCTGAAAGTAGACCTAAGACTTCTGATTCTTGTAATCATTGCTGAGCTACTGGATCAGTACTAGTTGATTCCAACCCAACTCCTTCCTAATGCTTGGCAGATTATAGTTGATTTTTTTACCTCTCTACCCTCTATAAGTTTGTCCCAACCATGGGGCTGTTCCAAGTCTTTTTTCAAGTGAAAATGCACTCTTGGAGGAAAGGTTGGTAGTAGCTTTATTGTTGAAAAGGTTACAATATCCTTCCTTATGGTCCTTCCTCTATTCATGCTTAGAGGGGTCAATTTTTCTTCATCACCTCAATGGATCCATGGGACTTCATGATACAATAGAGGACGTCAAGGAAGAAGGCATTAAGCCTCTATACCCTTTTGTTAGATGAGGAGGAGGCGGCGGTCGATGCTCATAGGAGATCAAAGCTCCATCTTATGCTTAGTTGCTCTATGATGAAGCATTGGCAAATATCAACATCCAGCCCACTTCTTTTAAGGTTAACCTTCTTTGTTCATACTTTCTTATCCTTCAAAAATTGTAGCTCGATTGTTTAATCAATTGGCCTGATTTTGTATAGATAAAGTTTGATTTCAGTAGCCTTATGCCTGAAGTAGCTAAGAGTACTCCTCCTAAGAGGAAGCTTAGCAACAATAAGGCTAGCCCTTCGATAAGGATGAAAGTAAGGAAAAATAAGCCGAGTTCAACTTAAATTAGTGAAGGATGTCCATCTAAGGTGATGGTGGAAGCCTTAATTTCTACTCACCCATCCACTTTGGTAGCTTCTTTAAGAGTCCTTGAGGGTGTACCTCCTCCTTTGCTTATGGGCCCAACCTTGGATTCGACAGTTGATGTCAAGCTTGTAAAGGTTCTAGTTGTCATCAAGGAAGCCATCTCTACCTTGGAATTATCTAGCTTCCATCCTAGAATGAGCTTCAAACTCGAGTGCCTAGATCTTGATTGCATCGACCTCATAGCAGGCTCTAGGAGCATGATTTTCTAGTAGCTACCATCTTCATCTTAAGAGACTGAGCTAGATATTTTTTTGCCAACATGGTCACTTAGACCTATAGACTTTGTCCTCAATACTCCTAAGCTCATAGGATAAATGGTGAGGGGGATGATTCCTCCTCAAGTTGTGATGCTTCTTCAAAACTTGACAATGAATCAAGTCATTGATTCAACATGCACTACCGTGGTTGAGATAAGTTCTATAGATTGAGAGTTGCTGTGGAAGCCTAATTGTTCTTTGTTAACTCTATCATTTATTCTATAGACCTTTTAGACAATCCATGCTTTAGCGGCCATCATTTTGGGCTATCGAGAGAGTGGAGATGGTGGAGCATAAGATTCACAGGATAGAGTAAGGGAGAGCTATGACTAAGTGAGATCATGCTATTGCCTAGGATGCCAAAGAGAGCACCAAGAAAACAGACTCATATCACTCTAGGGAAAAAGGATGACTTTAAAAGAGCTCATGTTGAAACCAAGAGAAGGCTGGAGGAATCCAAGTAGGAAGTAGAGAAAATAGCAACCAAATTAAAGAAGAGGTTGCTTATCTTCAAAAGGCTCTTCGAGTTATAGATGACCAAACATTAGTTGCTAAAAATAAACTAGCCTAAGCTAAAAACTAAATAGCACAAGCCAAGGAAGAGCTTTCCAAATTTGAAGATACAGCTACCCAGATTAAGGAGAGATCTATTCATGCAGAGGATAAGTTTGCTCAATTTGAAGAAAAGGCTACTTGAGTTAAGGAAGAAGCTGCTCAGATTGATGAGAAGGCTACTCAAGCTGAAGAGGAGCCTACTCTGGTTGAGGAGAGAGCAACCCAGGCCATCAAGAAAGGCACTAAGGCCAAAAAAAGGATGACACAAGCTGAAGAAGTGGCTCAGTAGGTTGTCATGGAGTTCATAAGCTTTGAAAAGTTTTGCAATGAGCTGCATTAGGCCTCCTAATATTCTTTCAAGAAAGACTTTCAATATTGTAAAGATAAGTTTGCTAGTCTACTCTCAAAGGCCAACCTCAATTAATTTACCCTTCTGGGTTCATCCTTAGGTGGAGATGAGGAAGAAGAAGATGGTGGAGAAGAAGGAGGGCATAGATTAGTAGCTCATTTATAATGAGCATGATTTTGTTGTTCATTCATCAAGAGCATTTTGTATTTCCTCGTGTAATCTCTTTCTTATGCAATGAAATATTCCTTTTATCTTTTATTTGAGTTTTGTGCCAAGTATTCTATTCCGAATGGTTGATTTGTAGACTTAGCTGAAATTCTGCTAGGTCCTTTGGGTCATTTAAAATAGATCAATACTTTAGTTGGTAGATCTAGTATAGATCGGTATTCAAACCGATATAAGTCTGCTTAGTTAATCAATACACCAAATTCTTTGTGGCAAGTATGTAGATGTCCTAAGTTGAATTCAGATATGGCTTGCCCCCTAGCTACAGTATGATTGGGATTATGCATCTAGAGTTGTTTCTCAGTATCATTGTTTTGCCTCAAGAATGTGTGCATGATGTCAGGCTTGCTCATCATGTGTTCTAAGAAATAACTTTCAGATTCATCACTTGATACAGATTTTACTCGGATATTGTGCTATCTTTATGAGGTTAATAACTCTAGGCAATGACAATTTGGAAGGTGAATTGCATGGCATGTCTTCTAAATGGGTATTTGAACCATCAAAGGCTCAAAGAGCTTGACATGTGGCTAGCCATCAAAGAGGATAGCTTGATCTTGACCATTCAAGAACTATATTAAAGAAGAGGGAGGTTGCCACTTGTGTATAAATTAGCTTCTATTTTCCTCCCTTCATCTTCTCCAATTCTTCACCCATTGTTGCTGCCATAAGATATCCTAATTCATACAAGGGGACCAGGAAAAGATTCTTTAGCTAGTTCTTTACACTGCTTTGCTCATCTCAAGCGTCTTAGCCCTTAATTAGTAGCATCTCCATTAATTTCTTATCTTTGAGGGCGTAATGTAGCATTATCAAGTAGGTATTTGGTCGTCTTAGATTTCTCGTACACCATTTGCACTTGGAAACCAAATCAATAGATAATAAGTGGAAACAATAACATGCAAGGTGTTTAGGCTGGATTGTCTTGGTATTACATTGTAGGCCAAAGTGACCTTGATGACTAAGAAATCAAGCATCAAAGTCTAGCATGGTGCTTGTCTAGCAGTAATAGGAAAGGAGATGATACCTTCCATGGAGATCAGGTCTACTGAGAACTTGACCAAAACAGAATTGATCTTTCAAAATCAATCCTTTGACAAGTTCATTTTATAAAAAGCATCATAAAATAAGATATCTATCGAGATTTCATTGTCAATCAAAATTTATTTTACATCATAGTTTGCAATGGTGAAGAAAACTACAATAGTATTATCGTCGGGAGTCTGGAAGTTCTTAGCATCAATGTTTTGGAAGAAAATGATCTCATTTAACCTCTACCTCTTCGTAGTTGGGCTTCCTATCTAGGCTATCTGAATATAAATCTATGTAGTCAAGCTTGTTTCACCCACTAGTCATCCAAGATGACATTATTGATTCCACAATTGATCGATTATCAATCTGCAGCTCAAGGGTAGGTTGTCCCTAACCTAAATCACTTTGGTCTTACCAATGGATGATGTAGGCACCAAAGAAGCCCTGCTCGATGAGGTCTCAATTTTATTTTTTAACCAATAACAGTCCTCAGTATTATGCCTATAGTCATGATGGAAATGGCAAAACTTGCTTGTATCCTTATAAGCATTAGACCTCATCTTCTTTGGACACCTAACAAACTCTTGATTCTTGATCTTCATAAGAATCTATCTTCAAGAAGCATTAAAAGGTATGTACTTTCGAGCCTTTGAGGAGGATTTCTTGTCGGCAAGAGTTCTCCCCATCTTTGTTGAGCTTCTTATAGGGCTCACTCAAGTTATCACTAGCACACTTATTCTTTTGCTTGCTGATCTTTACATTGCAATGATCTACCATGGTCTTTTCAACATTCATATACTTATCAGAGGGGTTAGGAGCTTATTGGAGTCCTTCGAGAATCTCTTTTTTAGAGAGAAGAGGAATTGGCTTATTTTCTACATTAAAATGGCTAACATAGTCTTGAAGGGACTCATCTCCCTTTGTTTGATGGTGAAGAGGATGACAGAGTTCTTCTGCTTCTCTTGTACTAGGCGGCAAACATTTTTCTAAGCTTCTCAAAGAAGTAAAATGGAGCTCGATTGAAACCTAACATACCATATCTAGATTGCCTTCTGGAGAGTAGCTAGGAAGGCTTTGCATATCACTGAATCGATTGCTCCCTAAAGCATCATAAAAGCCTTGAAGCTCTATAAGTAATCCAAAAGGCTGATGATGTCATCATAAGTTTTGAGCTATAGCATCTTGAATCGAGGAAGAATGGGTTTTTCCATGATCTTTGCTAAAAATGAAGGCTTGGTGAACTCTAAGTTGTTCCCAAGCCCACCCCAATGTTGTCACAATTCTTCGAGGTACTAATCTACCTCCTCCAACTCATGGTTGATGTCCACCATCCTCTTGGAGCCATATATAGATCGACAGGGAGAAGAATGTCCTATCATGGAATCCTCCTATGAAGATGAAGTGCTAGAGGATAAATACTTTTTCCTCATCCTAGGCTCCATGAATGAGAGTGATGGCTATGAGCCATCTTCTTCAAGCTTTGTGGACTAGAAGTTTGGCAGTGTGCTCTAAGCTTCAATGAGGGGATCAATGACTATAGGGTGCTTTTCCAAAGCTTAGAGGGCAGGAGTGTTGGCTTCGCTACGAAATTTACAGAGAAAAGTGTTGGCTTGCTTGTATTGGAACTCCATGATCACCTAACTTGTGAGCCTCCTGATGCTACTGTTGTATTGAGGGTTGGTGGCAACTTGTTGCATGCTTTAAATGAGCATAATGAGTGCCTAATCGTACTATAGGAGTATCTGAAATTGCTTAGTGGTGATTGTCAAAACTGCCTGCATATCCACTAAAGGTAGAGCTGTTGTCAGAATCGAATCTTTCCTTACTGATCATAGATCACGGAAGCAGTAGCAAGGATGGAAGCAAAAGCTTCTTGGCGGATCAGATCAAGCCTAGAAGAACCCTAGGTGTGAGGAAGAAAAGAGGAGAAACATGAGAGAGGGAGAGAGAGAGAGAGAGAGAAATTAGGGAGAAAAGACTTCTATTCTGATTCCATTCTATCAAAGTCATATACAAAATTGTATATATACATGATCAATTTGATCCAAATCAAAAACTCTCCTGGCTAATCCAATTTGGTACAATTTTCAAGCCCATGTATACCCATGTCTTGCCTTGCACACCTATTAGACTAAACCCCTAGTCTAATTATTGGATTAGCTTCTTAAGACCTCCAAAATCAAGGTCTTAAGTCACTAGAATTAAACCTAATTCTAGCTCAAACTAGAATCCCATAAGTCTTTGGTTCGTGCCATCAAGCCGGCTCTGTCAAGGTCCGAATCGGCTCTAGCATGCCTTCTGCAGCATGTCAGGACACACTACTTTTTATTCTCCTGTCTGAGCTGGCTTTCTCAGGGTTTGAGCCAGCTCGACCTACAGTCGAGCCAGCTCGATAGTTGTGCCATCCATTGGTGCCAAAAATATAGCTCTTTGTTTGCTGTCTGAGTCAGTTCTCTCAAAACTCGAGCCGACTTGACTGCTGGTTAACACTTCTGATGCTTTCTTCACATCTTGTCATTTCTTCATCAATTTTTAAGGCTTGAAAGCACCACACTTGAGCTCACAATCTCCATCTTGGTGCTCCTAAGTCTTTGTGAACTCAGTCCTATCCACCAGTCCCATCAGTGCCACATAATAGTAAAAGCTATTTCATGAAAATATCTTCATGAGTACATCAGCTAGATTCTCCTTGGTGTGAACTTTCACCAGCTCCACTTCACCATCTTCCACAAGCTCTCTAATCCGATGGTACTTGATATCAATGTGCTTCATTCTTGTATGATAAATGAAGTTCTGTGCAAGCAATAAAGCACTCTGATTGTTAGAATGTACTCTGATAGCCTCCTGTGGAAAGTCGATCTCCAAAGCCAAGCCCTTCAACCATAGGGCTTCTTTCAATGCCTCTGTGATGCCAATGAACTTCACTTCTGTAGTAGACAAGGTTGCTATAGATTGCAAGCAAGATCTCCATGAGATTGGACCTCCATATAGGCTAAATACAAAATCTATCGTTGAGTACCGAGTGTCCACATCTCCATCAAAATCTATATCTACAAACCCCTCTATTACCTCTTGAGCCTCTTTGGATATGTTGGAGTGTCCATCAGCATCTCCTTGCGGACCATAGTAAATACCAACTCCAACTATACCAGCCAAGTATCTGAAAATAACTTTCTGTACTTTTCAGTACTCCCTGCTAGGTTGCACTATAAATCTGCTCACCTAACTCACTGTATGCTATAGTACATAACGCTCCCCACACCAGAGGCATATGGTACTCTCTCTATCTCTTGAGCCTCCATCTCAGTCTTTGGCGATATAGTCTTCGAGAGTCTGAAGTGCCCGACACGTGGCAACTTTGTTAGTTTAGAATCCTTCATTCTGTATCTCTCCAAAACCTTCTTTATGTAGCCTCCCTGAGATAAGTGCAACAACCCTTTAGATCTATCTCTGTTGATCTCCATACCTAAAATCTTTCATGCAGGCCCCAAGTCCTTCATCTCAAACTTCTGAGGTAAAACTTCTTCCAACTCCTGTACAACTTTTTTACTCTTTCATGCAATTAATATATCATCTATATATAAAAATATATTCTAGATCTATCATCCAGAGATCTAACATTTACACATGGGTCATAATCACATTTGAAAAGGCCAATGCTCCTCACATAAGTGTCAAATTGCTTGTACCACTATATAAGAGTCTACTTTAATCCGTACAGTGATTTTTTCTGCAAACCAATCATTCTATCTGATTCAAATTCTCTAAACCCCTTTGGTTACTCCATATAAATACTCTCCTCCAAATGATCATGAAGGAATGCCGTCTTAACATTCATTTGCTCTAATTTCATATCCTGTGCTACTACAATGCTCAACAGCATCCTGATAGATGTATGCCTGACGATCAAAGAGAATATCTTTGTATAATCAACTCCTTCTCTCTGTGAGTATCTTTTGGCTACTAGCCTAGCCTTGTACCTCACTCCATCTTTCTCTGAAGATGCCTCTTTTCTAGTATAAACCCATTTGGATCCAATGGGTCGAGCATCCTCTAGTAGATCCACCAACTGCCATGTTCGATTCTTCTTGAGAGATTTCATCTTTTCCATTATGGCCTACATCTATGAATCCCGAATCAGACTCTCCATGGCCTCCTCAAAGGTCTTTGGATCACCAACAGTGATGAAAGCATAGAAAATCATCTTATCAATGCCATATCTCATCGGTTTATGAACGGTGTGCTTCGGCTTGTACAGTGCCTGTGGCTGCCTTTGCATTTTTTTTCAGACAATTTCCTGTACTTGCTGATCCTCCACAAGTGTATGACCATGCTTTTCCAACTCCACCTCAAATTGAACATATTTCAAGCCCGAAGTTGATTGCAAATCATCTGACTGCGAGTGCTGCTCACTACTGCCCTGAACTATCTTTTGTGCTCCATCCGTACTTCTCAGCTTCTTCAAGATACTCTTTTCATCAAAGATCACATCCCTGCTGATGACACACTTTTGAAAATATGAATTCCACAGTAAGTAACCCTTCACACCTGCAGGATACTCGATGAAGATCATCTTTTGTGACTTCGGATCCAACTTGCTTGCTCGGCTTCCTCCACCAAAGCATAAGCCGGACAGTCGAACACTTTTAGATGGCCAAGCTCCACCTTTTTTTTACTTTAGACTACCTCTAAAAGTCTCCTATTGAGTGATCTATGGAAAGATCTATTAACAAAGAAATAAGCAAATGTTAGAGCATCACCCCAAAAAGACTTGGATAGTGATGCTTGCAGCCTCAAGCTCCTGGTCTTCTCAATCAGTATTCGGTTCATCCTTTTTGTAATACCATTTTGCTGAGGAATCATCCTCACTGTGTCATGATGCTTGATGCTATTTTTCTCATAGTATCTTCTAAACTCCAGACTTGTGCACTCCCCTCCATTATCAGACCTTAAATATTTCACTGGTTGTCCTGTCTTCCTCTCCATCTCAGCTCTTTAGACCTTAAATCGAATAAATATTTTTATTTTTTTTTTATCAGATACACCCAAACTCTCTTAGAGAAGTCATCTATAAAGGTGACAAAGTATCTAGCTCTATCCCGAGCTACAACAGATGTCGGTCTCCATACCTTCGAGTGAACAAGCTCCAAAATAGCTTTACTCCGCTTGAAACTACTAGCAAACTTCACCCGGTGCTATTTGTCGTAGATGCAAGGCTCATAAAGATCATCGCCCTCCTTCTTGAGTGCTGGAATCAGTCCTCTCCTACTCAATTCTGTGAGCCTCTGATCACTCATGTGACCCATACGACAGTGCCACAGCTGGTAGGCGAGCTGCTCCTCCTGTGCTGCTGCAGAAGCCTCTGCACTGTCGATAACTACAAGCCTTCCATCTTATATAGCTTATTGCTCAATCTTCTCCCTTTCATCACCACCAAAGCATCTTTGGAGATTTTCAAATACCCACTTCCTGACTGACAACTGAAAGCATATCCCTGCTTTTCTAAGTAACCTAAGGATATCAAATTCTTCTTCAGTTTCGATACATGCTTCACATTGATAAGTATCTGTTTGATTCTATCATACATCTTCATCTTGATAGCACTAACACCAGCCACTCTACATAGGTGATCATTTCCAAAACTCATACTACCACTATCTGATTTCTCATACGAGGCAAACTAATCATGATGTGCACTATAGTGGTAGGAACATGCTGAATCAAGTGTCCAATGACTATCAAACTCTACTGTCTTATCTGATACTACTAGTACATCATCTCCAGTGTCTTCAGATGATAAAGCACCACTCCTACTAGTCGATCCAATCTTGCCCTTCTCCTTCTTTTTCTTCAGAAGTGGGCAATTCCTCCTTAGATGATCAAGCTGATGACACTTGTAGCATTTCACAGTCTTTAAATTTTTTTGAGACTTTGATCTACCCTTAGAATTATCTCGAATCTTCTTCTTAGGTCTCTTTTGCATCTCATCATAGCAAGCATCTCTGAGTTAGGGCTACCTTTACATAGCTTCTCTCGCTGCTCATTTGACCTAAGAACTCCAACCACTTTCTCAAAATTCAAAATCTCTTTCCCATACACCAAAATAGTGATGAGATCATTATAAGAAATTGGCAACGAATACAACAATAGAAGAGCTCTATATTCCTTATCTATCTTCATATCAAAGCTCATGACATCTGAGCAAACTTGATTGAATTTCTAGATGTGGATAATCAGATCTCTTCCTTCAGGCATCCTCAAACTATACAGTTGCTTCTTCAGCCATAACTTATTTGTCATGTTCTTGCTTATGTATGTACTCTCAAGCTTCTTCCAGAGCCCTTTCGATGTGGTCTTTGTGTTAATCTTAGGCAAAATCTCATCAGCAAGGCACATTCTAATTATGCTAAAAGTTATTTCTTTCAATTCTTCCTAATCTTCAACAAAAATCTTTTCAGATCTATCCCTAATCATGATCTTGTAAATTCTGTTCTAAACTAACAGATCCTTCATCCTTTGCTGCCAAAGGATAATATTTTTCTTGCCATCAAACTTTTCAAAGTCTGCATTAAGGGTGCTTGATGTCATTCCATACAGATTTCAATTCCAACACAAGGAATACTCACAAATTTTATGTAATTCTGGATAAAACAAGGTAGATTACTGAAGATCAAGATAGATCCTTAGCTAAATCAGGCATCCAAGATCTTTTCTCCATCAGATCTAACACTAGAGTTCTAATACCAATTGTTATTAGGATTAGATCTTTTCTTACTGACCGTAGATCATGAAAATGACAGCAAGGATGGAAGAAAGAGTTTCTTGACAGATCAGATCAAGCCTAGAAGAACCCTAGGCATGAGGAAGAAGAGAGGAGAAACATGAGAGAGAGAGAGAGCAATTAAGGAGAAAAGGCTTCTATTCTATTCTCTTGTCAGAGCCGACTCTCTCAGGATTCGAGCTGGCTCAATCTGGCTTCGAGCCAGCTCCATCTGTAGTCGAGCTAGCTCGACAGTTGTATCATCTACTGATGTCAGAAATACAGCTCTCTGTCTGCTGTCTGAGCCGACTCTCTTAGAGCTTGAGCCGACTCAACTACTAGCTGATGCTCCTGATGCTTCTTTCACACCTTGTCCTTTCTTCATCAATTCTCAAGGTTTGAAAGCATCACACCTGAATTGACAAGAGCACCCTGTGGACTTTACATAGAGCCATCGGACTCCACTAGTATGTACTCATAGACAATAGATGGAGCTACTTATGCTCTTCTAGATTTCATGATTGCTGTAAGATAAAACCTCTGATAATGGGATCAAGACCCTTCCTTGAGCACCAATCTCTTGCTGTCAGGTTAGCTGGTTTGCTGAGGACTCAATGGGGCATTACATGTATCAAGGAATTGGTTAGAGATCTCGATGTGCCTCCCTCTCTAATTGATGATGGTTGATGGGGCTCGAATGTGATTACAATTGGATTGATTGCACCTAATCAGTGGCCGAGGGAACAAGATTGCGATTGAATCACTACTCCAACATCAGGCATGGCCTTGAAATACTACAAATAGGGAAGCTCTCTTGTTGGAGAGTGTTTGATAGAAGATCCTATGATGCTTAAGTCAGATAACTCCTAGCAAAATAGTGGAGGTGCCGTGTGAGTAGCAGAGATATGAAAACTCTAGAGCACTTAGGATGAAGAGGTTAAAACTTCAAACTTAGGACTTGAGACCTAAACTAGGAATCCTCCTCAGGCTAGTTTATATAGGCAAAAGCCAGCATTTGTTGCTATGAAATCTTAGGACATTGATCATTTTGGATAATCATTCGCATGTTTGTAAGATATTGTGTAGGTGATTCTTCCATATTCTAATTCCCTTATATTTTATGGTTATGAAAACTATTTATCATCATGGGCCAACTCTAGCTAGATGGAGAAAAAATTGGGCATATCTGTACATCCTTGGACTAACCACATGGCGAGAGATGGTTGGCCAAGATGAAGGCTTCTTAGCAAACTCATGGCAAACTCTAGTTCATTTTTGCTATATATATCAGCTGCAGTCAATTCCGAAGTATATCAAAAAATAAAAATGAATGTATGAAAAATAAAAACATCATATTTAGAAAGAGAACATGATGCATGTTTTGTGTTTTTTAAACTATGCATTTCAAATCATTAGATGCTTAGGCAAAGAACTCCAAACAACATAATTTTTTATCATAAGTAATTTACAGATATTAGATCATAACCAATAATTAGAATTATCAATATGGGGCCTCAATCACTGAATCAAGACCAATATTTTTAGAACTGTTGTATGAGTGCCAATATATAGCTCTACTCTCTATAGATATATTTCTAATGTTAGCTCTACTTTCTCTATGTGCACGTGCATTGCAACCAAAGATCCATGAGATTGTATGCAAATGTGAATATTCTTCAAGTTCAGTAGTAGAAATCATGCATACACTTGCATAATATGACTTCTTTAACATTGAACTGCTAATCAATAGGTATCCAAATGACACCTACGATCGCATTTGGTGGCCAGTGAACCTACCTAACTCGTTTGGGATAAATACTTCAGAGACCATCCAAATTAATCCAGGGGATGCCTTTCAGGTGCCATCCACCATTATGAGTAGCGCGATCACTCCAATAAACAATACCAGTTTGCTATTTTTTTTATCGGACTTTCAGAGCAGATATGTTCGTCCCATATGCTATAACTACATACACTTTGCAGAGTTTGAAGCCCTCCCTCCGAACAAGACAAGATTAATCGATGTGATTATGAATGAGCAAATTCTTCAGAGGAATTTTCGGCCGTCTTACTTACTATCAACTCACATAACCCTCAAATTTGAGCTTGAAAGTGTTACTCAGTATAATATTAGCCTAACGAAGGCAGCCGATTCCATCCTTCCTCCAAT
This sequence comes from Elaeis guineensis, assembly GCF_000442705.2. Classification (NCBI taxonomy): domain Eukaryota; kingdom Viridiplantae; phylum Streptophyta; class Magnoliopsida; order Arecales; family Arecaceae; genus Elaeis; species Elaeis guineensis. The sequence goes on along the minus strand of NC_025993.2, from coordinate 26,324,084 downwards.
CCTCAATGCCCTGGAGGCCTATACTACTCTTTCCCTGCCATATTTGGCATCCGATATAACAGATGGTATATTGTTCCTCAACTTTCAAAGTAGGGCTAATATCTCTTTTAAACCAAAAAAAAGAAAAGAAAAGAAAGCATCAAATATCACTACTTCTCTAGAAACATAATATTATTAAATAATAGAAAGTAGGAAAATTGAGCAATATATCCTTTGTTTTATGAGTGTCTTATGTTTAATTCTTTTATATGAAGCACCATGGCAGTCTTTCATACATGGATGATCGTCTGATTATATTTTGACATGCATGATTCATTGCCATCAAGGCATGATCCCCCTTAATCATGCATCTCAAAATCTCTCTGGAGCACGACCAGGTGGTCATCCTTCACATGAAAGACCTTACACAGTTTCTTAAATCTTTGAGATATCCAGCTATATTTGATTGTTTTGGATAAATTTTTTTTTTCCTAATAAGGATCATTTCAACCTTCTAGATAGTGAAAAATAGCATACTAATATAAGAAATGTGATTGAGTTTTTCCTTTAAGATGTTTTTCTCTTTACTTTTCTACAAATATAAATATATATATATATATATATATATATATATATATATATATATATATATATATATATATATGTGTGTGTGTGTGTGTGTGTGTGTGTGTGTGTGTGTGTGTGTGTGTGTGTGTGTGTGCGTGCGCACGCGCACGCTCAGCATGACTTGACTCGAAAATATTGCTTTATATTTTTCGGGACTGCATTATATATATAGCATTAGAGGTGGCTTTTTGTTTCCCTTGTGAACATGCTAGTTCGTGCTATGATGGACCTCAAGAAATTGTATGATATCAAGATTTGGCAAGGTGATCCATGTGCCCCACGGAACTTCACTTGGAAAGGCATAGTCTGTACCTTTTCTGCCTCTAATCCTCCAAGAGTAACATCCTTGTAAGCCTCTTTGATGTTTTTCAAATTCTTAAAATGTTAATAATATTAAGACTAAACTATTTGTGTTGTTTCATTTACTTTGCAGAAATCTGTCATCGCAAAACTTGACCGATAACATACCTGATGCCATTAACAACCTTAAGGCCATCGAGTACTTGTAAGTATTGAAAACTATCACTCACAGGTTTAAGTTATATGCGAAAAATCTTTGCTGTACCCCTTTAATAAGAGTGGTGCCAGATACGTATGCTCTAGCCAACTTGGTTACATAAGGATTAAGAAAAGTCCCAAGTTGGTAATTAAGGGATAAGAAAATTTGGAAGTATGGTCATTTAATGATTTGATGTGACAACAGATCTTCTACATGCCTAAACCTTTTCTTCTCCTTCTTCTTCTTCTTTTAATGAATGGCCAGAAATGGAATTGGGTGTTGATAGCCGATCTTGGATAAGTGGCCCTTAAAAAAAGAATCATCTCATTACACAACATACACTTAAAATCTCAATCTCTAATGGGAGAAATGGAAAGTCAAGTGCAGTACATGAGCAGTTAAGTTTTTTTTCTTAAGTAATTGAAAATAATGATTAAATGCTATTATTTAATATCAGAGAGGTCCAACATTGAGAGGTACTATCAAAGTTTTAATCTACAATCTCTATGACAAAGGGGTCCCATTACTTGATTATATCTCAATTTGCAGTAGGTATGCTTATAAGGGATAGATAGACTATGATGTGTAAATATATAATATAATTTTTTTAGCAAAATTGATAATACAACTTTCCAAGCATGGTATATGCACATTAGATTGACTATTGCAATTTGAGATTTAATGGATAAAAATGTTTATAATGGTAGACTGTAGAACATCTCTAATCTTTTATTGGGAAGTTGGTCATAATGCATATACATTTTTTGAGATTAGGATTGGCTACTTCTTACCTTTTCCATCCTATATCCATGCCGGATGCAAACTTGATCCGGAACCGAACTCCCTATATATATATATATATATGCACACGCACGCACACGGATATATATATATATATATATATATATATATATATATATATATATATATATATATATATATATATGTGAGTGTGTGTGTGTGTGTGTGTGTGTGTGTGTATCCAAGTATAAAGGATCCCAACTCGAGGTAGAAATTGCAAAGCAAATTAGAAGTAGGATTTGATGAATAATGTAGATAATTGGCCCATGTGACCTAGCTACCAGGAACTTAAAGTCAACATTTTGCAAGTGTAGTAATAATTTCCACTCTTTTTAATTCCATATACATAAGTTTTATTTATCAAAGCACAAAATAAATATTTTATTATGAATAAATAAAATATTGATGAATTGTCCATGTGTAGGATCATAATTATTGATACAAGTTTTTTTTCATATAAAAAGCTAATCTTTTGTTACAATAGAACCAAAAGTAATGTAAATCATGTAGAAATCAAAGTCAATTTGCTTTCTTAAAGAAGATATCAATGAATTTTTATGAAATAGTTTCACAGGATTTAGCTCTCTCTCTTTCTCTGTATATATGTAGAGAGAGAACTAGACTTTGTTACACTCGAACATATCTCCATTGAAATCCAATTAGATCTACATTGGATGATGAGAGTCCTACATTGAATATTCGAGTTAATGGATATGATCTATTATCTCTTAAATACTTAAAGATCAAAAATTATGTGATTTAGATACTCTTGGTCTATGTATCAAGTGATCAAAAAATATATATAATTTATGGACTAGAATCTCTAAATTATATAATTTTTAGTTTGTAAATATTTTAGATATAGGAGGTCACATTTAAGAGCTTGGATCATCAATGGAACTCTTATTGTCTAATGTAAATTTGAATGGATCTGAGCAGAGATCCACCCGAATGTTGCCGAGTCTGTCTTTCTCTCTCTCTCTCTCCATGAGCAAGAAGGCTTCTATACTTGCATGTCTTCCTCCTTTTCTTACATAGAAGATATTTCTGTCTGACGTTTGGTACAAACCAAGTCTAAATTTACAAACAACCTACGATGGCAATTTTTTATGTCAATAGAATCCTTCATAAATCATCACGTCTTTGTGTCTCAGGGACTTATCAAACAATAACTTCGTGGGTCCGATACCAGATTTTCTGTCAGGATTGTCATCCCTTCGCATGCTGTAAGCTTAAGCTAGTCTCTGTTACTTCTCAGGAAAAAAGAAAAAGCTAGTCTTGTTGGAAACTCATATGCCAGATATACATGTAGAATATTGATGATCCAGTATTGTTGATCTCTACTTTCAGAAATTTATCAAACAACCAACTCGATGGGTCGATCCCAATGGATCTCCGTCAAAAGCAAGAAAATGGCTTGCTAGAGTTAAGGTTTGCTTCATTATCCAGTATCCAATTCACTCTTGGTATAATTAACACCCATGCTGCTTTACAGGGGAAAAAAACGTTCCTTTATAACCACACTGGATTCTGATATTAATTTGAGGATCTTTGTCTATGCTAGGACGGAAAATAACCCGGGTCTGTGCACCAACGGGAACGAATGCGTAGATGATCGTGGAAAAAAGAAGACGCTTGCTACTGCAGTCATTGTCGTCATTGCAGTGATTCTGGCTTCACTAATTCTATTGGTGATCATAGTGGTGGTGGTACGGCGCCAAAGGAGAAGAAAAACACCAACCCCACCATGTGAGTTAGTAGTCAAAGAAAAAAGTCTGAACGATAGTTACTTGTAGCTTACATAATTGGATGCAAATTAATGATATAAGGGGCGTTTGGTATGAGGTGATCCACCTAAGATCAAGAATGATGTGGGCGAAGGTGATGGGATCATCATGTTTGGTTGCACCATGGTGAATTTATATAACAATGATTTCAAATCACCCCCACTCTTGAAATCACCTCCCAACCCAGTGATGAGATACCCGTTGTCGAGATCAGAAATCCAAGATCACCCCCAGGCAGTGAGCTTGGATTGAGATACAAAGAAAAAAATACTCCTTAGTTTAGTAAAAAAAATTGATATATCAATATACCATTAATATATATATATATATCAATATTGTATATAGAATATTATATTATATTTTATATTTGTTGGGGAAGATTTCTGACCACGTATGGACACGGCTAGAGTATGCTGGGGACCACCAGAGTGATGTTTCTGTAAAATAAGTTCCGACCAAAATTGGCTCTGACAAGGACCCTCTAACGGTCAAGTCAGGAATCTGACACAATAGAGGAGGAGGAGTCGCAAGAGAGCACCAGGTGCATTGAGCACATGCGGGACTGTTGTGCCAGATTTCTGACTTGACCGTCGGAGGATCTTCGCCAAAGTCAACTTCGGTTGGAACTTGTTTTGTGAGAACGCCGCTCTGGTGGTCCCCGACATACTCCAACCATGTCCGTACATGATCAAAAATCTTCCCCAACAATATTTATGATATATATTATATGATAATATATTATTAATCATATTATTGTCATATTATGATTCAATGATAATTTTAAATTAGAATAAAAATATCTTATTATACTTTATATTTATATAATAAATATTTAATGCATTACTTCAATTTACCTCATTTTTTTAATCAAAATAAATATTCATATTAATAAATAATATATTACAAGTATCATATTATTAATAATATATTAATAAATAATTTATATTAATATAATAATAATTAATATATTTTTTATAGGATTAATAAATATATTTTTATAAAATCTATTAATTATTAATATATTAATAAATATAGTGATATTTTATTTATAATATATTATATATGATTAATAAATATATTTTATAGAATATATTATGGATAGTTTTGGTATTATATAATCAGTGATCTTGGATTTCTATAGAATACCAAATAGGTTATTCATAAATACTCGAGGATCTTTAATTACTAGACCATGGCCTACCAAACATTATGATCTTGGATCACTGGTAATTATATCACCTCAGGATTCAGATCATCGGTGATTTTAGATCACCATGGTGATCTCATTTAGGTCACCAAACGCTACCATAGGATCGTAATTATAGCTTTTCTAGATGTACCAAACACCACACATCAATAGTCAAGAATCATATCTTCATTCATGCATTCTTATGAAGAGCATCATTTTATGCAATTTGCATATGCTTTTGTTTTGCCATGCATTATGCATCTAAAACAACAATAATAGCAACCATCTTTATACGACTTATTATGCATGCCATAACCATGTTTAAACATGCTTATGTAAAGTGTTAAACCAAGGTCCAGCACTCTCTAGGTATATCAATCAGTTTGCAATGGCTAATGTTATGCTTTATCATGGACCCCTACTAATATAATTTTTTTTTTCTTTTTTTAATTAATTTTAGCTTACCCAAGATTTGACCTTCCAAAGAGCAAGCCCTTAGGGTTATAGCACCAATTAGCTTTATTACCAATTGTTGACTCATTTAAGTTGTCTCTTAATCTATTTATGATAAGTTTGGTTCCCCTTTTTCTCTAAAAAAAAAAAGGGATAATCAAGAGAATTACATTAAATTCTTTTCAAAGACATGGTAAAATGAAACAAAAGATTTAGCATCAATAATAGCCAAGGAACTAGGAGTTAAGAGTCAAAGCAATAGCATGCGCAGCTTCAATGAATTGATTTCACTAGAAAAAAACAATTGCACTAGGAATTCTACACACACAAATATATATATATATATATATATATATATATATATATATATATATATATATATATATCAAGTGATGCTATAGGAACCCTTCATGCATTGTCTCACGATACTCCTCTTCATTGAGCAAGACACGCAGTGTGGTTTTTGTTTGTCCGACAAAGAGGTAGAGAAAATTCTGCAATTAATTGTTGAGTTGGAAAAAAGAGAGAGATGAGGTAATCTAGCTGCCTTTGATTCTCTCATCTTGTGCCTGAGTTTCTCCCATCCTTATTTCCATTTTATGCTAGAATATTTTGGGCCTTGGTGAACCCCTTCAAAAGAAGGGTAGTTCGGATTTAATAATCTCTTCTGGTTGTGCTGTTGCGAGCCTTGACGAATCCAAACTTGATTCGGTTACTCCCTCCATATTTTCGATCTCTTTTTGGAGATCAAGTGGATTGCCGGTTAGCTTGGAATGCCATCGGCTCAACCAATGGAATCCTTCTGGGTTGGAATTCAGCCCACTTCAATCTTAATTTTGAAGAAGGAAACTCTTTCCTTTTCCATCTCAAGCAACCAGTTTGATCATCTTTTGGACTCTTCTTGGAGCTTCACTATCATCTGGTCCTTCTGATAATGATTAGAAGCCTCTTTTATGGGAGGAACTCTTTCAAATCGTAGCACATTTTTTGGATCTTTTGGTTATTGGTGGAGATTTGAACGCTACCTATAAGCTTGATCAGTGCAACAATGATCCACAACCACATCGAGTCATAGTGGATTTCTTCAATTATCTAATCAACATCCTTTAATTAATTGACCTTTCTCTTGAGGGCCTATTCTTTTGTAAGTAAATATTATGAGAAAGTTGATCAATTTTCTCATTGACCATTTTTCCCATTTTCTCATTTTTTTCAAGATGAATAAATTACTTTTTCATGAATAGTATTTATTTATGAAATGGGAGAAAATCTTATCCATCTAGAAGAAATCATTTCCCAAGTCCTAGCTACCCACCTTCATCCATTCCTGCGTCTCTTGGTCGATCACCCTCAAGCTGCCTATGTCAAAGGTTTCTTAGTCATGGATAATATCATCTGTGCTAATAAAGTTCTCTGCTTTTCCAGTAAAGAGCTTTGGAAAGTATCATTTGTAAGGTAGACTTTTCTAAGACCTTCAACATGATCAATTTTGATTTCCTTTTGAGATTGCTTGCTCATAAATGTTTCCCTCTTAAATGGATTCAATGAATCAAAAATGTTCTTTCTTCCTCTAAAGCGGTGGTTAATACGAACGACAATATTGGAAATTAGATTATATGCAAGAGTCGTGTGAGACAAGGTGATCCCTTATCATGTTTTCTTTTTATTATTGTTACTAATGCTTTTGGCAAACTTATCAATAAGGCAGCCCACTGCAATCTGTTTAAAGTGCTAAGTACATCCTTTTGTTTCAATGGAATTAATTTCTGCATTTTATGGATAATACTTTGATATTTGTCATAGGAAGGACCATTTGGCCACTCTTAAGTTCATTAATTATAGCTTTGAATTGGTCACTGATTTATCAATCAATTTCCAAAAATGCTGGATCTCCTCTATCAATCCAAATGTGGTCTTTTCTGAGGACTAGTTAGCCTTTCTGAACTGCAAGTCTTCTCTCCTCCCTCTTAAGTACAAAGGCTTTCCCTTAAAGTCCAAAAACCTTTCTAAATCAGTTTCATTTCCTCTGATCCAAAAAATTGAGTCAAACTTGTGGCATGAAAAGAAAAATTCCTTTCTTTTGGAGGAAGACACACTCTTATCAACAACGTTCTTTCGGCCTTGCCTATTTATTATATGTCTCTCTTTAAATTGCCAGCATGGGTCATAAAGAAAAAAATAGACTAGTTAAGAAGAGCTTTTCTATGAAAGGGCATGGATCATGTTAATGGGCTTTCTTGCAAAGTGTATTGAAATACAGTCTGCATTTTCAAAGATGGAGGAGGGCTTAGAATTAAAGATCTTAATAATTTTAACATTGCTTTTCTTTCCAAATGGGATTGGAGGTTTCTTAAAAGGGAGCCCCACCTCCTAGAGGACTTTCACTATTGGAAGGCACTTAAAAAAAAAATAATAAATAAATTAAATTCTCAGCTTCTTCGAAACAAAATAGGAATTACTATCCCATGTGGATGGATATTGTTAATTCTCTTTCCTCTTTGGAATAGAACTCAATTTATCATGGGTAAAGGTACTTCTATTCTCTTTGGAAAGATGCATGGTTAATCATTGTTGTTGTCCAGCTATGCAACCCAAGAGGGTGGGGTGAATTGAATTTCTAAAAATTTTAAAAATAACTTACAACTATGAGGATTAAATGAGCAGGATAAATATGGAGAATGAAAATTATGCAAGGCGTAGAAGTTGGATGCAAGAATGCAAGAAGTTAAGGAGATTTAAAAAGAGAGCAAGTAAGCATAACACAAACAAAAAGATTTGTAGTGGTTCGATGCCAACCTTGCACCTACATCCACTCCCCAAGCTCCTACTTGGGAATTCAAATCCACTAAACCGTATTTGTTAGTGCAGAATTCCATCAACGCCAGAGAAGCTGGAGTCGAGGTGATCGCGTCCACCGTCGGGACCTGCAAGAAAAGTCTAAACTAGAGTTGGGGGTGCTCCGACAAGACCCTCCGACGCTCAAGTCAGTACTCTGCCTCAACAGAAATAGAGTGCTCGAATGAAAATTTTAGCAGAGTTTCGAGATAGAGTTTTGAGCTTAGAGAAGAACATATATGGGGTCCCTTTTTATAGACAAAGAGTGCAACTGATTGACAGCGACGTCCGTAACTGCCTGGTAGTGGGCCGTTCGGGGCTACGTGGAGTTTGTTACAGAGAGTAGTGGCGTCAGAGGGCCGTTCAGAACCACGTGGAGTTTGTTATAGAGAGTGGAGTGGTGTCCATTGTCGTAACTTATCAGAGAGTGGTGGAGCCACGTGGAATCCGTTACAGAAAGTGGAGCAGGGTAGTGGCCATTGTCGTGACTTGCCAGAGAGTTCGGGCCTGACGGCTGAAGCTCGATTAGGACGTCTGATGGAGCAGAATGGCTCTCTGTCTCAGCCATCCGGGAGAAGCTCAGATGTTTTCGAGGTTGCTGACAAGTCTACTGTTGTCGGATGCCTTGGGCACTGATGCTACAGACGGGAGTCATCTGCTGTAGAAGCTCGGACGAGGACTTTTCGTTGGTGAAGTTCGATAGAAATTTGATTGCTAGAGAAGTCCGTCTGGGATTCGCCTGATGTGCAAGCTCGTCTGAAGATTATCCATCGGAGAGATCCGATTGCACGAGAAATCCGACAGAAGGTCGGCTGATAGCGTAATTCGGAAGGCATTATGGAAGTTCATCCGCTGGAGGATGCCGGATGGATCTATAGAAGGTCGGCTGGCGCTGTCGAAGGTTGATGGCCGGAGAGGTACGGAAAACACCAGAGACAGTCGATCACTGTAGAAATTCGATTGCTGGAGCACGTCCGTTGTAGAAGTTTGTCTGAAATCCAATCGCTGTAGAAATTTGGGCGGAGTCTGGTTCCTATAGGAGTCTGGAAGGAGGCCACTTACCATAGAAGCCCGGATGGAGACCGGTTGTTGTAGAAGTTCGGAGTAGACCGCTTACTATAGAAGTTCCGCCGCTGGAGAAGCTCGGTCCTTGACGAAGTCCGAAAGAGGTTCGGAGTAGAGATCCTGCTGGTGGAGCCTGTTCGTTGTAGAAGCTCATCTGTGATCCATCCACTATAGAAGTTCGGACGGAGCCTGGCCCTGGTAGGAGTTTGGATGAAGTCCACCTGCAATAGAAGTTCGAGGTAGAAATCCAATTTTTGTAGGAATTCATCTAGAATCCATCCGTTGTAGAAGTTCGGACAGAGCCCAGCCCTTGTAGGAGTTCGGATGAAATTTAAAAGGCGGTCGACCGTCGTAGAAACTTGGATGGAGTCTGGTTACTGTAGAAGTCCAGAAGAAGTTCAGAGTAAAGTCGTTTGTGGTCGGAAGAAGTCTGGAAGAGATTCGAAGAATAGTCGATCACTATAGAAAATCAGCTGATAGTGAAGCCCAGGGAGCATTTGGAGCAGTCCGGTAGATGAATGGGGGAGCTCATTATTGGAGAAGTCCGAATGGTATTATGGAAGCTCGGACAGTCGAAGGAGTTCGGAAAGATGCCATACAAAGTCGGAAGCTGGAAGAGCCCTGGAAGGATCGGCCTTTTACAAACTTTGACTGGGGGTATTTTATACCCAACACCAGTCCCCCTACTTCCGAGTTTGAGTTTCGAATGAAGAAAGTATAGAAAAATTTTCACAGCCGAAGTTGTCTCTTTCGATTTTTGTACCTGGTTGTTTCTAGATATTTTGGCATTTGGCGCGCTGGTGTTGGAGCCTTTTCGAATCGAGGCGATCCGAAAGGATTTTTTCGAAATTTCTGCTGGAGCACTGCTCTAGGTACGGTGCAATAATGGTTTTACCATTTGTTGGCCACTTTCAGCCGCCTGCCACGGTGAGTGGGCCATGCGGCGGTTATAGACCGGCCAGAAGAGACCTGCAGTCATTATTGCACCGGATCCTGTCATCTATTTAAACCCGCCTCCCTCCTTCAGGGATCTCACTTTGTTCGGGAGTTTCTTCGGTCCCTCCTTCTTCCTGAGAGTTCTGTTCTTCCTCAGCATCTTTTTTGGCCTTAGGCATTTTTCGAGTCGTCCCCATCTCTGCATCTCTGCATCCTTCAGACCAGCCTAGGTTAGCTCCAAAACTCTCCCTTTTTCGTGGCTCTGTTTCTAAACTATGTCGATTTTTCTTCATTGCAGATATGGGCGCGAACGCAGCTCGGATGTTAGCCAAGAGTCTCAAGGCCTACAAGAGGGAAGGCGCTGCAACTTCTGGGTCGGCGAAGAAGGCGAGGGTAAAGGAGACAGAAGGGGGAAGCAGAAGGGGGAAGGGGGAAGCAGAAAGGGGACTGGAAGAAGAAGTCAGATACTTAAAGCAATCCTCGATGATGGCTGAAATCGAGAGTTCGAAGTCTGATGAAGTCGAGCTTCCTTAGATCTTTTTTGCCTTTTATTCTATGTATTCCTTTCCTTTCTTGTTGCTCTTTTTTTTTTTGGCCTTCAAAGGCTTTGTAACGTGCACTTTACCAATGAAATAAAAAAAAAAATTCGTTACCTTGTCCCTTCTTGCATTAAGTTGTCATTTACCGAACTTCTTTTGTCTTCCATCTTATTCGACGTCGGCTTTGTTTGAAGATTCTTCCTGGTCATCGTCGTATTGATTCGCTCTTAGGGACTGGAGATTTTCGACAAGAGTTTTCTTCTTCGTTGAGACGAGGTCCCTTGAACCTCGGATGTAGTTCATTTATTTTTTATTTTTTATTTTTTTTCATGTAGCTCATCATTTTTTCTTCTTTTTTTTGTGGTAGGGCGAGGGTTTTCTCTTCTGCTCCTAACGGGATTGTAGGGGTGCAGAGGAGTTGCTGAGGGACTTTTTTCTTCATCCGATCTCAAATGATCAGATCTTCATTTGTGTCAGGACGAGGTTCTCCTCCTGTTCCTGCCACGATCAATTTTAGCTCATGTTAGGATGAGGTCGGCTGTGGGGGCACGTAAGGGCCGTTGTAAGGGCCTCTCCCCCCATCCGATCTCTAAATAACCGGACCTTCGATTTTGCTCATGTTAGGATGAGGTTCTCCTCCTGTTTCTAACATGACTGTGGAGGCACATAAGGGCCGTTGTAAGGGCCTCTCTCCCCATCCGATCTTTAAATAATCGGACCTTTGACTTTGCTCATGTTAGGATGAGGTTCTCCTTCTGTTCCTAACATGGCTGTGGGGGCACATAAGGGCCGTTGTAAGGGCCTCTCTCCCCATCCGATCTTTAAATAACTGGGCCTTTGACTTTGCTCATGTTAGGACGAGGTTCTCCTCCTGTTCCTAACATGGCTATGGGGGCACATAAAGGCCATTGTAAGGGCCTCTCCCCCCATCTGATCTTTAAATAATCGGGCCTTTGACTTTGCTCATGTTAGGACGAGATTCTCCTCCCGTTCCTAACATGGCTGTGGGGGCACATAAGGGCCATTGTAAGGGCCTCTCCCTCCATTCGGTCTCTATATAATCAGGCCTTCGACTTTGCTCATGTTAGGACGAGATTCTCCTCCTGTTCCTAACATAACTGTGGGGGCACATAAGGACCGTTGTAAGGGCCTCTCCCTCCATCCGGTCTCTATATAACCGGGCCTTCATTCGTGTCAGGATGAGATTTTTCTCTTGTTCCCAATATGCTTAATTTCGATTGTCTGAAGGAGCTACTCCCTGTCATTATAAGCTCATATCAAAAGAAAAGATATGCGAATATGAAAGAAACTTTTATTTAAGGCAAAGTTATCGGTAGTACATTCGTAGATTTTTTAAATTTTATGGTTGCGGAAGGTCTGCTCCTCCGAGCTCTTTCAAATAGTATGTTTCAGGCCAAACCACCTTCCTGACTTCATACGGGCCTTCCCAGTTAGGGGCGAATTTTCCTTGATTCTAAGGTTGTGAGACAGCAGCTTGCCGAAGTACTAAGTCCCCCGTTCTGAAGGCCTTGCTCTTGACCCGGGAGTTGTAGTAGCAGGCCACTTTCTGCTTGTAGGTGGCCATCCGAACTTGAGCTATTTCTCGTTTTTCTTCTAATAAGTCGAGGTTGGCTTTGAGATCCTGTGAGTTGCACTGCTCGTTGAATGCCATAACTCACGTCGACGGGAGTTTGAGTTCGATCGGGATCACGGCTTTTGTTCCAAAGGCTAAGGCAAAGGGGGTCTCCCCTGTGGACAGTCTTTGGGTAGTTCGGTATGCCCACAACACATGATAAAGCTCATCTGCCCAAGTTTCCTTTGCTCTTTCAAGTCTCGCCTTGATCCCTTGCAGCAGAGTCCTATTAGTAACCTCAGCTTCACCGTTTGCTTGCGGATGGGCCACTGACGTGAAGTTGTGGGAGATGTTTAAGTCCTCACAAAATTCAACAAATCTTGCCCCAGCAAATTATCGCCCATTATCAATAATGAGAGTTCTGGGTAGGCCAAATCTACAGACAATTGACTTTCAAATGAAGTCCTGCACCTTAGCTTCTATAACTTTCGCCAAAGGTTCAGCTTCGACCCACTTGGTGAAGTAGTCAATTGCCACCAGGAGGAACCTCCGCTGCCCGGATGCCAGGGGAAAAGGTCTGCGGATATCCATCCCCCATTGTGCAAACATCCATGGGGCACTCAAGGGTGTAAGTTCGGAGGCGGGTTGCCTTTAGATATTTGCATATCTCTGACACCAATCACACCTTCTGACATATTCGATGGAGTCATGGTACACGGTAGGCCAATAATAGCCTTGTCGGAGTAACTTATGGGATAAAGATCTGGCCTTCAGGTGACTTCCACAGACTCCCTCATGTACCTCCCACAAGGCGAAGTCAGCCTCAGAAGGCCAGAGATATTTTAAAAGAGACAAAGAGTACGACTTCTTGTACAGCTTGCCTTCATAAAGAATATATCGGGAGGCCTGGTTCCTAAGCTTCCGAGCTTCTTTTGTAACTGTAGGAAGAACTCCATCCTTCAGGTATGCAACCAGTGGGTCAATCCAGCTGGGTTCATAGTTGATCTCCATCACAAGCTACGGTTCTTCCGTACTTGGGCACTTCAGAACCTCGAAGAAGACTTTCTTGGGCAGTTCAGTCGGAGCTAGTATAGCCAACTTGGAGAGAAGGTCGGCCCTGATATTTTCTGCTCTTGAAATCTGCTTGATGTCAAAGCTGTCGAAGGCAGGGACGATCTCTTTCACCTTTTCGAGGTACTTGGCCATACCGTCCTCCCGAGCTTCATAGTTTCCACTGACTTGTCCCACCACCAATTGGGAGTCACTGTAGACTTGGAGTCGATCTACTTCTAACTCTTTGGCGATCCTCAATCCTGCAATCAGAGCTTCATATTCTGCTCCATTATTTATCGCAGAAAATTCGAAGCGCAGTGCGTACTCCGCAATAATTCCTTCTGGATTAACCAAGATTAGGCCCATACCTGCACCTGACATGTTGGAGGAACCGTCCACGTAGATAGCCCAAAAACCATCAGGGAGATCCGTTCTTTCTTCAGGGGAATTCGACTGGAGCCCTGAGTTGTCAGCTTCACCTTGTTCAAGTTCGGCCTCTTCCAGAATAGTGCACTCCACTATGAAGTCTGCTAATATCTGGGCTTTAATCATCGATCGAGGTTGATAGTTGATGTCGAATTTCATGAGCTCGACTGTCCATTTCGTTATCCTTTCGGAAGCATCCGCTCGATGCAGAACCGCCTTGATCGGCTGGTCGGTGAGCAGTGTTATGGTGTGCCCTTGAAAGTAAGGTCGGAGCCTTCGATCTGCAATCAACAAGGCATAAGTTAGTTTCTCTAACTTAGTATACCTGGTTTCGGTGTCTCTCAATACTTGGTTGATGTAGTAGATCGGCCGTTGAATTTTTATTTCTTCCTTAACCAGGACTGCTGTGAAAGCCACAGGGGAGATCGTCAGGTACAGGAACAACTCCTCTCTGGGTTCGGGCTTTGCCAATAGCGGGGGTGAGCCGAGGTAGCTCTTTAATTTTTTGAATGCTTGCTGACATTCAGTGGTCCAACAGAAGTTCTTCGACTGCTTGAGGGTCTGAAAGAAAGGCAGGCATCGTTCGGCCGACCTTGAGATGAAGCGATTCAAAGCTGCTACTCTCCCAGTAAGGTGCTGAACTTCCTTTATTGACTTCGGGGTGATCATTTTCTGGATAGCACGAATCTTTTTCGGATTTACCTCGATCCCGCACCCCGACACCATGAAGCCTAAAAATTTTTTTGAGGTTACTCCAAAAGTGCACTTGGCCGGGTTCAGCTTCATCTTATATTTTCGGAGGGCGCTGAAGGTCTCCTCAAAGTCGGCGATATGGTTCATTATGGATTTGCTTTTTACAAGCATATCGTCCACGTAGACCTCCATATTGCGGCCGATCTGCTCTTTGAAGATCTTGTTCACCAGCTGTTGGTAGGTCGCTGCTGCATTTTTGAGGCCAAAAGGCATGATCCTGTAATAATAAAGACCAGGTTAGTAATAAAAGTAATTTTTTCTTCATCCTCCGGTACCATCCTGATTTGATTGTAGCCGAAAAATGCATCCATGAAAGTGAGAAGCTCGTGGCCCAAAGTTGCATCCACTAATTGATCAATTCTGGACAGAGGGTAACTATCCTTCGGGCAGGCTTTGTTTAGCTTTTTGAAGTCTATAGACATCCTCCACTTGCCGTTCGCCTTCTTGACGAGAACCACATTGGAGACCCAGTTTGGGTAGTTGACTTCTCTGATGAACCCGGCCTTCAGGAGTTTATCAATTTCCTCAGCTATTGCCACTTGCCTTTTCGATGCATGACTTTGAATTTTTTCCTTCATCGGCCGATGTTTGGGATCAACAGCCAGATGGTGTTCCAAGACTCCCTCATCAATCCCTGGCATATCTGTCGGGACCCAAGCGAAAACATCCGCATTCTTTTGTAGAAAATTAATGAGCTGTGTCCTTACCTCTTCTCCTAGGTTAGAGCTGATCTTCACCACATGCTTCTCATTTCTATTGTTCAAAGAAATTGAGATAAGATCTTCAATTGGTTCACCCCGTTCTTCAGCAAGGTCATCGTGAGTATCCAATCCATCAATTGGACAGGGGTCGAACTATCCCTTTCTCTGAAGGGCTATGTTGTAGCAGTGTCTTGTCAGGGCTTTATCTCCTCTGACCTCTCTGACTCCTTGGCTAGTAGGAAATTTCAGCTTCAAGTGGTAGGTTGACACCACAGCTCGGAGGGTGTTGAGGCTAGGTTGGCCGAGTATTACATTGTAGGCAGACGACACCCTCACCACTAGAAAATCTACCTGCGCTCTTGATTGCTTTGGGTACCGGCCTACAACCATGGTTAAAGTTATTACCCCTTCCACTGGCACAGCATCGCTAGTGAACCCTACCAACGGAGAGTTTATCGGTCCTAATCGACCATCCGGAATGGATATTGTCGAGAATGCATCGTAAAATAGAATATCGATCGAGCTTCACTATCAACAAGAATGCGGCGTACATCATCGTCAGTAATATTTAAAAAAACTATAACTGCATCATTATGTGAGAATTGAATCTCCCGGGTATTTTCTTCAGTAAAGGTTATAGACTCTTCAGTCCTCTGTCGCTTGGGCAGTATGGCCGATCCACTGGCTGCTCCCCGTCGGTCCTCCAGAGATGGTGTGGATGATCCCGGTTGGAGGTCGGTCCTCAGGCTGTTCCTCCCTCCTTGGCGGCTCTGGCTGTGGTAGGACCCTCGGTCGATCCTCCCTTCCTTTAGGCCGGCGTCGGATGAATCTGTCGAGCCGACCTCGTCTGATGAGCTCCTCAATCCGTCGGTTCATCTCTTAGAATCTTTGATCCAGGATGTCCTCTCGACTGCGAGTCTCGAGGATCTTTTGGTGGAACAGAGGTAGGAACTCTCAGGAGGTGGAATCATGATCGGACAGAGGGCTCTCCGCCTTCTGCTTCCCCTTTTTGGGGAAGACAGGGCGACTAGCCCAAGTGGCCCACCCGATCACCGGATTCTGAAACTCTGACGATGCTCTTTCCAGCCGCACTGGTGCTTGCGGCTGCTGCGGCAAGGCCTGCACTGCTTCGGTGAGGCCCCTGACCTGCTGAACCAGCAAGTCGAACTGCTCCATGCCGACTGCCGTTGCCGGAGGAGGAAGAGCCTGAAAAATTGAAGATGAGGCCAGAGCTTGTGGAGCTCGTTGAGATCTGGCCGTGGAGGCCATGGATCGCCTGGTGGATGTCTTTCGAGGAGGCATCAGCTGGAGATCTGGCAGGAGAAGGAGAAGAAGATGTCAGAGAAGATGATCAGAGATGGTCCCGTTGAGCACTCCTTTAAGAACAAGGGTACTGCGAAGACACAGGGCCCTTCCTCTAGGGCCAATTCTGTTGGTATAGAATTTCACCGATGTCGGAGAAGCTAGAGTCGAGGGGGTCGCATTCGCCGTCGGGACCTGCAAGGAAAGTCTAAATCGGAGTTGGAGGTACTCCGGCAAGACCCTCCGATGCTCAAGTCAGTACTCTGCCTCAACAGAAATTGAGTGCTCGAATGAAAATTTTAGCAGAATTTTGAGATAGAGTTTTGAGCTTAGAGAAGAACGTATCTGGGGTCCCTTTTTATAGATGAAGAGTGCAACTGATTGACAGCGACGTCCGTAACTGCCTGGTAGTGGGCCATTCAGGGCCACGCGGAGTTTGTTATGGAGAGTAGTGGCGTTAGAGGACCGTTCAGGGCTATGTGGAGTTTGTTATGGAGAGTGGAGTGGTGTCCGTTGTTGTGACTTTCCAGAGAGTGGTGGAGCCGTGTAGAATCTGTTACAGAAAGTAGAGCAGGGTAGTGGCCATTGTCGTGACTTGCCAGAGAGTTCGGGTCTGACGGCTGAAGCTCGATTGAGATGTCTGATGGAGCGGAATGGCTCTCTGTCTCAGCCATCCGGGAGAAGCTCGGATGTTTTCGAGGTTGCTGATGAGTCTACTGTTGTCGGATGCCTTGGGCGCTAATGCTACAGGCGGGAGTCATCTGTTGTAGAAGCTCGGATGGAGACTTTTCGTTGGTTTAGTTCGGTAGAAATCCGATTGCTAGAGAAGTCCATCTGGGATTCGCCTGATGTGGAAGCTCGTCTGAAGATTGTCCATCGGAGAGGTCCGATTGCACGAGGAATTTGACAGAAGGTCGGCTGATAGCGTAATTCGGAAGGCGTTGTGGAAGTTCGTCCGCTGGAGGAGACCGGATGGATCTGTGGAAGGTCGGCTGGCGCTGTGGAAGGTCGGCTGGCGCTGTCAAAGGTTGATGGCCGGAGAGGTACGAAAGACACTAGAGACAGTCGGTCACTATAGAAATCCGACTGTTGGAGCACGTTCGTTGTAGGAGTTCGCCCGAAATCCAACCGCTGTAGAAGTTCGGGCGGAGTCCGATTTCTGTAGGAGTCCGGAAGGAGGCCGCTTATCGTAGAAGCCCGGATGGAGATCGATTGTCGTAGAAGTTTGGAGTAGACTGCTTACTATAGAAGTTCCATCGCTGGAGAAGCTCGATCCTTGACGAAGTCCGAAAGAGGTTCGGAGTAGAGATCCTACTGGTGGAGCCTGTTCGTTGTAGAACCTCATTTGTGATCCACCCACTGTAGAAGTTCGGACGAAGCCCAACCCTGGTAGAAGTTTGGATGAAGTCCACCTGCAATAGAAGTTCGGGGTAGATATCCGGCTTTTGTAGGAATTCATCTGGAATCCATCCGTTGTAGAAGTTCGAACGAAGCCCGGCCCTTGTAGGAGTTCGGATGAAATCCGAAAGGCGGTCGACTGTCGTAGAAACTTGGATGGAGTCTGATTATTGTAGAAGTCTGAAAGAAGTTCAGAGTAAAGTCGTTCGTGGCCGGAAGAAGTCTGAAAGAGATTCGGAGAATAGTCGATCACTGTAGAAAATCAGCTGATAGTGAAGCCCAGAAAGCATTTGGAGCAATCCGGTAGATGAATGGGGGAGCTCATTATTGGAGAAGTCTGGATGATATTATGGAAGCTCGGACGGTCGAGGGAGTTCGAAAAGATGCCATACAAAGTCAGAAGCCGGAAGGGCCTTTTACAAACTTCGGCTGGGGGTATTTTATACCCAATAGTATTCAACCCGAATACAACGTCGGAACCTCCGACTCTAGCTATTTCAAGCTAGAACACTTATTTCTCAGGTACAAACCAACCCAATATAATCTGATTCAAGATTTGGATCAGTCTTTCTACATTTTGGAACCCTTCCAAAACAAAAAATATCAACTCAAAAAGAGTGTAACAGTTAATCACACAGAAATACAGATGTAGCTCCTTTAATGAGTGAATAAAGCTTTAAATATACTTTACACAATAAGAAGGAAGCTTTTTTGATTTTTTTCAAGATGGTTGAAGACTTGAATGAGCTCTTGAGGGGTTGGTGGACTTGAAATAAAAGCTTCTTTAACTTCAAGAGGACTCTTTTCTTAAGGTTGAAATGAATGCTTGAAGAACCTTTTCAAAACCTTATTGATTCCCTCCTTTAAGTGCTTTTTATAACTTCAAATCATGGTGGAGAGTAATCTGGGCTGAAATAGAGCCGTTAGAGCACATTAAATGGGCATTAAATGCGGCCAAAATGAGCTGAAAACTAGCCGTTGTGGAGTTTTTCTATCACAAGGGTCGACTCATAGGATCGACTCATGCACATGAGTCGACTCATGGGGTCGACTTCTGTGGCACAGAACAGAAAATGATTGTTCTTTAATTTTGGCCTACACGGCAGTAGAGGTCGACTCATGCACAAGGGTCGACTCATGGGGTCGACTCACAAGGTGTGCCAGTCAAAAAATTTAGCATGCCGTTCAGCTCCTTTCAACATGAGTCGACTCATGGGGTCGGCTCAAATATATAAACATGATTTTCTTTCAAAATACATATTCAAAAATATTAAAATTACCTCCAATAGATTACAAATCTTCTGTTCTTGCTCTTGAGGCTTCCAAATCGGAACTTGGTAAAATTATGATTTTGCTCCTGAAATACAATAAATCTTTTTCCAAGTCAAAATCATTAGTAACCCCCTCAAATACTTTGTAATTATCAAAATCAATTCAAGGAGCAACAATTTTCTCCTTTTTGATGATGACAAAATACTTGAGCAAAAGCATATATAAAGCATTCTACATGAATTTCAAATTTATGAAGATGCATCACTTCAATATCATAGTCAAGTATTTGAACGAAATGCATTATAAGCAGTTTGAAGATCAATTTAAAATTTGTTTATAAGTTCATTTGCTTTGAAAATTAAATTAAAAATAGCTGATGATTTTGGTTCTTTGACACATTTGCTTAACAATTTTGCTTATTGCTCATTTCTTTATTGCTTATTGCGCAATCTCAATTTTGATTCTCTACTCCCTCTTTTTGACAGCATCAATTAAGATTCTCTACTCTCCCTTTTTGACAGCATCAATTAAGATTCTCTACTTCTCCTTTGTGATAGCATCAAATAGGATCTTAGGGGATTTTAAGGATAGAGAAAAGAAAGATAACAAAAAGGACATATTTTCTTTACTCCCCCTTTTTGATGCCATATTTTACTTCGTTAGCCTCCTTCTTTGATTGCTTATTTCTCTACTCCCCCTCATTATAGCAAACATAAAGGATATATCAATTTGCTCATCTAGAAGATATTGCAATTCATAGTATTTCACAGCACAAATATGAGTTATTTTTCATATCTCATAATTAAAACAATTCAATTTGATCACATTCATAGACATTCATTGAAAGTCAAAGCGCGCACACACACACACACACATATATATATATATATATTCAAAAAGTGACTGAATATAAAAGGTATCCCAATACACATGAGTCAACTCAAAATACAAAAGTCATGGATAGAAACTATCTAAGAGTTAGTTAGCCAATAAATACAAGGCTCATAAGATAGAACCTAGACATAAAAGACTAACTAATCTAGATCTAATAAATGTCATGGCTAGAGGGATCAGAGTCTGAAGAATCAGAGATAGGGTGAGGAGATGTAGGATCAAGTCCATGGGCATGACCTCGACCGCATCTGCCTCGGCCACGGGTAGAGGTACCAGCATGAGTAGAGGGGTGAGAGGATCCTGGAGCCTGAGAAGCTACGGACTGTGCTATAAGAGAAAGTCTGATGGTGTCTAAAAGATCTAAGGCTCTCAAAACAGACTGTATCAGGGCACTGAACTGAGTAGAAACATTCTCACTGGAGCCCCTGATCTCTCTCCTCAAGAAGTCAAAACTACTCTATAAGACTCCTCGAAGTCTAGCCGCCTCTGCAGTTAGGTCTGAGATCTCTGTGATGTCCTCATGCAGCTGGAGATGGACTAAAGCAAATACTTACCCTTGCAAATCTAGTACTCTATCTGTCAATCTCAAAACATATCCCTCAAACTGCTCAATACGTACTGACTGAGCAGTGAGTATCTGAAAAATAGTAGAAATGTGAGGGATCAGAGTCTGGTCTAAGTCATCCTGGGATGTCGATCTCTGCGCAAAGACTGAAGTGGCAAACTGCTGAGATAGAATGGAGGCTACACGCTAGGACATCATCTCAATCTGATCATCAGCTAGTCTGAACTCTGAAGGATGTACCTTGCTCTCTGACTGTGGAACTGAAGCATGCCTCCTCACAGACTTTGAAGGACCAGTCTCATGATCAGATATGAACTGAATATCTGGAGATGCTCTATGATCACGAAGAGGTAAAGACGGTCCCTCCTCCTCTGCTCTATCCTCTGCTCTCTCCTCAACACCCTTTGTCCAACCGCCATCAGTCTTAGAAAAACCCATGTGATGCAGTGTGTGGCGATTGATGGTGTCGGAATGGGATAATCTAGCAACTGCCTCCCCCTCAAAACTGACTCCAAATCTCCTAAAAATCAAGGTGAGTGCCATACCAAAAGGCAAGTGAGCCTTGCACCTATTTAAGGTCTCTCTCATGGCCTCAAACATCAATGCAGGAAGGTTCAGGGGGATCTGTGTAATCACATGGTACATAATGCAAATGTCCCTACCAGATAGAAGGTCATGTCTACCACTCCTAGGGACAAACAGTTTGGTTACCAAGTGATGCAACAACCTCATCTCAACAGAAAAAATTTTTGCTTCTAATTTATTTAGACTTTCAGTATATGTTCTCCCTAAGATAACATTAATTTCTTCTTCTTTAATTGAGAGTTCCATATTGGTATAGCCTTCATAAGGCAAATGCAGTATCTGTCCCAAATGTACTGGATCAAGAATAATATCAACACCTTTTACTGTAGATTTCACTGTTCTATTGCAATAGCTCAAATTTAAATAAAATTCTCTGAATAGATCGACATAAATATTTTTCTTTAAAGAGTAGTAAAATTTTCATCCTTGATTCTTAATCTTCGATCCAATAGAGAATCCTTCTTTTTTAGAAAACTTGAAATCAATATTTTTCTCGGGTTCCACTTTTCGATTAGAGAGAGGTACCTTGCCTGGGCTGATTGAGGACTGAGTGGAGGCTGAAGCAGGACCTGGAGCTGGGATTGGAGCAGGAGAGGGCTTGACTGCTAATCTCTTTCTATGCACACTCTCTTCCAACCTGCGAATAAATTTTCTCCTCTGTAGAAGCTTCATTTTGGGAGCCATTTGCATAAGAAGGATTTGCAAGGAGCTTAGGAGACTAAATGTGGAGGAGAGAGGAAAAGATTTTAGTGGAAAGGCAAAGATTTTGGAGAGGTGATGTGCCGATTTGGAGAAGATGGGTAGAGTCTAGGACAAGTTCGAACCGTCCCAAATGAAGAGGAAAGAGGAGAAGAACTTGGTTCTTAAACAGACGATTTGAAGGATGAGAATCGGTGGGAGAAAAGATTTGAGAAAAAATCTTTGGTTTGAGGGAGAAGAGATGGAGAGCTTTTGGTTCGATGGGAGGAAGAAGATGAAGGGCTGAGTCAGCTCAAGGAAAAATTCCCAACAAAAAGAGAGCGCCCGAAGGGTTTTGACATAATTACTAGTTTACCCTAGGGTCGACCCTGGGGGTCGACTCATGGCACAGAAAAATTCAAAAGAATGTTGAAAAAATTTTGAAAAAAATTGAAGCTCTAAGGAAAAGATGTTTACCCAAATATTGATCATGTGAATAATAGTATTGGGCTTTTGAGCTCCCAAAAAAAAATGAGAATTGAGCTCAATAAATATGGTTCAATGAATTTTTGGCATTAAGAACTTGAAATCAGAGAGATACCTAGGCTGATGGATCAAAGATTCCTAGTTCTCTCCTAATTTCATAAAATCTATCTTCACTTAAGATCTTGATAAAGATGTCAGCCAATTATTTTTCAGTACAAATATAGTCAAGAATTATATCTTTATTTTGGACATATTCTCTTATGAAATGATATCTAATTTCAAGATATTTTGATCTAGAATGCTGAATTGGATTTTTAGTTAGATTTATAGCACTAGTGTTATTACATCTTGTAGGAGTTTCATTGAGTTTGATGCCAAAGTCCTCAAGTTGTTGCTTAATCCACAAGATTTAAGCACAACAACTTCCGACTGCAATGTATTCGGCCTCGGCCGTAGACAGTACTATCGAGTTTTGTTTCTTGCTAAATCAAGAGATTAAGTTAACTCTAAGAAATTGGCAAGTTTGACTAGTATTTTTTCTATCTAATCTACATCAAGCAAAATCGGTATCTGAATATCCTATTAAGTCAATTGATGAGTCCTTAGAATACCATAGTCCTAGAGTTTTGTGTCAGTTAAATATCTAAGGATTCTTTTAACTACATTCAAGTGTGATTCTTTTGGATTTGATTGAAAGCGAGCATAAAGACAAACACTAAACATAATATCTGGTCTACTAGCAGTTAAATATAATAGAGAACCAATCATACCTCTATAAAATTTTAAGTCTATATTTTTACCTCCTTCGTCCTTGTCAAGCTTACATAATGGGCTCATGGGTGTATCAATTGCTTTGGAGTTCTCCATTCCAAATCTTTTGAATAGTTCTCTTGTGTACTTGCTTTGGGTGATGGAGATTCCTTCCTTTGTTTGTTTGATTTGAAGTTCGAGGAAGAATGTAAGTTCTCCCATCATGCTCATCTCAAACTCTCCCTGTATGAGCTTAGTAAAATCTTGACAAAGAGTTTCATTAGTAGACCCAAAAATAATGTCATCAACATATATTTGTATAACTAATATATCATTTTGATTTCTTTTAATGAAAAGAATTGTGTCTACATTTTCTCTTGAAAAACTATTATTAAGCAGAAATTTGCTTAGCCTTTCATATCAAGCCCTAGGTGCTTGTTTCAAACTATATAATACTTTGTTTAATTTAAAAATATGATTAGAAAAAGCATGATTTTTAAAACTTGGAGGTTGTTCTACATAAACTTCCTCAGCAATATATCCATTTAGAAAAGCACTTTTGATATTCATTTGGAATAACTTAAAATTCATAAAGCAAGCATATGCAAGTAGAAGTCTAATTGCTTCTAACTAGCAATAGGTGCAAAGATCTCATCAAAATCAATTCCTTCTTCTTGATTATAACCTTTTGCAACTAATCTTGCTTTATTTCTTATCATATTTCTATATTCATCCAATTTATTCCTATATACCTATTTTGCGCCAATTATTGAATAATTTTTAGGTCTTGATACTAAAGTCCATACACTATTTCTTTCAAATTGATTAAGTTCTTCTTACATTGTATTTATCCAATTATAATCTTTTTCAGCTTTATCTATGGTTTTAAGTTCAAGATGAGAGATAAAAGCAAAATGATTGAATGCATCTCTAAGTGAAGAGCGACTTCTTACACTATGTGTAGGATCACCAATGATTAGTTTCTTGAGGTGATTGTGATCATACCTCCATTTTTTGGATAGATCATTTGTACCTTGAGGTTGTTCTTGTTGTTCTTCACCTTCCTCATCCTGTTTGTCTTCATGTTCTTCATCATCTTGAATAGTTGAGTCTTTTAGAGTGATCTCCTTCATCCCTTCTATAAGAGGATCTACATCATCAATACTTTCATTTTTTCTTGAAAAAAGACGTTAGTTTCATTAAAAATAACATGTATTGACTCCTCTACTATTAAAGTTCTTTTGTTGAAAACTCTAAAAACTTTGCTAGAAGAGGAGTAACTAAGAAAAATTGCTTCATCGGATTTTGCATCAAATTTTTCTAGTCTTTCTTTACCATTGTTTAGCACAAAACATCGACAACCAAAAATATGAAAATATGTAATATTTGGTTTTCTTTCTTTCCAAAGCTCATAAGGAGTTTTCTTTAAAATTGATCTAATTAAAGCATGATTTAATATGTAACATGCCGTGTTAATTACTTCCATCCAAAAATATCTTGGAAGGTTGCTTTCACATAGCATGGTACGGACCATTTTTTCAAGGGTTCTATTTTTTCTTTCTACTACCCCATTTTGTTGGGGTGTCCTAGGAGCTGAAAAGTTGTGGTCAATACCTTTTTCATTACCAAACTTTTCAAAATCTTAATTTTCAAATTCGGTTCCATGATCATTTTGAATATTTTGAATTAAAATTTTTTTTTATTTGTGACTTTTCAAAAAAATTTTGAGAAAATATGAAAAATTTCATCCTTATGTGCCAAAAAGAAGACCCATATAAAATAAAAAAAAAATCATCAATAATTACAAAACCATATCATTTTTCACCTACACTAGTAGTTCTAGTAGATCCAAATAAATCCATGTGCAATAGTTCTAATAGCCTAGAAGTTGAAACAATATTTTTGGATTTGAAAGAGACTCTTGTTTGTTTACCCAGTTGGCATGTATCACAAATTCTATCCTTTTCAAAATTTAATTTGGGTAAGCCAGTAACCAATTCCTTTTTAATAAGTTTTGAAAGTGAATGCATGCTAATATGTGCAAGCCTACGATGCCAAAGCCAACTAGTCTCATTAATCTGGGCATTCAAGGCTACTAGGCATTACATGTTTATTTTGGAAAGATCATTCAAATCTATCATATAAATATTACCATGTCTATGCCCAACAAATTTAATACCTTTATTAATAGGACTAGTTACAATGCAAACTGAAGATTCAAAAATGACTTTATATTCTTTATCACAAAATTGACTGATGCTTAATAAATTATATTTTAAATCATCTACTAATAAAATATTTTCAATATACTTGGAGGGAGTGATACCAATGTTACCTATACCGATAATCTTCCCTTTGCCATTATCTCCAAAGGTGACCATCCCTCCATTTTTAGCATCAAGTGTAATGAATTGGGATTCATCACCAGTAATGTGTCTTGAGCACCCGCTATCAAGATACCATTTTTGATTTATTTCTTGAAATACAAGACATACCTACACACAAGAATCAAGTTTTCACTTTAGGTATCTAAATTTTTTTGGATCCTTTTTGGTTAGTCATAATGGTTCCTTTTGAAACTCATATTTTCTTTACATTGAAATTTTCAGATTTGTTAGAAAAATATGAATAGGATTTGTGTCCTACTCTACCATATTTAAAATAAGTCATATTTGAAAATTTGTTGCATGATGAGTTTTCAAGGATATTTTTCAAAAATTTTTATTTCTTTAGAGGGTTATATCCAAGACCGACTTTATCATAAATGGCCTTTTGATTGTCAAGTATCATGTGAAGTTTATTTGAACTTAAAGTGAACTTCTCAACCATTGGTTTTAACTTGACAATCTCATTCTTTAAGTTCAAATTTTTTTGAGATAGGATTGATTTTTCATTTGAAATACTCTCATTTTCTTTTAGTAAAGATTGATTCTTTGATTTTAATTCTTTGTTCTTTACTCCTAGCTTCTTTAGTTCATCAATTAAATCATAAAATACTTCATGAAGTTCTTCAAATGTAAAGTCAATAGGAGTTTCAGTATTTACCTCATTTTCATATGCCATAAGGCACAAGTTGGCTTATTCATTTGAGTCTTCTTCAGAGCTTGACTCATCACTTCCATTCCATGTAGCCATTATGGCCTTCTTCTTGTACTTCTTAAGATTTTTCTTCAGTTGTGGGCATTCAGACTTAAAGTATCTCGATTTCTTGCATTCATAATAGATAAGGAGTTGCTCTTTATCCTTTTCTGTACTATGTTCTCCTTTTGTAGGTGGCCTCTTCCTCATTCTTTATTTTTTTTTTCAAAAACTTCTTAAACCTTCTAGTAATGAGGGCCATTTCTTCATCCTGCTCTTCATTTTCTGTATCATCGGATTCCTCATCAGGTTGAGCAGTGGATTTAAGGATGATTATCCTCTTCTTTTTGACATCTTCTTCTTAGTGTTATTTCATGCTTAGCTCGTGAGTCATCAGCGATCTTAGAAGCTCCTCCAAGGGTAAGATATTCAGATCTTTGGCTTCTTAGATTGCAGTCACTTTGGCCTCCCAAGTCCTTGATAAAGATCTAAGAATCTTTCTCACGAGATCACTAGTAGAATAAGACTTACCAAAACTTTTTAGATCATTAATAATATCAGTAAAATGAGTAAATATTTTAGTTATTGATTCATCATGCTCCATTTTAAATAGTTCATATTTATGCACAAGCATGTTAATTTTTGATTCCTTCACTTGATTAGTTCCTTCATAAGTTACTTCTAATCTATCCCATATTTCTTTAGCTGACATGCATGTTGAAATACGATTGAATTCATTAGCATCTAGAGCACAATACAAAACATTCATGGCTTTAGCATTTAGTTGAGCCATTTTTTTATCAACCTCATCCCATTCTTTTTCGGGTTTGGTTGATTCTACACCATGAATTATTTTAGTGGATGTTTGTAGTCCATTTACTATGATACTCCACATATCATAGTCAAGTGCTTGAATAAAGATTTTCATCCGAGCTTTTCAATAGGTATAGTTTGATCCATTGAAAAGTGAAGGTCAGTTAGTGGACTGCCCCTTGGCTAGTGAAGCACCAACTTGAGTTGCCATAGATCTTTAGCTCTTTGATGGTTAAATCAAAGTAGGGCTAGAGCACCGAGCTCTGATACCACTTGTTGTCCAGCTATGCAACCCAAGAGGGGGGGTGAATTGGATTTCTAAAAATTTTAAAATTAACTTACAACTATGAGGATTAAATGAGCAGGATAAATATGGAGAGTGAAAATTATGCAAGGCGTAGAAGTTGGATGCAAGAATGCAAGAAGTTAAGGAGATTTAAAAATAGAGCAAGTAAGCACAACACAAACAAAAAAAATTATAGTGGTTCGGTGCCAACTTTGCACCTACATCCACTCTTCAAGCTCCTACTTGAGAATTCAAATCCACTAAATCTTATTCAACCCGAATACAACGTCAGAATCTCTGACTCTAGCTATTTCAAGCTAAAATACTTATTTCTCAGGTACAAGCCAATCCAATACAATCTGATTCAAGGTTCGGATCAACCTTTTCACATTTTGAGACTCTTCCAAAACAAAAAATATCAACTCAAAAAGAGTATAATAGTTAATCACACAGAAATACAGATGTAGCTCCTTTAATGAGTGAATAAAGTTTTAAATACACTTTACACAATAAGAAAGAAGCTTTTCTGATTTTTCTCAAGATGGTTTAAGACTTGAATAAGCTCTTGAGGGATTGGTGGACTTAAAATAAAAGCTTCTTTAACTTCAAGAGGGCTCTTTTCTTAGGGTTGAAATGAATGCTTGAAGAATATTTTCAAAACCTTATTGATTCCCTCCTTTAAGTGCCTTTTATAACTTCAAATGATGGTGGAGAGTAATCTGGGCTGAAATAGAGCCGTTAGAGCACATTAAATGGGCATTAAATGTGGCCAAAATGAGTTAAAAACTAACCGTTGCGGAGTTTTTCCGTCACAGGAGTCGACTCATAGGGTCGACTCATACACATGAGTCGACTCATGGGGTCGACTTCTGTGGCACAGAACAGAAAATGACTGTTCTGTAATTTTGAACTACACAGCAGCAGAGGTTGACTCATAGGGTTGACTCATGCACAGGGATCGACTCATGGGGTCGACTCACAGGATGTGCCAATCAAAAAATTCAGCATGCTGTTCAGCTCCTTTCGACATGAGTCGACTCATGAGATCGACTCAAATATATAAACATGATTTTCTTTCAAAATATATATTCAAAAATATTAAAATTGCCTCCAATAGATTATAAATCTTCTGTTCTTGCTCTTGAGGCTTCCGAATTAGAACTTGGTAAAATTATGATTTTGCCTCTGAAATACAATAATTTTTTTTTCAAGTCAAAATTATTAGTAACCCCCTCAAATACTTTGTAATCATCAAAATCAATTCAAAGAGCAACAATTGTCCCTCTCAAAATACTACGTCCAAATTTTTATCTTTCATATGCTGATGGTGAGTCAATTTTTCAATTTACGAAGTCACTCATGGAACCTCAAATAGCTCAATTCTATCCTTACAGGCACAAGCTGAATGGCATTAGCTACACTCTCTCCTTAGGACTTGTTTGGTTCATGAGAAGTGGAGAGGAGAAGTGGTAGTTCTTGAAAAGTGAAAAATAGTTCTCTTATTTGATTGGAGTTTTAAGAGGAGAGAGAATGAAAAAGGCTCTTTCCATGGAAAGATACTTCTCTTGTTTTATGGGAAGTAGAAACTCAAGGAGATGGTGAGTTTTGGGACTTCCTATGGGATAAAAATTGAGAATCTTTTTCTTTCCAAAAATATTTCTTTAAGACTGTAAATCAAAAACAATGATGATGATGCTTTTGTAAATATGTGATTATGAAGCATATAAATTCTTGAAAAATATCATTTAAATATTATCCTTATAAATACTAATATAATATTACCCTAATTTTTATATTAATATAATATAATATATTTATATAAATATTATAATACTTATAAAATATTAATATTATTTTAATATTTATGCTAATATAATATTTTTATTAGTTAATATAGTATTTGTATGAATATATCAATATTAATGTTAATATTATATTTACATCTTTACTAGTAAATTATATTAAAGTATTAATATTATAATAATATAATATTGACATAAATATATTAGTATTATATTTTATTATTATGATTTAATATTATAATATAATATATTAATGTTATATCTATATTTATATAAATATAATATTATTATTTATATGAAGTTTGAGTGCAAAAAGGTCTGATTTTATATCTATTAAGGGTATAATAGGTATTTTATATAATTTTTTCAAGAAAATAGATGCTCAATCAAACATAAGCCATTTTTTAATAAGTCATTTTGCATGGTCAACCAAATATACTAAAATTATATTCCTATAAAGTAACTTTCTAAAAAGTTACTTTCTAAAAAGAAAAGTTCTTTTCATAAATCAAACAAGTCCTTAATGATTTCCATTTCAATTCCGAACTTGATAATCTTATCTTCAAGATAAATAGCCCTAGAAACTTCTCTACCGCTTCTTTATGTAGGTTCATTAATGCTAGAGGAGTTTAAGGGGAATTGGCCATGTCTTTATAGAAAAAAACTTCATTGTAATGGTGATACTATGTCAAATTTATAACCAATGAGAACACTTATATTTCATCGATTGCCATGTATTTCACCGATTTTCGTGATGGCACCCCACACTGGCCCACCAATTTCCGACTTCTGATTGGGTTGTTACAAGTTTGACATGGTATCACCGTTGCAACAAATATCTTCTCGTCCCTATGGTTCCTTTGTATTTCATCTAAGATCAAATGCTTCATGCATGTGTCTCACTGCTCTCGACAAGCTAAATACCGGTGAGATCTATCTTAAAAAAATATGGAAGATACTTCGGGGATTGTTTGTTTTGTGATGATCTGACTGAAACCCTGGAACCATATTTTCTTTACTTGCTCCATCTTTCCTGTATGAGACTGTTTGTGGTCGATGTGGGGAATCTTAGCTCCTCCTGGTGATCCACACCCCTTCCCATCAAGTGGATTCCCTCACATTCTCAAAGAGGTCTGCATAAATCTCTGTTAATGCTAATTGCAGTGATCCTTTGGAGCATTTAGACTGAAAGAAACTCCCATACTATCTTCCTTCATAAGTCTCAGCCTGCATCTACCATTACTTTTAGAGGTATCTCTGTGTTTAGTGATTGGTCTCAGCATTGCTCTTTTAAAGATCTATTTGGTTTTGGAAGATTTTGAGCAGAATCAGATGCATTCTATCTTGTTATAAGTCTTTGGATGGGTAACAATTGGTTTGTTATCTATTGCTTCAGAGTGTCAGTCCTCTCTCTTTAGGGCCCTATTGCAACCCTTGATCTTGTTCTTACACTTGACACTGTTACCTCTGAAATCTCTTAGCTCTTCAATGCCACACTTGAACTTGCTCTGAAAATGATGAGGCTTGTGCCTAAGATGATTCCAGATGATAGCATGGAAGACAGGCCTTCAAACCATTCTGACCTAGAGTACTACTTTCATGTTCAGCCACTTTTCTTCTGCATTAGATCAGCTTTTTCTTGTTCTTCATTCTCTAATAACATCATGGTTCATGGAGGTCCGTACCTTTGTGCTCTCTCTCTCCTTTTTCTTAAGAGGATGCATATTCTTGATGTGGTCAATCAGAGACTTCAACTGGCTGGTTTCTGATGAGATTGTTCTTTAAGGTGTTGCCCATTGAGGGTTCAGATAGTTGGGTCCCCTTTCCTTCTATTTTCTTCTTTGATTTTATATTTCTACCATCTTATCTCAATCTGCTTGTAAATTACTTTTTGCTTGACAAATGCTGGGTGGCCATTCTAGTCTCCCTTATTATGATCAAAACCAAAAAAAAGAAAAGAAAAAAAGAAGAAGAAAATTGGTGTAGGAACTTGACAATGATTTTTTCTTTTTCGAAGAAATCCAAAAAATAGCATGTGTCTTGCAATCTCTTTATAATACTGTTGAGTAGAGGCCATGTCAAATAAATAATCTTCTTTTAAGCATGTATGTCTCTATGAGGCCACCATATTTCATTAAGTGATATTGAAATGAGAAGGCAAGAAAAGGCTAGAGGCGTAGCATAACAAAAACATACATGCAAAGCATTGCGCCACTCACATACTACTTTAATTACATGTTGCTTAGCACCACTGTCCTTGCAAGTACAACCAAAAAAAGCGACATCCATCGAAGACCAACCCATTCCACCAGAGAACCGTGGCTTCACATACCTAGAGTTGAAGACCATCACCAATAACTTTGAGCGGGTCCTTGGCAAAGGTGGCTTCGGGACCGTTTACTATGGCCGCTTGCAGGATGGCACCGAAGTCGCAGTGAAGCTACGGGCTCGAACATCGGTGCAAGAGAGTATGTTCAATGAGTCTCAAACTGGAGAAATTAGTGATTCCAAGGCGCAAAGAATCAAGGAGTTCCAGGCCGAGGTATGCCACAGTCATACTCACTTCTGGATTCTAATAGCTTGTGCATGATCTTTCCCCACCTGTCCCACTTGACAACATCCTGATTACTTCTGGCTGCAGGCCCTGCTCTTATCAAGGGTTCATCACAGAAATTTGGTGTCTTTGATTGGCTACTGCAAGGATAATAATTGCCTCGGACTTGTGTATGAGTTTGTGGCCCAAGGAAGTCTCAAAGACCATCTTACAGGTATGGAGCTGTACTTTCCAATCTATGGTGTTAAGTAGTAGCAAGTAATCTTTCTGAAAAAATGGTGAGAAATATATATGAGGAATGTCATATTTGGGTTCAAATACAGAAACGTACATACCAACTGCAAGGAGGAGGTGCCAACCAACTGAAGCAACTTCCACAGCATCATTTTCATATAATTTATTAGCAGAATGTTTCAATCCCAACTACTAATTTAAAAAGATAAACAAGTGGAAAAACCTTTTAGGTAGTACCTGGCTGATAGTATAATATGGTATCATGCTGTTTCGATATGTATCGATAAAGAAAACTCAGTCTTATCAAGAAAAAAGAGAGAGACAGGGGGGAAAAGAGAGGTAGAGAAAAAAGAAAAGAGACAGGGAGCGAGGGAGAAGAAAAGGGAAAGCGAGAAGAAAAGGGAGAAGAAGGAAGAGATGGAGAGAGAGGGAGAGGGAGGGGGGAGGGAGAGAGGGCGAGAGAAGGGCCATTAAGGTTGATGGAGGCTCGGAACCCTCCGTTCCCCTGTTTCGAATGAAATGAAGGCCAAGGGTCTTTTTTTTTCGGATGCTTAAAATGAAGACAACAGATACTGTCAACTTCATCTTAAACATCAAAAATAAAAAAAGGGGTCATGTTCAAGTTTACATTTGGTGCAAATGTTATAGGTTACATATTTTTTGAATTATATGATACGGTTCCTCACCAATAATATGAGTTGTTGGATGTGATCTATTATCTCTATGCTATTTACATTACAAAAATCATATAGCTTGCAAATCCTAGAGGATATGTCAAGTTGTCAAAATTTGGATATTTTAAATAAAATAAAATATTAATGCATGTATTTATTACTTGATACATAAATTAGGGGTTTTCAAGTTATATTATTTTTAATGTATAAGTAGTTTAGAAACAATAAATCATATCTAATACTTCATATCATCAATATTCGACTTCCATCATTAAGTCAAAAAAGGTGTAAATCTATAACATTTACAGTAGCTATAATATGATCCTTTTCTACACAAATATATATATGTGTGTGTGTGTGTGTGTGTGTGTGTGTGTGTGTGTGTATTTATTTATATGGCTGCTATGAACAATTAAAATTAATGTATTTCATTACAAGAAATATAAAACTATTTAGTCATATTATCTTACCTTTTGTTTTTCTCCCTCTTTTATCTTTCTTCATGTAACTGAGTATTTGTAGTTAATAGTCCATTATTGCAATTGCACATGTTCAAGCCTCCACTTATATATATATATATATATATATATATATACACATACTTGTCTAATACTATCTCTTACAGATAAAGATGGTACTAGCAGAGTCCTAAATTGGAGAGAGCGGCTTCGGATTGCAGTTGATGCCGCACTAGGTCTAGCACAATTTTATATTATTTGTTCTTTTACAACTATATATTTTTATTATAGGAATCCTTATCATTTTGCTAAAGATTAATTTGCTGAATAGGGCTGGAGTATCTGCATGAAGGATGTACCCCACCTATTATCCATAGAGATGTGAAGACCAGCAACATCCTTTTATCAGAAAACTTGGTGGCCAAGATAGCAGATTTTGGGTTGTCAAAGGCTTTCCTTACTGATGATCACACTCATGTGTCTACCGAGATTATCAAGGGCACTCCAGGATACATAGATCCTGAGTATGATTCAATAACTAGCCATGGTCGATTTCCATAATAATAGGATCCTCTTTTGTTCAACTGTGCACCATAAGATGCAGTATCATCATGGATAGCTATCATATCATCTATTTCGGAGATGGATGGTTCTTTTTTATCACCATGATGCACCACATATTACACTAACAATATCTCATCGTATTCTATAAATAAATGAGAGCTACCTATCTCTGAGATAAATGACATAGCAATTATCTGAGATTGTACCAAACTCCACATGCAAAACTTATACCATGAAAGATCCTAACACATTTGCACATTCCCTTACTTTTGCTTGTGGCACTACTTTTTCATGGTAAATAAGGTAAAACTTATAAGCCATGTAAAATTACCTAGGATCCTTTATAAGGCATGTAAAATTACCTAGAATTCTTTGCGGTGCACTATTTTCACCATAAAATGCTATGTAGTACTCAATAGCTGCCATCAATAGATGGATGGCCATCAAACAGATGTACTATGTATAATACATAAGTCCATCTTATTTAGCGGCTATCCATCTATTGATGGTGGCCATCAAATGCTGCATAGTATTTTGTGGTGCAAATTGTGCATCTGTGCTCTTGTAAAATGAGGACCAGGTATTCTCTAGCCTTTCTGCAGAGAACACGAAGCTGATGCATTCATTTGATGCATATCAGTTGAAGTGCCTACTAGAAGGCCGGTTGGGTCTTAGTGCCTGAGATTGAAAAAGCCATATCCTTTTTAACATGCAACATCTATGAGTTAACTAATGTTAGATTTATTTGAGATTACGGAAACTGATACCATTGTTATGTAGGTACCATGATACCTTCCAGCTGAATGAGAAGAGTGATGTATACAGCTTCGGGGTTGTTCTCTTGGAGCTAATAACAGGCCTACCGGCTGTGCTTAGAAACCCTGACAGGGGTCACATAGTCCAATGGGTGTGGCAGCGGATTGCCAGAGGAGAAATCACTGATATTGTTGATGCAGGGCTAAGAGGAGAGTACGACACCAACTCTGTTTGGAAGGTAACAGATACAGCAATGAAGTGCACCATGCCAACAGCTAGTCAGAGGCCAACAATGATCCAAGTGGTGATACAGTTGAAGGAGAGCTTGCAACTTATGGAGAGCTTGCAACTTGTGGTCAGCCATGAAAGAGCTCAGAATATCTATGTAGAAGCCTTGGAGCTGGATCAGACTGATTTAGTGGAAATAGCACGCATTGACATGAAAACTACGGTGAGTGGTCCAATAGTAAGATAATTAGGTGCATCTCTATGAAGTATGGACTCTATACCTGCATGTGCAGTCTGTGCTTATGGTTTGGTGTGAGCTTATGGTTGGGTGTGATTTTGTTTTTTTTTTTTTTGGGTCCATATGGTTTGGTGTGATTTGAAAGTGTATTGTTGTGCAGAAATAGTTGGACTATATTTGGTGTGGTTTGGCCTTCATTAACCGTTGGGGACGACTAAAACACTTATGCATATGGTTATTGGTAGTCTTTATGGTTCTGAATCTAGTTATTTTCTTGTGGACGATTTCTTGCTTTCATGTTTTGTTTAGCTGTAAGATCTATATGACTGATTAAGTGGTGCATATATTTTCTTCAAACAACTTGAACCTATTCCATCGAGAATATGGTATTGTACATGAGGGATGCTGTACCTTTGGCACAAAAGAATGGTTAACCTTCCTTCGAGCGAAACCACCGTTGGATCATCAGCTGCCCACTTTGAGATCTGTGCTGACAGATAGATGATGGATTTCAGGTTGCTTTCAGATCTGTGCAGCTGATGATCCAATGGCAATTGCATGCGAAGAAAGGTAAACGATTTTTTTGTCCAAAATATAAAACCCGGTTCCCGTACATGAGGTCACTGCTCCATTTGCACCTCAATCAAACTGTTAAGGAACAAGCATCGGATTAAAAACTAATGAGTAGCCTGAAAAATTTCCCTTTCTTTGGTAGAAGTATCCAAAGCAAATATCGATGTACATGCAAATCATGTGATCGGTGACTCTAAATTACAATAGCTCAAGAGGTCAAGCTAGATGGATTTGGAGCCAAGAACATCCGTTCTTGCATCTGGTTATTAAGTCAAGTTAGAAAGAGGTTTGGTAAGGATTTTCTTTATGATTGGAGAGTAAATTAAAAAAAAAAAAGTAGTTAAAATTGGTGAATCAGACTGGAAAATCTATTATAAGTCTATCAATAGAGATATATAACAATGTAAAAAAACAATTTTTTTTTTTTTGTTAAGTGCATATTAAGAGAATTAGTAGCTTGTATAAATTATGAAAGTTTCATCTAGATATGCATCACAAGCAAAAAAAGTACCATCACCAAATGGTTTTTCACATGATTTTCATATAACTAGAAATAATAAAACTTACCCACCGATCCAACATATTAAGTCAACCTGCATGAACTCATTTAAAAAGCAGGTCAGATCAGGTTATTATGGGTTAGACAGGTTTTAAATAGTTAAATGAGTCTCAGATGACTTAAATGAGTAAATGGATTGCATTAAATCCATGTTAGACTGACATAATTATTAAACGGATCAATTAGATGGCTTTGAACTCCGAATCTGAAATTGACCAATTTAATAAATGAGTCAAGTCAGATTGTTTATAGCACAGACTCATTTATGCTAGACCTATATCCGCCTATTTCAAGTCTGTTATGGGTTAGCTTAGATCCTAAATTACCACCCCAACTAGCATATGATTGTTTTAAATAGGAAACTTTGTTTCGATTTTTGTTTGAAGTAGAAGGGGAAATGTGCTATGCATTTATTAAAACTACTTAGAGAAAGGTACAAAAACACCGATTGTTCTAATGTTGACCAGTAGGCATAAGTTTTATAAGTTTTATGATAAGAATACTATCATTTTATGTGTTCACGTTAGTTTGATGACATAACCAGATGTAAGTCTCATAAGTGGCGGTTGTTGCAATATATTGTACGACTTTCATAAATATATGTTATCATGTCATAAATAATGCTTTATTAATTTTTTTTACTAACTAGTACGTACAATTTCTTGGAATACTTATCATATCTCAAGTCCTAATTATGAAAGTTTGTTTTGATGATATATTGAAGGATTTCATTATTACAATAGGGACCTAAAGTGAATAAGGAAAAATGCATATAGAGAGGCTTATTCAGCAAATAATCATTTCTTTTAGGGAATTGTAGAAAAACAGAGGAAATAAACCTTTTCTATACAGAAAAATAGCGAAAATATTATCTATATGAGTCCGTATAACTAAAACCCATAATCCGGATATGATACGCTTGCTTTACAAACCTCTGTTGATCTTCTACCATCTCTTTGAAGTACGTGCATGGTGCCAGCAATCTCGAACCTTCTCTTTGATCTTGTAGGTATATTTATAGATGAGACTCACTAAGAGTCTTTATTTTAAATACGTAGTTGGATAAGAGTCCTACTCAAATTTAAATATTTAGTTAGATCATCCCAATCCTTATTAGGGACTCTTATCATCATCCCAATAACCAATGTGGAAGAATAATGGATGTAGATCATGTTCAAAAATGATCAAATTCCAACATCTCCTACTCATCCACATTGGATGTTATATCTGTCT
Organism: Elaeis guineensis; assembly: GCF_000442705.2. Classification (NCBI taxonomy): domain Eukaryota; kingdom Viridiplantae; phylum Streptophyta; class Magnoliopsida; order Arecales; family Arecaceae; genus Elaeis; species Elaeis guineensis. Next base: position 26,286,888 of record NC_025993.2, on the reverse strand, counting down.
TAATCTCTTACGCTACTCTCTTCCTACAGAAAATGACATATGCGACCTTGACAAAGAAATCTCAAAGGGGGTATGCTATATTAAGTCACCACCAAACTAACATAGCACGATACTTGTAAGAAAATATCATCTTTGAAGGATGTCACACATTCGGGATTATACATGTAGATATTAGAACGTGTAGATTTTTAACTTTTAAAAACATGAATACTGTGGAATAAAATCTGATCTAGATTAAATGCTTTAATCTATCTAACATGCATGAAGTAGATTTAATCTACATGCAATAGGATCGATCACATGCTTTTAAGATGTTGAAAATAAAAATTAGATTTAAATAAAATTATAAATCAAGAGATCAGATCTCCATACTTTTATATGGATCGATGATCTCCACTGCTGATGATTGTGATAATCTGATGACATTCCTACAGAGCTGCATATGTGTCCGACCTCTATGGATATCTACATGAAGTTTTTGATCCGATTAGAGATCGGATGCGTGTGCGGCTCTACAGAAAGCTCATCGGATTATCATGATCATCAGCAGTAGAGATTATCGATTTGCGCAAAGGTATGAAGATCCGATCTCTTGATTTGTAATTTTATTTAAATCTGATTTTTATTTTCAGCATCTTAAAAGCATGTGATCGATCCTATTGCATGTAGATTAGATCTATTTTATGCATATTAGATAGATTAAAGCATTTAATCTAGATCAAATTTTATTCCACAGCATTCATATTTTTAAAAATTAAAAATCTGTATATTTTGATTTCTACATGCATAATCTCGGATGTGCAACATTCTTCAAGTGGTATTAGAGCTTCTTCAACTTCTTTCTTTTATTAGACTTTCTACGAAGAAGGAGACTGATAGCATGGAGGATGATGAAGAGAGTCTCCTCTCTCTTTTCTCTCAAAGGCATGCTCAAGGAGAACCAAGAAAAAACCCTAAAAGAAGAACACTTCTTCTCTCTTTTTTCTTTCCTTTCTCTCCCTCCCAAAACCCTAACACCAAGAAGAGGAGAAGATGCCTAGATTTTTCATGCCCACATAAGGACCCATGCCTTTTTTATTTCACGGATACCCCATGCCCTTCTCATAGACTTTTCATGCTCAAATCAGATTTCCACCTTTTTTCAATGCCTCAAACAAATCTCCATTTATTTTGGCATCCAAGAGGGAAAGATAGGGATCAATCCTAATCAAAATAGGAGTTTAATTTTAGAAGGAAACTTATCTAAACCCTTTGGCATGGAGAAGGGATATGGGGCATTGGTTTCTCACAGAAAAATAAAGTGGAATGTGAAAAAATATGGTGCGATTTCTCTTGTGTGTGCGGCATGATGGGACACGAAGGGAGAGAGAGTCCCAATAGACTGGGACTTCTCTTTTAGGTGGTCAATTCCTAACTAATAAGGAATTTGGTTGCATCCAAGAAAGAAAGAAATTCTAGTCTAATTAGGAATCCAATCATATTCTAATCCAATTACAAAATTAATTGAACCAAGTCCAAATCAAATAAGGAATTGGTCTTCCTGACAATTAGGTTATCTCATAACTCAATCAGGCTTGATCTAATCAAATTCAAATCAAACTAATTGAATTCAATTTAACTAGACTTAATTTTAGCCCCATTGCTCAATCAAATGAGCCAATTAGTAATCTAATTGCTAATTGATCCTCTTACAACTCACTAACTATTAGTGAATTAATTATTTTATTATAACTTTTGCACTAGATTAATGATCAATCATATTGATGATTAGATCTAATAATGATTCATAATCGCTAATCAACTATTTGATCGGATAAAGATCTCTTTTGTATGTGACTCTATTGGTTCTATTTTATTTGGTAATGAGATATATTATGATCTCCATTACAATCTCATTGAAACTCTTTTTGATAGGTTGAAACATTTCCAACTCTGTTTATCGAGGGTCATCGATCATCAAGATGATGCTCGATGAGTCTCACGATCCATCAGTGCCACCTAGTAGTATATGGTGGCAATCTAGCAGAATGAAATAATGAACCTTTAGGTATAGTTTCTGTATAGTTTAATTTTTCTGTCGTGAGTCCCGACAAGTTGCAAGTCAAGGATAACTGATTAAATCTATTCATCTATCATATGTTAGATTCAATTGATTCGAATCCATATGAAAACTTATAGAAACTCCTTTCTATCATTTACCTATCATGGCCATGGATGTTAAGACTCAGTCTTATAAACTACATAGGACCTCTTCCTATCTATCAGAATCGATAGATCCCATCTAGGTGCACACCCTATTCCTACATGGACCTACTGTAGCCAACATACATCTCAAATTTTTGAATGGCTAGGTAACCAAGTGTTGGTGTAGTCAAATTACAGTAATTTCATTGTGAACAGTCGAGGTGTAGCGAAAATTTAGTGCAGGGGCAAAATGGTAATTTTAAAACTTTTTCAAAATTACTATTTTACAGCGAAATTATTAATTAATCTCATTAATTAATACTAATTAACCCTATACTAGGATCTAAATATGATACAACAGCATGCATTTAAATTTGAAATTCAAATTTGAATCAGTAAACCTTTTACAGTACTGTGTTCAGAACACATCACTTTTTGTGGGTAGTCGATCACCACAATCTGATCACTGTCGGGGGGCTCTGATCGTCACGTCGTAGCCACACTAATGTCTGACCTCTGTGGATCATCCACACGAAGCTCCCTTCTGATCAGCTTCTCACGAATGCTAGTTCGTGATTTCACCCTTTTGATGGCAGATGTTGATCGAACTTCTTCGATCGATGTGTGCCGACTTCTCGGATGCTCTGGATCATCAGCATCAGAATATCCTAACAAATTAATTTGTGAGTCCTTAGAGTACCATAATCCTATAGTTTGTGTACCATTTAAGTATCTAAGGATTCTTTTAACAGCATTCAAATGAGATTCCTTAGGATTAGATTGATATCTTGCACATAAGCAAACACTAAACATGATATCAGGCCTACTTGCAGTTAAATACAATAATGAACCAATTATACCTCTGTAGTATTTTAAGTCTACGCTTTTACCTTCATCATCCTTGTCAAGCTTACTTGAGGGACTCATTGGTGTGCCAATTGGTTTGCAGTTCTCCATTCCAAATCTTTTGAGTAGTTCCTTGGTGTACTTGCTTTGGGTGATGGAGATTCCCTCTTTTGATTGTTTGATTTGGAGTCCGAGGAAGAAGGTGAGTTCTCCCATCATGCTCATCTCGAACTCTCCCTGCATAAGCTTAGCAAAGTCTTGACAAAGGGATTCATTAGTAGACCCAAAAATTATGTCATCAACGTAAATTTGTATAATTAGCATATCATTTTGGTTTCTTTTAATAAATAGGGTTGTATCTACATTGCCTCTTGAGAAATCATTATTTAGTAGAAATTTGCTTAGCCTTTCATACCATGCTCTAGGTGCTTGTTTTAGACCATATAAAGCTTTATTTAATCTAAAGACATGATTGGGAAAAGCATGATTTTCAAATCCAGGGGGTTGTTCTACATATACTTCTTCAGAAATATATCCATTTAAAAATATACTTTTAACATCCATTTGAAATAGTTTGAATTTCATAAAGCAAGCATAAGCAAGTAGAAGTCTAATGGCTTCTAATCTAGCAACAGGTGCAAAGGTTTCATCAAAATCAATTCCTTCTTCTTGATTATATCCCTTAGCAACCAGTCTTGCTTTATTTCTAATTACATTTCCATGCTCATCTAATTTATTTCTAAAGACCCATTTTGTGCCAATTATTGAATAATCTTTAGGTCTTGTTACTAAGGTCCAAACATTATTTCTTTCAAATTGATTAAGTTCTTCTTGCATAGCATTAATCCAGTTATGATCATTTTCAGCTTCTTCAAAAGTTTTAGGTTCAAGTTGAGATACAAATGCACAATGATTAAATACATCTCTAAGTGAAGAATGGGTTTTTACCCCATGCATAGGATCACCAATTATTAACTCCTTAGGGTGGTTGTGAACATACCTCCATTCCTTGGGTAAGTCATTTGTACCTTGAGGTTGTTCTTGAATTTCTTCACCTTTCTCATTTTGTTTGACTTCTTGATCCTTGTCTTCTGGAGTTGCTGAGTCTTTCAGAGTGATCTCCTTCATACCTTCTGTTAGTGGATCTGCATCCTCAACACCCTCATTCTTCCTTGAAGGAAGATCGTTAGATTCATCAAAGACAACATGTATGGACTCCTCAACTACTAAAGTTCTTTTGTTGAAAACTCTAAATGCTTTACTAGTGGAGGAGTAACCTAGAAGGATTGCTTCATCTGATTTTGCATCAAATTTACCAAGTTTTTCTTTGCCATTATTTAATACAAAACATCGGCAACCAAAAACATGAAAATATGCAATATTTGGTTTTCTTCCTTTCCAAAGTTCATAGGGGGTTTTCTTTAAAAATTGTCTAATTAAAGTACGATTTAAAATGTAACATGCTGTGTTAATAGCTTCTGCCCAAAAATATCTTGGAAGGTTGCTTTCACAAAGCATGGTACGGGCCATTTCTTCTAAGGTTCTATTTTTTCTTTCTACTACCCCATTCTGTTGGGGTGTCCTAGGAGCAGAGAAGTTATGGCCAATTCCATTTTCATCACAAAAATTTTCAAAGTCATGATTTTCAAATTTTGTTCCATGATCACTTCTAATATTTTGAATTGAAAACCCTTTTTCATTAGTGACTTTTCGATGAAATTTAGTGAAAATTTGAAAAGTTTCATTTTTGTGAGCTAAAAAGAAAACCCAAGTAAAAGGAGAGTAATCATCAATTATTACAAATCCATATCGTTTTCCTCCAAGACTAGTGGTTCTAGTTGGTCCAAATAAATCCATATGTAAGAGCTCTAAAGGTCTAGAAGTTGAAACAGTGTTTTTGGATTTAAATGATACTCTAGTTTGTTTACCTAATTGGCATGCATCACAAATTTTATCCTTTTCAAAATTCAGTTTTGGCAAACCGAGAACTAAATCCTTTTTAATTAATTTTGAGAGAGAATGCATGCTAATGTGTGCAAGTCTACGATGCCACAACCAACTAGTCTCATTTATTTTAGCACTTAAGGAAACTAGGCATTGCATGTCTAATTTAGTTAAATCATTCAAGTCTACCATATAAACATTGCCATGCCTATGTCCTATAAATTTAATGCCATCGTTAATAGGACTCGTCACAATGCAAACAGATGATTCAAAACTTACTTTATATCCTTTATCACAGAATTGACTAATGCTAAGTAAGTTATGCTTTAAACCTTTAACTAATAAAACATTCTCAATGTATTTGGAGGGAGTGATACCAATGTTATCTATCCCGATGATCTTTCCTTTGCCATTATCTCCAAAGGTGACCATCCCTCCATCCTTAGCATCAAGCGTGATGAATTGTGATTCATCACCAGTCATGTGTCTCGAGCATCCGCTGTCAAGATACCATTTCCTGTTTCCTTCTTGGGATGCTAGACACACCTGCAAGCAAAGATCACGTTTCTATCTTAGGTACCCAAGCTTTCTTGGGTCCTTTCAGGTTAGTCAGAATGGTTCCTTTTGGAACCCATATTTTCTTTGTGTTTGCATATTTGTTAATAAGACATGTGTATGATTTATGTCCTATTCTTCCACATTTAAAACAAGTAATATTTGTAGACTTGTTACTTGAATAATAAATATCCTTCAGAAATTTTTATTTCTTCAGGGGTTTATAACCAAGTCCAGCCTTATCATATATAGCTTTCTGATTTTCAAGGATCATATTTAGTTTGTTTGAACTTAAGGTGAACTTATCTACTATAGATTTCAGCTTGTTCATTTCATCCTTTAAGTTTTGATTTTCTTGAATCAAGGTGAATTTTTCAATTGAAAGATTTTCAGCTTGTTTCACTAAGGACTGATTTTCCAATTTCAGCTCTTTGTTTTTCTTCCCTAGTTTCTTTAATTCATCAATTGAATCATAGAATGCTTCATGCAATTCTTCAAAAGTAAATTCACTAGTGGATTCAGAAGTTACCTCATTTTCATGTGCCATCAGGCACAGGTTGGCTTGTTCTGTTGAGGTTTCATCGTCGGAGCTTGAGTCATCACTCACACTCCAGGTCGCCATCATTGCCTTCTTTTTGAACTTCTTTGGACCTTTCTTCAATTGTGGACATTCGGATCTGAAATGTCCTGGCTTCTTGCACTCGTAGCATATAGGGGGTTGATCTTTCTCCTTTTCTTTGCTTTGATCTCCTTTTGTGAATTTCTTTCTCATCCCCTGTTTCCTTTTTCTTAGAAACTTCTTAAATTTCCGGGTGATGAGAGCCATCTCTTCATCCTGATCTTCATCTTCAGAGTCATCCATTTCATAATCAGGCGAAGTTGTGGATTTGAGGGCAATGGTTCTTTTCTTTTTGACTTCATCCTCTTGATGTTGCTTCATGCTAAGTTCATGAGTCATCAAGGATCCAAGAAGCTCTTCTAGAGGTAGAGTGTTCAAGTCCTTTGCTTCTTGGATGGCAGTCACCTTGGCTTCCCAAGTTCTTGGCAGTGACCTGAGAATCTTCCTTACAAGTTCACTGTTAGTATAAGATTTGCCAAGACTCTTTAAACCATTGATTATATCAGTAAAATGAGTAAACATAGCAGTTATGGACTCATCATGCTCTATTTTAAACAATTCATATTTATGTACAAGCATGTTTATTTTAGACTCTTTTACTTGATTTGTTCCCTCATGGGTGACTTCTAACCTATTCCATATTTCTTTAGCAGATGCACAAGTAGAAATGCGATTAAATTCACTTGCATCTAGTGCACAATAAAGAACATTCATGGCTTTGGCATTTAATTGTGCCAATTTCTTGTCAACCTCATCCCATTCTTTCTCGGATTTGGTTGACTCCTCACCATCTATAATCTTGGTGGGTGTGTGAGGACCATTCACTATGATACTCCACATATCATAGTCGAGTGCTTGTATGAAAATCTTCATCCGAGCTTTCCAATAGGTGTAATTAGACCCATTGAAAAGTGGAGGTCGGTTTGTTGATTGCCCCTCGGCTAGAGAAGTACCAGCATGGGTTGCCATAGATCTTTGGCTCTTTGATTATTAGATCAAAGAAGGGCTAGAGCACCGGCTCTGATACCACTTGTTGCCCAGCTATGCAACCCAAGAGGGGGGGTGAATTGGGTTTCTAAAAAATTTTAAGCCCAACAGATTACTTATGAAGAACAAAACAAAGACTTTAATTCAATATTAATTCCCTAAGGCAGGAATGCAAGAATATAATAAAGAAATAAAGTGAAGAGATAAAGCACACCACAAACACAAGGATTTATAGTGGTTCGGTGCTAACCTTGCACCTACATCCACTCCCCAAGATCCTACTTGGGAATTTCAATCCACTATCCTTTGTATTCAACCCGAATACAAAACGTCGGAAACTCCGACACTAGCTATCCCAAGCTAGATCACTTGTTTCCCGGGTACAAGTAAACCCAAAACACTCCGATTTCAGGTTCGGATCAACCTTTCCTTGTTTTAGAAATCCTCCAAAAATAAGAACAAAAACTCACAAAGAGTAAGAAAATTTTGAGCACAGATTAATACAATAACAGCTCCTTAAATGAGCGAATATAACAATAAAAACTTTACTCAAATGAAGAACCCCTTTTTCAGATTTTCTCAAAGTGGATGAACGCTTGAATGCTTGAGAAGAGGTTGATTGTTGATTGAAGATCTCTTGAAAGCTTTGAACGATCTCTAGATCAAGGTTAAAACAATAGGCGTGAAGAATTCTCTCCTTGAAAGATCTTGCTTTTCTCTTTCACAATCTCTCTGGTATATTGTGGGTCCTCTCTCTTTTTCTTTTTGGATTTTTCATTGATCTCAGGCTTTTTCTTGCAAATTTCGGATCCTTTCTTCTATTCTTCTCTTCTTTTGATTTCACGTTTGATCCGCTATTTAATCTGCAATTTCTTTCACCATTTAAAGCATTTTGTAGCATTAGAAGCAAGAGAAAATAATTTAGGTAGATAAAGAGCCGTTAGAGGATTTTTAGGAAGCATAAATGGCAATTAAAATGGGCAAAAAAATAGCCGTTGCTGACATTTCCCGTCGCAGGGGTCGACTCATGAGTCGACTCATGCTTCAGGGGTCGACTCATGAGTCGACCTCTGTTGCAAAAACCAGAGAATGCGTTTCTGGAAATTTTTGGCTCAAATTAGCAGGGGTCGACTCATGAGTCGACTCATGCCTTGTGGGTCGACTCATGAGTCGACTCACAGGTCGTGCCAAGCCAGAAAACTAGCGTGCCAAGGAGAATTTTTGCGTGCCAATCAGCTCACAGTGCCATGAGTGGACTCATGAGTCGACTTATGCACTTCAAACCTTCATAACTTCAAAAATATAAGTCCAAACACAATGAAATTTTCACCAATAGATTTCAAATCATTTGTTCTACCAAATGGTACTATCAAATCAGGATTTTAGTGAAATTACGATTTTGCCCTTGAAGAGCATAAGGACTTTTTCATTTTAAAATTATTTGTATCCCTTCAATCTGCTTTGTAATCATCAAAATCAATCTAGGAGCAACAATCTCCCCCTTTTTGATGATGACAAAATATTTGAACAAAAAAATTTATGTTAATGCATTAATTTCAAAAGAATCCATTATAGGTGTATATGCTTGAAAAGAGTATGATTCTTTTGGCATGTAATATAAATGCAAAAATAGTTTGTCCATTTTCTTAAAGATTTGAAAAGGGTATTAGATCATTTTGAGTTCAAGATATATCAGAGCAAGAGAAGAGAAATAAATTTTGCAATGTATCAGAGCAAGAAAAATAATTTTTTTTTTACAATGTTATCAGAAAAGATTTTACAATGTATCGGAGCAAGAAAATTTTATAATATATCAGAGAAAATTTTACACTGTATTAGAGCAAATGTCAGAGAAAATTTCACACTGTATCAGAGCAAATGTTATAATATATCAGAGAAACTTTCTCACTGTATCAGATCAAATGTTATAATTTATCAGAGAAACCTTCACACTGTATCGGATTAAATTTTATCATGTATCAGAGTAAGTTAAAAGAAATTGTAGGGTGTATCAGAGTAAAACAAATTTCTTAAGATGTATCAAGGTGAATAAAATTTCAAAAGATGTATTAGAGCAAGTTTGAATTTTGAAATATATCAGAGCATATAAAAAAATACTTATTTGCATTGTACTTATGATTTTGCTTTTGATGGATGATTTTTTGTTTAAGTTCTGTCTGATACCAAATTTTGATACCAAATTTCTCAAAGTTTTGTTTAATCTTTCAATCCTTGTTTTTGTTTAATTTCTCCAATATTTATTTAATTTCTTCAATATTTGTTTTAATCTTCCCAATATTTGTTTTAATCTTCCAATCTTTGTTTTTGTTTAATTTCTCCCCCTTTTTCTCATAATTTAGGGTTTTGCTTTTTGTCTAATTTTAATTTTTGTTTTTGTTTAATTTCTCCCCCTTTTCGACATCATCAAACATAGTTAACTCTTTCTTTTCTTTTTCTGAAATATTCTTTAATTTCTTCCTCTTTAGAGTTTTTCACAGATATTTGCTCCCCCTTAATATAGCAATTATCAACAGCAAACAACAACAAGGAGAAGACAATATTTCCACAAGAAGAAAATATATAACCAAAATATGATCGATATCATTACAAAGAGGTAGAAATATAGGTAAAAGATGATTCCATTAATATCATAATTGTTTCAATACATAGTTCTTAAAAATAAAATTCAACCAGCTAATTGTCAATACATGACCTCAAGGTATAGATCCTAGAATAAGATACTAACTCCTAGGACCTAGTAAAGATCAAGATAAGTCAATGATCGGAGTCATCAGATATAGGGTGAGGAGATGATGGATCAGAAGTGCGTCCTCTAACCCGTCTGCCTCTGCCACGAGTAGGAGGGCGAGATGAACTGGGTGGCTGAGAATGCTGAGATGCTAGGGCTGATACCATGAGTCTGATAGAATCAAGTACGTTCAGTGCTCTGGAAACAGATTGAAGTAGAGCAGTGAACTGGGTGGTAGCATGCTCACTCGATCCTCGGATCTCTTTCCTCAGTAATTCATATCCACCTTCTAGTGCTCCTCTGAGCCTGCCAGCCTCTGCAGTGAGGTCTGTGACCTCAATAGTAGACTCCTGTGGCTGGGGATGGGCCAATGCAAGGACTTGCCCCTGCAAGTCAAGAACTCTGCCAGTCAGTCTCCAGACTGTGTCCTCAAGCTGCTGTATCCTGACGGACTGATCTGAAATCATCTGAAATACAGTGGAGATGTGGGGAGTAATGGTCTGATCAGAAGAGGTAGCTCCAGGTGCAAAAGACATACTACTCCACTGGTTAGACAGCAAAGAAGCCACACGCTGAGATATATGCTCGATCTGATCATCAGCCAGTCTGAACTCTGAATGAGGTGCTCTGCTCTCTGGCTGATACACTGGTGTGGGCATCCTAGTAAACTCAGAAGGGCCAGCCTCAGTATCAGGAATGAACTGGGTATCTGGTGAAGCTGCCCTGAAGTCATGTACAGGAGAAGATGGACCTTCTTCTTCTACTCTGCCTTCAGTTCTGTCTTCAGCTCTTTCCTCAACTCTCTCCTCAGTTCTTTCTTCAGAGCCCTTGATCCAACCACCAACAGTCTTTGTAATTCCCATTCGGTGCAGGCTGTGTTGGTTGAAAGTGTCCACATGTGAGAGCTTGGTAGCAGCCTCCCCCTCACAACTAACTCCAAACCTCCTAAATACTCTAGTAAGGGCCATACCATAAGGCAAGTGTGCCTTGGATCTGTTCAAAGTTTCTCTCATGGCCTCTATCATAAGTGCAGAGAGGTTTAGGGGGGTCTGAGTGATGATATGAAACATGACACATACATCTCTGTCGGAAAGTAAGTCATGTCTACCACTCCTAGGAAAGAAGAGTTTTGTTACAATCTGATGCAGGACCCTCATCTCAATGGATAATAGCTTTGCTTCCAATTTGTTTAAACTTCCTAAAAAAGCTTCTCCTAAGATAATTCTGATCCATTCTTCTTTAATTGGGAGTTCCATATATGAGTATCCTTCACTAGGCAACTGAAGTATTTCTCCCAATATCCTAGAATCCAAGCATATGTCAATCCCCTTGACTGTTGAAGTCACTGACCCATTTCCATAATTTAGGTTCTGGTAGAACTCTCTAACTAGATCAACATAGGTGACTTCCTTAAGAGAGCAATAAAGTTCCCATCCTTGATTTTTGATCTTGATAGCAAAAGTAAAGCCTTCTTTCTCAAAGAACCGAAAATCTATATTTTTTCTGGTTTTTACTTTTCTATCAGAAAGAGGATTTACACTGGGGCTTATGGAGGATTGAGAGAGACCTTGAGCAGGTACTGAAACTGGAGTGGGAGCAGTTGAAGACTGAGCATGCCTTTTCTTTCGAACAATATCTTCAGGCTCACGGATTGATTTCCTTCTTTGAGAAAGCTTCATCTTTGGAGCCATATCCAATAAAGTAGCAGACAAGAAGACTTGAATTGAGAGGAGGAGGGATCACAAGAGAGTAAAGAGGAATTTTAGTGGAGAAAAGAAGTGGATTTTGGAAGTTCGGTGAAGTGCTAGGGCACGTTCAAACCGCGCCAAGCAAAGTGAGAAAGCACGAGAAATTCTTTTCAAAGGAGGCAATTTTTGGTGGAGAGTAGGAGGGAGAATTACCTCAGAATTGATCCTTGGATTTGGAGCAAGAAGAGTTGGAGAAGACGGCTTTTGGAAGAAGAACGATGGGAAGATGAGTCGTCTCACAAACAGTAACCCTTATAAAAACAATGAACCCGTTGAAAGTTGGTGGGATTTACAAGTTTGCCATTGAGTCGACTCATGGGGGTCGACTCATGAAGTTCAGAAATTCAGAAAAAATACAAATAAATTTCAAAAAAATTCAAAATTTTGGGAGAAGGAATTTTGCTCAAAGATAAGTTTTTAGAGTGATAAATCTGAGCTTTTGGGACCAGGATAGATGTTGAAAATTGAGCTCTAAGAGTTTTTGACATCTATTCTTTGGAAATTGAGAAATTTCAGACAAATGGATCTAGAATTCCTAGATTTCTCCTAATTTCACAGAATCTATCCTCACTAAGGGCCTTTGTAAAGATATCGGCTAATTGATTTTCAGTGCAAACATATTCAAGAATTATATTTTTGTTTTGAACATGTTCTCTTATGAAATGATGTCTTATTTCAATATGTTTAGATCTTGAGTGTTGAATTAGATTTTTAGATAGATTTATGGCACTTGTATTATCACATTTTATTGGTGTTTCATTAAGTTTGATTCCAAAATCTTCGAGTTGTTGCTTAATCCACAAGATTTGAGCACAACAACTTCCGGCTGCAATGTATTCGGCCTCAGCCGTAGACAGTGCCACCAAATTTTATTTCTTGCTAAACCATGAGATTAGGTTTACTCCAAGAAATTGGCAAGTTCCACTTGTGCTTTTTCTATCTAATTTACATCCAGCAAAATCAGCATCAGAATATCCTAACAAATTAATTTGTGAGTCCTTAGAGTACCATAACCCTATAGTTTGTGTACCATTTAAGTATCTAAGAATTCTTTTAACAGCATTCAAATGAGATTCCTTAGGATTAGATTGATATCTTGCACATAAGCAAACACTAAACATGATATCAGGCCTACTTGCAGTTAAATACAATAATGAACCAATTATACCTCTGTAGTATTTTAAGTCTACGTTTTTACCTTCATCATCCTTGTCAAGCTTACTTGAGGGACTCATTGGTGTGCCAATTGGTTTGCAGTTCTTCATTCCAAATCTTTTGAGTAGTTCCTTGGTGTACTTGCTTTGGGTGATGGAGATTCCCTCTTTTGATTGTTTGATTTGAAGTCCGAGGAAGAAGGTGAGTTCTCCCATCATGCTCATCTCGAACTCTCCCTGCATAAGCTTAGCAAAGTCTTGACAAAGGGATTCATTAGTAGACCCAAAAATTATGTCATCAACGTAAATTTGTATAATTAGCATATCATTTTGGTTTCTTTTAATAAATAGGGTTGTATCTACATTGCCTCTTGAGAAACCATTATTTAGTAGAAATTTGCTTAGCCTTTCATACCATGCTCTAGGTGCTTGTTTTAGACCATATAAAGCTTTATTTAATCTAAAGACATGATTGGGAAAAGCATGATTTTCAAATCCAGGGGGTTGTTCTACATATACTTCTTCAGAAATATATCCATTTAAAAATACACTTTTAACATCCATTTGAAATAGTTTGAATTTCATAAAGCAAGCATAAGCAAGTAGAAGTCTAATGGCTTCTAATCTAGCAACAGGTGCAAAGGTTTCATCAAAATCAATTCCTTCTTCTTGATTATATCCCTTAGCAACCAGTCTTGCTTTATTTCTAATTACATTTCCATGCTCATCTAATTTGTTTCTAAAGACCCATTTTGTGCCAATTATTGAATAATCTTTAGGTCTTGTTACTAAGGTCTAAACATTATTTCTTTCAAATTGATTAAGTTCTTCTTGCATAGCATTAATCCAGTTATGATCATTTTCAGCTTCTTCAAAAGTTTTAGGTTCAAGTTGAGATACAAATGCACAATGATTAAGTACATCTCTAAGTGAAGAACGGGTTTTTACCCCATGCATAGGATCACCAATTATTAACTCCTTAGGGTGGTTGTGAACATACCTCCATTCCTTGGGTAAGTCATTTGTACCTTGAGGTTGTTCTTGAATTTCTTCACCTTTCTCATTTTGTTTGACTTCTTGATCCTTGTCTTCTGGAGTTGCTGAGTCTTTCAGAGTGATCTCCTTCATACCTTCTATTAGTGGATCTACATCATCAACACCCTCATTCTTCCTTGAAGGAAGATCGTTAGATTCATCAAAGACAACATGTATGGACTCCTCAACTACTAAAGTTCTTTTGTTGAAAACTCTAAATGCTTTACTAGTGGAGGAGTAACCTAGAAGGATTGCTTCATCTGATTTTGCATTAAATTTATCAAGTTTTTTTTTCCATTATTTAATACAAAACATCGGCAACCAAAAACATGAAAATATGCAATATTTGGTTTTCTTCCTTTCCAAAGTTCATAGGGGGTTTTCTTTAAAAATTGTCTAATTAAAGCACGATTTAAAATGTAACATACTGTGTTAATAGCTTCTGCCCAAAAATATCTTGGAAGGTTGCTTTCACAAAGCATGGTACGGGCCATTTCTTCTAAGGTTCTATTTTTCCTTTCTACTACCCCATTCTGTTGGGGTGTCCTAAGAGCAGAGAAGTTATGGCCAATTCCATTTTCATCACAAAAATTTTCAAAGTCATGATTTTCAAATTCTGTTCTATGATCACTTCTAATATTTTGAATTGAAAACCCTTTTTCATTAGTGACTTTTCGATGAAATTTAGTGAAAATTTGAAAAGTTTCATTTTTGTGAGCTAAAAAGAAAACCCAAGTAAAACGAGAGTAATCATCAATTATTACAAATCCATATCGTTTTCCTCCTAGACTAGTGATTCTAGTTGGTCCAAATAAATCCATATGTAAGAGCTCTAAAGGTCTAGAAGTTGAAACAGTGTTTTTGGATTTAAATGATACTCTAGTTTGTTTACCTAATTGGCATGCATCACAAATTCTATCCTTTTCAAAATTCAGTTTTGGCAAACCGAGAACTAAATCCTTTTTAATTAATTTTGAGAGAGAATGCATGCTAATGTGTGCAAGTCTACGATGCCACAACCAACTAGTCTCATTTATTTTAGCACTTAAGGAAACTAGGCATTGCATATCTAATTTAGTTAAATCATTCAAGTCTACCATATAAACATTGCCATGCCTATGTCCTATAAATTTAATGCCATCGTTAATAGGACTCGTCACAATGCAAACAGATGATTCAAAACTTACTTTATATCCTTTATCACAGAATTGACTAATGCTAAGTAAGTTATGCTTTAAACCTTTAACTAATAAAACATTCTCAATGTATTTGGAGGGAGTGATACCAATGTTACCTATCCCGATGATCTTTCCTTTGCCATTATCTCCAAAGGTGACCATCCCTCCATCCTTAGCATCAAGCGTGATGAATTGTGATTCATCACCAGTCATGTGTCTCGAGCATCCGCTGTCAAGATACCATTTTCTGTTTCCTTCTTGGGATGCTAGACACACCTACAAGCAAAGGTCACGTTTCTGTCTTAGGTACCCAAGCTTTCTTGGGTCCTTTCAGGTTAGTCAGAATGGTTCCTTTTGGAACCCATATTTTCTTTGTGTTTGCATATTTGTTAATAAGACATGTGTATGATTTATGTCCTATTCTTCCACATTTAAAACAAGTAATATTTGTAGACTTGTTACTTGAATAATAAATATCCTTCAGAAATTTTTGTTTCTTCAGGGGTTTATAACCAAGTCCAGCCTTATCATATATAGCTTTCTGATTTTCAAGGATCATATTTAGTTTGTTTGAACTTAAGGTGAACTTATCTACTATAGATTTCAGCTTGTTCATTTCATCCTTTAAGTTTTGATTTTCTTGAATCAAGGTGAATTTTTCAATTGAAAGATTTTCAGCTTGTTTCACTAAGGACTGATTTTCCAATTTCAGCTCTTTGTTTTTCTTCCCTAGTTTCTTTAATTCATCAATTGAATCATAGAATGCTTCATGCAATTCTTCAAAAGTAAATTCACTAGTGGATTCAGAAGTTACCTCATTTTCATGTGCCATCAGGCACAGGTTGGCTTGTTCTGTTGAGGTTTCCTCGTCGGAGCTTGAGTCATCACTCGCACTCCAGGTCGCCATCATTGCCTTCTTTTTGAACTTCTTTGGACCTTTCTTCAATTGTGGACATTCGGATCTGAAATGTCCTGGCTTCTTGCACTCGTAGCATATAGGGGGTTGATCTTTCTCCTTTTCTTTGCTTTGATCCCCTTTTGTGAATTTCTTTCTCATCCCCTGTTTCCTTTTTCTTAGAAACTTCTTAAATTTCCGGGTGATGAGAGCCATCTCTTCATCCTGATCTTCATCTTCAGAGTCATCCGTTTCATAATTAGGCGAAGTTGTGGATTTGAGGGCAATGGTTCTTTTCTTTTTGACTTCATCCTCTTGATGTTGCTTCATGCTAAGTTCATGAGTCATCAAGGATCCAAGAAGCTCTTCTAGAGGTAGAGTGTTCAAGTCCTTTGCTTCTTGGATGGCAGTCACCTTGGCTTCCCAAGTTCTTGGCAGTGACCTGAGAATCTTCCTTACAAGTTCACTGTTAGTATAAGATTTGCCAAGACTCTTTAAACCATTGATTATATCAGTAAAACGAGTAAACATAGCAGTTATGGACTCATCATGCTCTATTTTGAACAATTCATATTTATGTACAAGCATGTTTATTTTAGACTCTTTTACTTGATTTGTTCCCTCATGGGTGACTTCTAACCTATTCCATATTTCTTTAGCAGATGCACAAGTAGAAATGCGATTAAATTCACTTGCATCTAGTGCACAATAAAGAACATTCATGGCTTTGGCATTTAATTGTGCCAATTTCTTATCAACCTCATCCCATTCTTTCTCGAATTTGGTTGACTCCTCACCATCTATAATCTTGGTGGGTGTGTGAGGACCATTCACTATGATACTCCACATATCATAGTCGAGTGCTTGTATGAAAATCTTCATCCGAGCTTTCCAATAGGTGTAATTAGACCCATTGAAAAGTGGAGGTCGGTTTGTTGATTGCCCCTCGGCTAGAGAAGTACCAGCATGGGTTGCCATAGATCTTTGGCTCTTTGATTATTAGATCAAAGAAGGGCTAGAGCACCGGCTCTGATACCACTTGTTGCCCAGCTATGCAACCCAAGAGGGGAGGTGAATTGGGTTTCTAAAAAATTTTAAGCCCAACAGATTACTTATGAAGAACAAAACAAAGACTTTAATTCAATATTAATTCCCTAAGGCAGGAATGCAAGAATATAATAAAGAAATAAAGTGAAGAGATAAAGCACACCACAAACACAAGGATTTATAGTGGTTCGGTGCTAACCTTGCACCTACATCCACTCCCCAAGATCCTACTTGGGAATTTCAATCCACTATCCTTTGTATTCAACCCGAATACAAAACGTCGGAAACTCCGACACTAGCTATCCCAAGCTAGATCACTTGTTTTCCGGATACAAGTAAACCCAAAACACTCCGATTTCAGGTTCGGATCAACCTTTCCTTGTTTTGGAAATCTTCCAAAAACAAGAACAAAAACTCACAAAGAGTAAGAAAATTTTGAGCACAGATTAATACAATAACAGCTCCTTAAATGAGCGAATATAACAATAAAAACTTTACTCAAATGAAGAACCCCTTTTTCAGATTTTCTCAAAGTGGATGAACGCTTGAATGCTTGAGAAGAGGTTGATTGTTGATTGAAGATCTCTTGAAAGCTTTGAACGATCTCTAGATCAAGGTTGAAACAATAGGCGTGAAGAATTCTCTCCTTGAAAGATCTTGCTTTTCTCTTTCACAATCTCTCTGGTATATTGTGGATCCTCTCTCTTTTTCTTTTTGGATTTTTCGTTGATCTCAGGCTTTTTCTTGCAAATTTCGGATCCTTTCTTCTATTCTTCTCTTCTTTTGATTTCACGTTTGATCCGCTATTTAATCTGCAATTTCTTTCACCATTTAAAGCATTTTGTAGCATTAGAAGCAAGAGAAAACAATTTAGGTAGATAAAGAGCCGTTAGAGGATTTTTAGGAAGCATAAATGGCAATTAAAATGGGCAAAAAAATAGCCGTTGCTGACATTTCCCGTCGCAGGGGTCGACTCATGAGTCGACTCATGCTTCAGGGGTCGACTCATGAGTCGACCTCTGTTGCAAAAACCAGAGAATGCGTTTCTGAAAATTCTTGGCTCAAATTAGCAGGGGTCGACTCATGAGTCGACTCATGCCTTGTGGATCGACTCATGAGTCGACTCACAGGTCGTGCCAAGCCAGAAAACTAGCGTGCCAAGGAGAATTTTTGCGTGCCAATCAGCTCACAGTGCCATGAGTTGACTCATGAGTCGACTCATGCACTTCAAACCTTCATAACTTCAAAAATATAAGTCCAAACACAATGAAATTTTCACCAATAGATTTCAAATCATTTGTTCTACCAAATGGTACTATCAAATCAGGATTTTAGTGAAATTACAATTTTGTCCTTGAAGAGCATAAGGACTTTTTCATTTTAAAATTATTTGTATCCCTTCAATCTGCTTTGTAATCATCAAAATCAATCTAGGAGCAACAGCAACATTCAGAACCTACGTGAATATGGTTACCATATAATTCATCCCTTTTGACCCCTGTGTTTAGGACAACTCAGGGTTAAACTGTCAACCCTGATGACATCATCCGAATCGTGCTCAACTCAATTAGTCCTGTGACTCCTCACTAGGACTACCCTAGCCAAGGTTTTGCTAAATTGAAACACGACTGTACACAGCTCCTAAACTGGAGTGGTCAATCCTATCTTGACACACGCACCGACAAGTCTAGTACTTGACTACACCCAGCAGCCTTCCGTCATTGAATTAGAAATTCAGGTAGTCCAGTGCCTAAGTGCAGTGAGTTGCTTGCAAGTCACCATGGCGGTCTCAGGTCGAAGGGACATTTATACCCATATCCCATCGGAGCAAATCTTGACAGCAGAAATAGCTCCGGAGTTGGTCACGTTCAGTGCAGATGTACCATTACATCTCACCTGTATGCCATAGGAGTGTCTCCACACACTTTGGTTATGAAGACAACCAACCCATATGGCACACAACGACCTATGCTCGATAAACGTTGTCGTCCTTGGTAACAACGTATCATTTGGTCGCGAACATGTTTAAGGACTAAGCGACAAATCCTCCTTTGTCGAGTCTAAATAGTCCTAAGGACTTCACCACAACACAGGAGTTCATTAGAAGATGAAACATTTGTGATGAAAAAAATACCAAAATAACTTTTATTTATTTATAATTCATGTACTAATACAAAAGGAGCACAACCGTCAACAGGCTAACGATTGGCTTTGGGATACTATTCCCAACAATCTCCCACTTGGCCTAAAGCCTATCGGTGCAGTATCTAATACCCATCTTCGATTTGTAGTCGTTGAACTCCTTCACCGCAATGGCTTTAGTGAATGGGTCGGCCAGGTTCTCCTTCCTGTCGATCATCTGAAGGTCGACGTCACCTTGATCTATGATCTTCCGGATGAGATGGTAGCGGCGCAGAATATGCTTCGTCCGCTGGTGTGCCTTTGGTTCCTTCACCTGAGCAATGGCTCCAGAGCTGTCGCAGTAGAGCAGAACTGGACCAACAAGGGAGGGTGCTACTCCGAGCTCGATGATGAATTTCCTCAGCCACATCGCTTCTTTGGCAGCATCTGATGCAGCAATATACTTCGCCTCGCATACTGAATCAGCCATAGTGTGCTGCTTGGAACTCTTCCAGCAGACAGCCCCACCATTAAGGGTAAAAATAAATCCTGACACACTCTTGCTATCATTGCGATCAGACTGGAAACTAGAGTCTGTAAACCCTATAAGTCTCAAGTTCGATTCACCATATATAAGCCACTGGTCCTTAGTATTTCTTAAATACTTCAGGATGGTTTTAACAACCTTCCAGTGATTCTCTCCTGGATCAGATTGGTATCTACTCACTACCCCTAGTGAGTATGCCACATCTGGTCGTGTACATGTCATGGCGTACATGATAGATCCCACTGTCGAAGCATATGGAATCCTACCCATACGCTCTCTCTCTTGAGGTGTTGTCGGACAATCCCTCTTCGAGAGAGAAATTCCATGGCCTATCGGTAGATAGCCTTTCTTGGAATTTTTCATGCTGAACCTTTTTAGCATAGTATCAATGTACGTGGACTGGGATAAGCCAAGCAACCTTTTAGATCTATCCCTATAGATCCTCATCCCTAGGATGTAAAAAGCTTCTCCCAGATCCTTCATGGAGAACTGTGACGATAGCCAAATCTTTATTCCCTGTAATGCATGGACATCATTCTCGATTAAGAGAATGTCATCCACATACAATACAAGAAATACTACTACTGAATCATTAGCCCACTTATAAATGCAGGGCTCTTCTCCGTTCTTAACGAAGCCATACGTTTTGATCATCCTATCAAAACGTATGTTCCAACTCCGAGATGCCTGCTTAAGTCCATAAATGGACCTCTGTAGCTTGCACACCTTAGACTCATCTATGCATGTGAACCCTTCAGGTTGTATCATATACACCTCTTCGTCCAGCTCTCCATTTAGGAAAGCTGTCTTCACATCCATCTGCCAGATTTCATAGTCCAGATGGGCAGCTATCGCAAGCATAATCCGAATGAATTTGAGCATTGCCACAGGAGAAAACGTCTCGTCATAGTCTATACCATAATGTTGACGATATCCCTTGGCAACCAGACGGGCTTTATAGGTCTCCACCTTTCCGTCTGCGCCCCTCTTCCTTTTGAAGACCCACTTACACCCTATGGGTTTTACTCCTTCGGGTGGGTCAACCAATGTCCACACATCGTTGACCTTCATGGACTCCATTTCAGATTTCATGGCCTCTAGCCATTTCTCAGAGTCAGGTATCTGCATTGCATCTATGTAGGTGATCGGATCCTCATCATTTTCATCAAGTTCGACAGGATCACCATTCCGGACCAAGAAACCATAGTATCTGTCTGGTTGATGTGGTACTCTACCAGACCGCCTTAAGGGTGCATAATCAATGGGCTCCAGATCTGATCTAATGAAATCCGGTTCAGGTTCAGTAACATGTGTCGATTTTTCCACCTGTCGAACTTCGTCAAGTTCGACCTTAGAGGCAACAGTTTTTTCACTAAGGAACTCCTTTTCTAAAAAAATTGCCTTAAGACTGACAAACACCTTTTGCTCATCAGCAAGGTAGAAATAATACCCTTTGGTCTCTTTTGGGTACCCTATAAAATTACACTTGTCAGACCTAGGTCCAAGCTTGTCTGTAATTAAATGTTTAACATAAGTCGGACACCCCCAAACCCTAAGGTGCGAGAGTACTGGCTTACGTCCTATCCATATCTCATATGGCGTTTTGGCTACAGACTTACTCGAAACTCTATTTAGAAGGTAACAAGCCGATTCGAGCGCATATCCCCAGAGGGAGATCGGCAGACCAGCAAACCCCATCATGGATCGAACCATGTCTAACAGGATCTGATTCCTCCTTTCAGACACACCATTATGCTGTGGTGTTCCAGGAGGAGTCCACTGAGAGAGAATCCCATTCTCCCCTAGATACGTCAGAAACTCATTGGAAAGGTATTCACCTCCTCGATCAGATCGAAGAGTTTTAATACACTTTTCTGTTTGTTTTTCTACCTCATTTCGGAATAGTTTGAACATTTCAAATGATTCCGACTTATGCTTCATTAAATAGACATACCCATACCTAGATAGGTCGTCTGTGAAGGTTATGAAGTAGAAAAATCCACCTCTTGCACTTGAGCTCATGGGTCCACATACATCAGAATGTACCAGACCTAAGAGTTCACTGGCTCGCTCACCTTTTCCAGTAAAAGGTGACTTGGTCATCTTCCCAAGAAGACAGGACTCACAGGTTGGAAGTGATTCACAATCACTAACTTCAAGAATTTCTTCTTGAGCCAACCTGTTTATCCTGTTCTTATTGATATGACCTAGCCTACAGTGCCAAAGGTAGACTTCTGACACTTTATCTATTCTAGAGCGTTTACCGAAGTTTTGAACCACATTAACAGGCTGTGATAGTAAGTAAATTCTATTATTTAATTATCCAACAAATATTGTAACACCATTCAAAATGATATTGCAAATATTTCTTTTTATTAAAAAATCATAACCGTACATGGCCAAAAGGCCTACAGAAATAATATTTAATAAAAAACTTAGACAATAGTGACATTCACTCAAAATTACATTACGAGAATTGATTACAAGACTCATGATTCCTAAAGCTAGAACTGAAACTTTGCTTCCATCTCCAACGTTCAGGAACCTCTTGCCTTCATCAAATCTCCTACTGACCTGCAAACCCTGCATCGAATTACAAATATGATAAGGGCTTCCGATATCCAATACCCAGGCAGTAGTATCACAAATCGAAAAGTTGCAAGGAGTTATCATATAATTACCTTGCTTCTTCTTTGGCCTGTTCGGGTCCAGGGAGGCAATGTATTGAGGATAGTTTCTCTTCCAATGCCCCTGCTTCTTGCAAAAGAAGCACTCCGCCTGGCTCTGGTCGTGCTTGCGCTTCTTGGTCTGACCCTGTGCTACTATCCCAGCATGAGATTGCACCTTCTTATTTTTTTTCTTCTTGTTCTTCTTTCCCTTCCCAAAGGGTTGACGACGAGAAGAAGACCCTCCCACTACATTCACCGACTCCTTATGAAGTTGGTGATCCTTCTCAAAGTTCTGCAGCAACCCCAACAATCCGTGGTAGTTTACTGCAGGCTTTGTCATTCGAAAATGAGTAAGGAATGGGAGGAAGGACTTGGGCAAATAATTAAGGATCGCATCCTTACCGAGCTGCTCGTGCAGAGGAAAGCCCAATTTGCTTAGGCGCTCAATCATCTCGATCATGTACAGTACATGATCAGTGACTGAGGCCCCATCCCTCATCCAAGCATTGAAAATGGCACAACTAGTTTTGTGCCTTTCAACGTCGTCAGGCGTGCCAAAGGAGTCGTTCAACATTTGAAGCATCTCCTGTGGCTGGGCGTTCTCAAACCTTCGGCTGAACTCGTCATTCATTGCTGCCAGCATAATACATCGAACGGTGGTGCGGTCATTGAGCCACTTCAAGTAAGTATCTTGGATCGCCTTACTAGCGTTCGGAGCTGGCTCCTCAGGTGCTGGATCTGTTACTACATAAAGGATCCGCTCATGCTCAAGGACGATTTTCAATTTTTGATACCAGCTATCGAAATTGGGTCCCATGAGCTTGTCATTATCTAATAATGATCGGAGCGACAGGGTAGTGGCCATAGCTGCATAAAGAAAAATGAGACCTCTATTAGTACATAAATTAATACTAAAGACTTGGACATTAGTCTAAAGTTTTTTCCAATATTTTTACAAACTGGTAGCCTCATCCTCCAATTCGAAAAATTACTTTAATTCCTTAATGGGTACTAGAATCCACACAGACTACACACGAGCCCAACTTTGGTTGGTCAACCCATGTGCATCTATGGGTAGGTTCTTAACCAGTTGTTTCTCTAAACAACTTCTAGTAATTTATTTTGCCCCAGAACCTAATCAGTAGGCTTTGGCCTCCACTGAAAAGATCTGGTTAGGTCCAACCATTAACATGACTTAATTTAGTGAATCGGACCAATAAATAATCAGGCCCGACTTTGGCCGGCCAACCTAACCACCATCAGAAAGACTCAATCAAATTATCATATTATGAATAATAATTCTATTAGCCAATGAGCACCAGGCCTTTGGGCCTCCAATGATCATTGAACTAATGGACTCATTATCATTCACTTAATGGGAGGCTATGACTTAGTTATCATTATAACTTAATCATTTTAGGGACCTAATAATTTTGAGGATTTTATTAAAAAATAGTAGAGAAGAAATCATCCAGCCAATTTCAATCCTCCCACTGACTTCACCAAGTCAGATTAAAAAAAAAGATTTAATTAAAGCTGGCATTAGGAGCACCTAAATCAGTCACACTGATTTACCTAATAACATGGGTGAGCTCTAATCACCAAGTGATCTAATCAAAATCTAACTTACCAGATTGGCCAGGTAAGTGAGATCAATGGTGGGGATTTGCCATTAACTCGTCAATGATCGAATCAATGCGAGTAGCTCCCGCTTAAGAACCACTGGTCAAAACTGCCGAACTTACCTTAGACACCAACCGGTTCATTAGTTTTAATTTTGATCAACTTAGTAAATAGGGCTCCACCGCGTAGCCATGAATTAAGTCCATCTTAGTCTAGTTAAAGACATGGACCCATTCAACTACAACTATTGAAGTTGAGTCTAGAGTATCCTTGACCTAATCTAATTCAACTTTTGATTAGATTTGACCAATTACTCTATTTAGTCCATTTTTTAAGCTAACCTTAGGTCTAACCCAATTATGGACCTAATTCATCTAACCCATTGACCCACAAGTTTATGCAATTGTCTTAGGTCTTAATTCACAATTCTAGACCTACTAGACAACACTTAATTCTTTTAATTAAGTACTTGGGCTGATGGGTCAGGGTTTGGTATTTTGAAAATAATTTTTAAATTTTGAAAGATTTTATTTTCTGTTCACCAAATGTGTTGACTCATTTCACAAACGGGTCAGCACATTTCATAAACAGCAATTCTATTGCTCATTTCATAACAGAAAATAACTCAAAATAAATCATAAATTTTTTTTTAGATCTAATCTAACACATTCATGATAAATTTCTTAATTAAGTCCTTTCGCTGCTTCATCGGTATGGGATATAATTGCATCGGCACCCCTACCGCCATAGGAGACCCCATCGAATGGGAAGAGAGGGCCTTTAAACCCTACTTTTCTCCTATGACCGGACGGCCATGGCAACCAACCCAATTAGATTATTTGCTACTTGGATCAAGTATATCTAAATATACCAATTTCAAAATTTAAATTTTAAATTTCAAATTTTAAATTTCAAATTTCAAATTTTAAATTTCAAATTTGAGATTTCAACCAAATTTCAAATTTCAAATTTCCAATCTTTGAATTTTAAATTTTGAATTTCAAATTTTAAATTTCAAAATTCAAATTTCAAATTTGAGATTTCAACCAAATTTCAAATTTTTAATTTCAAATTTGAAACTTCTAACAAATTTCAAATTTTAAATTTCAAATTTCAAATTTTTTTTTGAATTTTAAATTTTAAATTTTGAATTTCAAATTTAAACTTATAGATTACACCTTAATCTACGCATGCATATGTATATCATATTCTAGAACCATGCTCTGATAATTTTAAAACTTTTTCAAAATTACTATTTTACAGCAAAATTATTAATTAATCTCATTAATTAATACTAATTAACCCTACACTAGGATCTAAATATGATACAACAGCATGCATTTAAATTTGAAATTCAAATTTGAATCAGTAAACCTTTTACAGTACTGTGTTCAGAACACATCACCTTTTGCGGGTAGTCGATCACCACAATCTGATCACTGTCGGAGGGCTCTGATCGTCATGTCGCAGTCACACTAATGTCTGACCTTTGCGGATCATCCACACGAAGCTCCCTTCTGATCAGCTCCTCACGAATGCTAGTTCGTGATTTCACTCTTTTGATGGCAGATGTTGATCGAACTCCTTCGATCGATGTGTGCCGACTTCTCGGATGCTCTGGATCATCTGCACAGTTGCTTGAGAGGTTGATGGATCTCTCCCTAAAATTTGGTGGACTCACGACACTCGTGGCACACCAATCTCACTTTTCGAACCCTACGTAGAAACCCTAGGGTACACACCAAAAACCCTGCGCCCAATTTTCTCTCTTTTCTTTCTTTTTCTCTCGGAAGGTTTTGGACCTTCACCTTACACACAAGCCTTCCTCACACCTCAAAGTTTCTCTCCTAAAATTTCTACACACGTCCCACCTTTCTCCTCTTTTTAAAACAACGTTGAACGTGTCTTATCCGCGTGAGAGGATAAAGATAAGTGGTTGCACATTTGAATTCAAATCAAATTTGAATTCAAACGAAAACCAACTTATCCCTATCCTTTTGGGCGTGAGAAGAGAAGGGGCGTGGCTCTTTGTGCATGGAAAATGTTTCACGAGAAACCTTTTCTCGTGTAAGTAATGTGGTGCACAAAATGGATAAGGATGAAGGGGCAAGTGATAAGTTATCCATTCAAATTCAAACATGCTTTGAATTTGAATGGCTAACTAATTATTTTATCCATCCATATGGTGCACAAATGAGGGCGTGGGGAAGGGTTTTGCGTGAGAAAAATTTCATGAGAAGTTTCTTCTCGTGAATTCAAATGGGTGCAAGGAAGTTGGGTGTCGCAGGAAATTTAAAACAAGGTGGTTTGATTCAAATTGAGCCAACCTAGTTTAAAATAGGTTAAGCACAATTAGACCAGATTAAACCCAACATAATTAGGCTTAATTAGGCTCAATAAAATTCTAATCAAATCAAGAATTAACTAAACCTAATCCCTAATCAAATCAGGGACTAAACCACCTTAGCGATTAGGTCAACATTTAACCTAATCGGGTCAATCCAAACTGAATCCAATTCAATTGGACTTGATCCAAAAATAATTACTCAATCAAATTGAGTTAATTAACGATTAAATCACTAATTAAACCTCTCATAAATATTGAGTCCAAATTTGATGGGCAATCAGGCATCAGAGACCATCGATATGAAACCCTGATCAAAGAGTTCAAATTTCAAATTCAAAATTTAAAATTCAAAATTTTGACCCCGGTACCCAAAATATGTGGAACTCATGATCAGAGAATCCTAATTCTCAATCATAGAGTTTCAGATAGATAAGACTCATAATCAGCCATCAGATCAGAAAGGAACCTCTAATGTGTGTGATCCCGCAGATTCGAACCTAAGCCGGTAGCACAGGAACCAATTTCTGTACTAATCAAAGTGACCATCTTGCAATGGTACCCGACGATCGGATAGGTCGAATAATCGTAATCGCAACATTCAGAACCTACGTGAATATGGTTACCATATAATTCATCCCTTTTGACCCCTGTGTTTAGGACGACTCAGGGTTAAACTGTCAACCCTGATGACATCATCCGAATCGTGCTCAACTCAATTAGTCCTGTGACTCCTCACTAGGACTACCCTGGCCAAGATTTTGCTAAATTGAAACACGACTGTACACAGCTCCTAAACTGGAGTGGTCAATCCCATCTTAACACACGCACCGACAAGTCAAGTACTTGACTACACCCAGCAGCCTTCCGTCATTGAATTAAAAATTCAGGTAGTCCAGTGCCTAAGTGCAGTGAGTTGCTTGCAAGTCACCATGGCGGTCTCAGGTCGGAGGGACATTTATCTCCATATCCCATCGGAGCAAATCTTGACAGCAGAAATAGCTCCGGAGTTGGTCACGTTCAGTGCAGATGTACCATTACATCTCACCTGTATGCCATAGGAGTGTCTCCACACTCTTTGGTTATGAGGACAACCAATCCATATGGCACACAACGACCTATGCTCGATAAACGTTGTCGTCCTTGGTAATAACGTATCATTTGGTCGCGAACATGTTTAAGGACTAAGCGACAAATCCTCCTTTGTCGAGTCTAAATAATCCTAAGGACTTCACCACAACACAGGAGTTCATTAGAAGATGAAACATTTGTGATGAAAAAATATCAAAATAACTTTTATTTATTTATAATTCATGTACTAATACAAAAGGAGCACAACCGTCAACAGGCTAACGATTGGCTTTGGGACACTATTCCCAACACGAGGCACCGTAGGTCAAAAAACTATCTACACCACTGTAATTTTGAGTAAGTCATCGACGAGTGGGGTAGCCATCCTAGTGACTTCTCATGTTGGTCATACTTAGTACTCTTCATCTCTATCAAGCACCTGCACTCTCGCTCCAGTGTCCCCACATTGTCGACTCGAGACTCGTGTATCCATGAAGAAAAATAATTTGTGCACCGATCTATTAGGATCAGTCATCATCTCTGTGACGATCTATCGATCGAAAGTATTTAAAAATTAATCACAAACAATATGTACCTCAAATTCTCAACTCTTGAGAATACATATCATTATCCATTAATTTTTTGGATGATCCATGGATATAATTCAAACACAACATGAATAGAAAATAATCTAAATTTTATTTATTTTAAAATTTAATTATAAAATTATACTCCTAGAATGTATATATGTGTCAGCCAATTTGACTTTTAGGGTATACATCTAACAATCTTTGCTCTTGATAACTTAACCATACTGAATCAAGTACCTCTTATCCCTCTTGAGATTTATCTCAGAGCGTCACTTGACTTCTAATCTAAGTATTTGTACTCATGATTATCACATGCAATTAATCGAGATAATCGCCTGGCTATGAGCCACAAAACTAGGGTGTGATTCCAAATTAACTTCCCTAGAACCCATCGCCACTTTACTTTAACTTAGCCACTTTCTTAGATATACTCTGCGAGATCACATCATTTCATAGTCTTGAGATACATGCTAAAATAATAATGTTGAATCTCAATGTCATGATGTGGTTCTTGGTCAGAAGGGCATAAAATATAGGGCTTACACAGTGATAGAGAGAGAATTAGATCATGTCACTCCCTAAATAGTCGACTCTTGGCATATACAGTATGATATGTATGCTATGATGGAGCTCTTATAGAAATTGGGATATGTCACACTCAAAAACATCATATGAACCTGGGTCTAGCTACCACAAAAATTTTTAATCTGAGTTACTTCTGGCTCAATCGCTCACTAAGAGTTAGCCAAAGTACTCACGTTCAGCTCTCAACTGGGCTCTATATGGAAATATGAAATCTTTCCATATTTGACTCTCATGAGTCTAATCTTAGACTAACCAAAGCAACATTTATATTTTTATCCACAACATTAGGTGGTAAAGGATTTCGTAAACTTGCTAAAAGGCAAGAATCCATCCTATTCATCTCATCCTACTCGCTACTAAGTACTAAGACGATCATCCATGTGAGTGGACCGATCTTAGCCTTGTGACATTTCAACAATCATATGCCTTTAATTAAATATCAATTTATGACATCACAAGTAAAGAATAACAAATATTTTATATTACTTAAAGCATAAATATATACAAATGTCCAATCATGTAATCCAAACAACTTAAATCATATGAAGTCCCAATCTTCTAACATAGGACTAATAAATATCCCTAGCAATTGGCTTGGTTAACGGGTTAGCCATCATCCTGGTAGTGGAAATGTGCTTTAGAACTATCTCTCCTTGTTTGATCATGTCATGAATGTAGTGAAATCATATGTCTATGTATTTGGTCTTTTCATGGTATTTAGGATCCTTTGCATATGATAAAGCAGCCATGCTATCAGTGTGAATCTCTACAAGTTCATTAGCTCATGCCATGATGTCAAAGCATTGCATAAACTTTTTCAACCATACTAATTCTTGAATTGCTTCTGAATAGGCAACATACTCAACTCCCATGGTGGATAGAGCAATGCAAATCAGTTTCTTGCTACACCAAGAAACAACTCTACCCCTAAGGATAAATGCATATCCTGAGGTTGACTTACATTCATCTCTATTTCCTCTCCAATCCACCTCACAAAAACCTTTCAATCTCAAGTCTCCTCCATGAAAGCATAGGATGAGATCATAGGTAGCCTAGAGGTATCAAAAAATCCTTTTGACTGCTTGCCAATGAAGTGGACCTAGATTCCTCTGGTAACGACTTACTAGTCCTACTACAAAGCAAATGTCAAGGCATGTATACAGCATAGAATACATCAAACTCCCGACTGCACTTGTAGAAAGAACCCTTTTCATCAGCTTCTTTTCCTTATCAATCTTTGGACAATGATCAATGCTCAAGGTCACACAATAGGAGTATCAATGGGTTTGGAATTGTGCATATATATAGAATCATTCTAAAATTTTCTTAATATAAGTTTTTTGGGACAAATCTTAGAGCTTCTTTGAACAATCCCTAAGGATTTTCATTCCAAGCACATAATTCGCTTTGCCCATGTCCTTCATCTCAAAAGTAGAGGATAACCACTCTCTTGTAGTGTTAACCATCACCATGTTGCTCCTTGCTATGAGGATTCATCAACATACAGAGATAGAATCAAAATCTCTTTCTTTATTTTCTTGATATACGCACAGTGGTCCTCTTCTATCATGGATAGGCCAAATGAGGTTATAGCCTCATGAAATCTCAAGTATCTCTACCAAGATGATTGTTTGAGATCATAAATAGATCTTTTAAGATGACACACCTTATGTTCTTTTCCTCTAGAAATAAATCCAAGAGATTGATTCATGTAGATCTCTTCATCTAGTCCTCCATTAAGGAATACAGTCTTGATATTCATTTGGAACAACTCTAAGTCCAAATAGGCTACCATAGCTAGGATTAGATAAATTGAGGCAAATCTCACCACTAGAGAGAATGTCTCATCATAGTCTATATATTTTCTTTTGGGTATATCCTTTTGTTGCAAGACTAGTCTTAAATTTGTCAATCGATCCATGCGCCTTATGCTTAACCTTTAAAACACATTTGTTTCTAATGGTTTTGCACCCAGGTGAAAGATCAACTAACTCCCATACCTAGTTTCTCATCATGAAATCTATCTCATTCTGCATAGCTGCTATCCATTCTTTGGAGTTAGGTGAAGATAATGCTTCTTAATAAGAAGCTGGCTCATCAATATCCAATGGAGTGCATGCGAAGCTTTTCCCTTTTATCCCAAATTGATGTCGGAGAATGTTTCCACATCCACTTCTACATAACTAGACATCTTGAGAGTTACTTTTTGGTGGTGTGCTCCCAGTAGGTTGCACATCACTCCTACTATCTATAGCAATTTTTAGATCAAAACTAGATCCTATATTTTTGCTATCATTTGGAGTAATCTATTCTTGAAGCTCATAAAGCTCAAGATTCTTTTGAACTTCACCTATGCTTGGGAACTCTTTCTCTAGGAATTCTACATCACAGGACTCAATCTCAGTCATACCCCCATCGGGATGTTCATCATATATTACATACCCCTTTGATCTCTCAGGATACCTAATGAACACATGCTTATTAGCTTAAGGGCCAAGCTTGCCATATTTGTGAGATAGGTTGTGAACATATCTAGTCGATCCCCATGGGTGTAAATTTTTTAAGTTGGATTTTACGCCATTCCACAACTCATAAGGGGTCAAAGACATTGATTTACTTGGAACTTGATTAAGTATGTAGGTGGCAATTAAAAGTGCATCCCCTCCAGCAACTGATCGAAAGTTTGGCTTGTGCCATCACTGACTTAACTATATTTAGTAAAATACGATTCCTTCTTTTCACAACATCATTTTGCCGTAGTGTTTTTGGAATTGTAAGTTGCCTTCAAATTCTTTTTTCCTCATAGAGCTCTTTAAATTGCTCAGATAAATATTCGTGACCTCTATCAGTTCAAAGAGTTTTCAGTTTCCTCTCTTTTGATTCTCAACCTCCGCAATAATGCATTTGAAGAAATCTAATGCTTCATATCGGTGAGCAATCAAATATATATAACTGAAGCATGAATAATTATCTATGAATGTAAGAAAATAGGAGGCACCATGGCATACCTTAACATTCATGGGTCCACAAATGTCTGAATGGACTAGCTCTAAGGGATGAGTAGCCTTTTGAGCCTTACCAAAAGATTTTTTGGTAGCCTTCCCAATCAAATAAGATTTACAAATCGGAAGACTAACTTTAGTGAGAGACCCTAACAGGCCTTCTCTAGCTAATCTGATCATCCTTTTTTGATCTATATGGTCAAATCTTGCATGCTAGATCATTGCATCACAATCATCAATATAAACAGTAGTTAAAGCAGATGAAGAACAATAGCAATCCAAGTCTAATTTAAAAAATCCATCTATCAAATATTCATATTCAAACGCTACAATAAAATTTATTTTTAGTGATAATTAATTAAAGATAAAAATTTAGTAATAAATAAAAATAATTACCGTTAATATCTATTGTTTACCACCAATTCCTTGCTTTCCTTTCGTTTCGCGCATAGAAGAAAATTTCCCCCAGTCTGAGCCTGTGCACTCTTACTCCCTTTGCTTCCCTTCCGTTCGTCCTAACAGTGAAATCCTCGTACCCTAGCTGCTGCTCCGGTTGTCATTCGTCGCCGTCGCCGTTGCCATCAATTGTCTTGGCTCACTTTGCCTCATCCAAAGGTTAGCTTCTGCCTTCTCCTCCCTTTAATTCATGCATATATTTCTCTTTGAGTGCAGAAACTTCCACCGACATCACCTCCCTCCAGCGGCCAGCCAGTGTCGGCCGACCATTAGATCAAGTCGCGAAGGAAGATGTATCTTTCGTTCGTGTGAACGACACCACCACGTTCCACCACCCTGACCCTCTTTTAAAGGCAGAGCGTGATGGCCGGGAAAGCGAAGGAAAGAAAAACTGTGGTCGTCCAAGTTTTCTAGTTCTCACTCTTCCTCCCTCGGTGGAGTTACTATTAGCAGTCACCGGGGACCTAAAACCCACCACCCCGCCACCACCTCCTCTCCTCCTTCTCCTCCACCGGCGCCGGTGCTGGCGCTGCCTTCTTCCCTCTTCGTTTTCTGTTCCCTTCTTCCTTTCTCCAAACCCCCAAAACCCCCAGTCGAAACTAATCCCTTTGGAACCTATAACCCATCTAGAAATTCATCCTCTCCTTTTTGGAGTTAGGTTTGCTTCTGGTGAGAGCTTCCTTTCTTTTCCTTTTTAATTTGTTATCTGGTTCATTTTGGTATTGATTAGATTTCTCGGTTGAGCTACTAGCTTCGTGGAGCTCTTTTTCTGAAGTTTTCTTTTTTCTTTGTGGGTTTTGTTTGTTTTACATGTAGTTGGGGAGATTTTCCAAGGAAAGATGAGGCTGCCTAATCTTGTAAGTGGTTCTAACTCATCTCCATGCTTATGTTCCTTTCTGATTTCTAGTGTTCTAAATTATTCTTCAATTCATTTGTTTAATGTTCAGTAGTCTCTATTGTGATGTATAAATATTTATTTTTTGATGTCAATTTTTTCCTTTCTGCAAAAATTGGTTTTTGATTCTTTCTAGATAGGTAAGAGGATCTAAGTTCAGTAGTTCCGAGAGATTCTACAGCAAAATTATACATATTAATTACTAACTGATGAGCAGCAGCGAAATTATCACTTCATGTAATGCATCTGCAGCGACAAGATTGGATTTTAGGCATGTTGCATAATAGCATTGCAGGAGATCCAAGTGATTGGTAAGCTAATATTCTGTTTTTGTTTAGTACTGAAAACAAAACAAATGAGCAAATCATTTTTTGGTGCATATTATTAGTGTTCAATTTATTTCTTGTAACATCATCTTATCTAACTGCTGGATATATGAAAATATTGTTTTTGTTTGACTGCGAACTTAAGTTGAGAAATTATCCTGCAATAATCTCTAGTTTGTGACTACACATTTCGTGCGTGTGCTCCTTCTCTTTCCATTTGAGGTGGAGATGTCTTTCTCTGACTTATTTTTCCGACAGGGTTCTATACTCACAGATAGTGGAGACAAGAGAGCATATTTTTGCAGCTTTCTTCTTTTGGGTGCTGTCCTTGGTTTAGCCCACCTTGTTGGGACTCCCTTTTTTGTTAGTAACAAAGTATGGCTCGGTTTTGCACTTTTGTGGATTATCTATATTGTCAGTTTATGTGAATCCAATAGTTTTATATCATCTCTGCATAGAAAAGTGTTTTGATTGCCCATATATTTTTATGTTGTATTCTGCATTACATTTCCATTCTTAAATATTGAAACGGTCTTCTATCATGAATTTCTGTTAACAATTTGTTTCTGAAAGGAAAACATGGTTAATTACTTCATTATCTGACTCAAAATGTTTGCCAGATTATGATGTCAGTTTACCATGTATACTTAACTTTAATTCTCAAAAGTCATAATCTTACTACTTCAAACTATTTTCTGGTGAATGATATTTTGTGTCTCAGAATACTTGAGTCATGTATCCATCACCTTTATTTA
Organism: Elaeis guineensis; assembly: GCF_000442705.2. NCBI lineage: Eukaryota > Viridiplantae > Streptophyta > Magnoliopsida > Arecales > Arecaceae > Elaeis > Elaeis guineensis. The sequence goes on along the minus strand of NC_025993.2, from coordinate 26,252,963 downwards.
TGCACCAAGGCATTGCCTACATCAACATATTGAAATTCTGTAACAGCCTAAGTTTGTATTGCATAAAGGTGATGCCTGCAGAGTGCAAAGTTAAATTCTGAAACACTGATTACTACACTCAAACAGGCATGTAGGCCCCAAAGAAATGGACATAGATGTGAAAACAATGGAGTTAATTTGTTGGTAACAGGGTGCAGAAATCATTGTTTCATAGATGGGTTCTTGAAACATTTCTCTACCTACAAATATAACCATTCAATTATTAGACCAACACAAACGAGGTGCATTTCTGACTTTTCAGTGTATTGTCAAGTAAATAGCTGGTGATAGTGATATCTTATGTGGCATAATTTTGATGTTGATCATGAAAGAAAATTTCTTAAAGATACTGAGACATAGTGTGCCTTCTGGATGTACTATTCAGCATGTTGCAACCAGTTAACCTGGCAAAAACTTGAATGATTACCACCTAGCTACTTGTATAATCATTGTATGATCAATAAGTAAATTAAAAATGAAACCCAACTAAAAAATCATATACATGGTTCATGAGCACTAGGACACAGTTCCATTGATACTGACAAAATGATGCTTGGTTTGATTTATACTCTTCTCATGGATATGCTTATATATGCGAAAGAAAACAAGACCACTGTCCAAATTTTATTAGTTTAAACCTAAATGTTTGTCCTAGAAATATGGCAGGACTTTGCAACTTGATGGCCATATTTTCATATGATGTTTGCCTCGTAGTTTTCTGAGAGATTGATAATGATGTGGAAGCATGATGTGTGGTGCAGAAATTAACTAGTTGTTGAAAGGACACCCTTCAGAACACATGTTAGCAGCTTAAGCTGATATACCAATTGAAACAAGTCAATGGGATATGTCAGAGGAAATTTGCATTGTTGATATTTGCTTAGAATCAAAACCATCACTTTTGAGAGAAAGCATGTAAAACTGAAGAACATCTGGAACAGCCCTACAGACCAAAGAAATATTTCTTTGTACAACTTCTCCGATTGGCCTTCTCCACAATCTTTAACCATAAGGAGCCTTGATGGTATAAATCACTATTACTGTAGTGCTTTTCGTAACATTTTCCTTTAATATCATTTTTTTTTATAAAAAAGGTAAAACTTTTATACATATACATTTGATTGTCAGTAATAAAAATACGTTGATAAAGGGAGTTTAAGCCCTTGCTATTGCCATAACATGATTTTTTTTTCCTAAATTTTTAATATCGATGGCCTTATATTGGGTGTAATATCAGATTGTGCTTAATTGTATCATTTTTTTCATAAATGCTCTCATTAAAATGTTTAAACCAGCATGTAGCAAAGGCATCTAAGAGCTTGTTGGCCATGGCAGTTGGAATAAAACAAAAAACAGTTGTGGATCAAATTGTTGAGAAGGTATAATCCCTTTGAATGCCTTTTGTCTTCTTCTTAGCATGTCAATAGTCCATTTATGGATAATTGTTTGGTCTGTTGTGTTTCAGTTTTTCTCCAACAATTTCACTATAATGCTTTTCCATTATGATGATGTGGTGGATGAGTGGAGAGACTTACAATGGAGTGATAGTGCCTTACATGTCTCTGCAATCAATCAAACAAAATGGTATGTCTACTTCACTCAGTTATTTGCAAGTCTTAATTGAGCTTTTGCTTTTCAGGTATCTAAACCATGTTTAATATCATATTACATGGAAGATGGTTTGCCAAGCTTTTCTTATATCCAGATGTAGTTGCTGAGTACAATTATATATTCCTTTGGGACGAAGATCTTGGAGTAGAGCATTTTCATCCTGGACGGTATGAGCTGTCATGTAATAAGTGTATAGGAAGTATGTCTTGATTCATGACTGTCAATTTATTTTAGATCTGAATCAAGTGATATATGAGACTTCTTAACATTTTTTAAGCATGATCTTTTCCTTTAATTTATTTCTTGTCATCCTTCCTCTTTTTTTGCACTTACTTTAATGAAACATTGTTTATTCTATTTCTGACAACTACTTTCTGTTGGTTTTGCTTTCAATTTTGAGAAATTACTTTTTTGCATTTTGGGCAGTTGGTTGTGATAAATCAAAATCTCCAATTGGAAAACTTGTATATTGTTTCTTCATCTTGCCTACAATGCTAGTTTTTGACCATTTCTGGTTTATGATTCCTTTTGTTTGAATTCTTCGTATTCATGTGTTTTTTCTTCTTTGTAATTTATGTAAATATAGAATAGTAGTTTTCTTCCTTGTTTGATCCTTTTATTGGGTGTGAAACCATAATATCAAGCTGAGGACATGTCAATTTTTTTTCAAGTTTTGTACTTGAATTTCAGCTATTAAAGAAGCATATTTGACTTCTACGGTTATATATCAATGACTGAGAGGGAAGGGTTAGAGATATCACAACCTACATTGGATGTTGCTAAATCAGAGGTGCATCATCAAATCATTGCACGTGGGAGGAAAGGAGATGTGTACAGGTCCGGTCTTAGTAATTATTAGGAGCTGTTCATTTTCACTGTTGGCTTATACTTTTGTTTTCAATAAATCACTTTATGTTACTGATGCCTATTTTCAGTCATTTTACTAATGCCTAATGCTCATTGGAATACACAATGGATTCATGGACAACACAACACCATTCTTTTCCCTTTCGTATCTCAACCTCCAAGTCTAGGTAAAGCATTGTATTTTACAAGTTCAGGTACCGCATCAGTTGCTACATATATTTTCATTCATTAATTTATGCTTTTCCTTTTTGTGAGCCTTTATGTGTGCTTGATATTGCCCATCTAATTAAAGAAAACATGAATCTTTATGACTGCCTTCTGTACTCGGCAGATGTCTCGGTGTCCTGAAAATGAGTTGCTGTTAGATATCCTGGACATCATTGGAAGCAAAGGAGGAATTTGCAGTTGAAATCCCTGTAAAAATGTTTTCTGCTTATTTAACTTGTGCAATTTGCAAATCATCTGAAATGATTTACTAAGTTTCAGACATTTTATCCTAAATACACATAAATGCAATAGTGGGATTGATGCATGTACCTGCACATGCCATTAATATGTGATGTGAGCACATTTTACATCTACTGAGGTAATCTTTTTTTTGAAGTATATACTTACTAACATTTAAAAACAATGGTGATAAGCTAAATTGATTGTATAAGTTGATGCATGGAGAGGAGAGGCTTATCCTAGTGAAACCAATCTTTGTTCCCACTTGACCTTGTTGGAAGATGAACTCTTTGGAAATTTAGGAATATGAACAGCTGGGTTGAAGTAGAATTCTTGATACCGAGATGACTCCAAGTGCATTGAAAATGTTTGTATTGATTGCACTTATTAGATTATACATTGGTTTTGATGTTAATGCATATCATGAACCACTCTATGAGATTAGCCATCTTTAATGTGTTTGTGCCACTAAAGTTGCTTGCAATTGCTGATACACGATTTGCATCAATTTTAGTGATGCTAAAAAGGTTCAAACTCATAAAGCATGCTTTGCAATCTATGGTTATTAGTCATGAGTGGAACTCATAAAGCATGCTTTGCAATCTATGCTTTGCAAACACCTGCCGAATTCATTATGTTATTGTTGGGTAGATTTTTATGATCAATTCAATAGCCAACGTACCAGTTTTCCATATTATGTAGTGTTATCTGTTGCATATATTTCTCATCATATTGCTGATATATTTTTCTCACTGCTTGTAGAAAGAAAATCTGGTTTCTTATTACTTTTATGCTTGACCATGATACAGGCAGTCTCAGTTGATTGGAGTAGATGGGGTTTGTTATTATGTATTGTTGGTTTTCTTAAGTTTCATCTACTGCTTAACAGGCTTCAAATTGGATCGTGGGAGGTCTTTCAGTGCTTCAGGATCCAAAATATCTTTCAGTTCTTTCTAACTGTTAGTGTTCCTTGTATGTCTATTTATTGAAAAGAGTGGCAAGGCACTGTTAGCTTTTACCCCTCTAATATTTTTGTAACTTCATATTCATCCCTCTTATTTGTTGTTTGTGTAGGGAGGCAGATCGCCTGCCACCTCTCACTCTTCTTTATGCCTTGTTTTGGAGTTATATTTTGGTGGATCATATCTCTATCTGTAATTTTGAGATCTTGTATTATCTTTATTTTAATCGAGCTTTGTTACTCTTTCTACCAAAAAAAAATTGTATAGCATATAAGTATATGGTTTAAAGTAACTCTTTCATGGTAATACTGATTATCGTAAAATATAGTATTATGATTTTAGCCGTAATTGTAGTAGTTACAAAAGGTTAGATTTAGAGGCAATACTCACAGATTTGCCGATTTAAGGTTAGATTTAGAGGCATAAACATTTGCCGGTTTAAGATTTGAAATTTTTTTTTCTGCGATTAAAATTGTCACAATATATGTTGTAACCATTGGTTGGCTCATGGCATTAACAATTGTGGACTTAAAATTTGAATTTTTTTTTTTTTGATGATTATAATTGTCGCAATAGATGTTCCAACCCTCGTCTGCTCAATGTCCTATTACGGTAAAAATAAATGCCACAAAAATGTGTCATTAAAAGCTCTGATCTTTCTTGGCAATTAAAAAGATCTTTATCGACACTGCCATTAATCGTCGATAAAATTTTTTTCAATGTTATTTTAGGTGATGGAATGTTTTTTTGCTGGTAAATCATTTAGCGGTGATTATAATCGTCGTTAAAGGCAAAAAAAACTGCCGCTAAAGTTTATTTCCGTTATAGTGAAACAATTTTTCATCAAAAAAAAATCTAATCCGGCTAAAATGAAAAGAAAAATCAAATCCTAGTAAAGCTCAAACTGAACAGAGATTACATCGAATTTCAGATGCATACAACACGTTATATAGAAATAGTGTGCACCCATCGTACTCTTGAGCTGATACTAACCAACTCCAAGAACTTCTCCTTTCGCACCATTTCCAAAGGTGATATATTATGATTTTGTTAGAATCTGATAATAACCTATGAACCCAACTCTATGTTTGACTACATGTTTGGGTGCTCCTGAGTTTACAATTCAATCAAGGAGAGCATGAGCATCTAATGCATGTGAGGAAACAAACAACTGAAAAGAGTTGGATGAAGAGAGTACCTTCTTCGACTTAATACAATCATGAGCGAAGTGACCTTTCTTCTTATAGTTATAGTATTGCAACTTGGATATATTTTTCTTTCCACGATTGCTCTTGCCTTTAGCAATTCTGCTTTCTTTGGGTCTTGTATTCTTGCCTCCATTAGTTTGGTTCTTTGCTTCTTTGTTTTTGCCTTTATTTTTGCAATTAGACCTCAAAGGCCCACGTCTTCCAGATTGGGTGGGAAGAACAATAGCACGGTTCACTTCCAAGCATTCTATCTCTAGCTCAAGATGACATGATATGTCATTAAAAATTTTTATGTTTTCACTGTGCATCATCAAGACCTTCATTTGGTCCCACTCAGGGTTTGGCAAGGAATGAATAATAGCAAGCACCTGTTGCTTATCATGGAGCTCATTCCCAGCAGCTCTAAGATCTCAAATCAAGGCACCCATAACATGAAGATGCTTGGCCATGGAGTGTTTTAGGTCTTTAATATACTGCTAAAATTTCAGATTCAAAGCACAAAGCCTTGTAGCTGAAGTTTGCCCAAAATTGGTTTCACATTTCTTGGGATGTGAGGTAATTTTCAAATTTGCCAATAAGATCATTACGCGTGCTACTTAACATAGTAAAACATGCACATCAATCTTTCTTGACCCAATTTTCATAGGCTTCTCTATCACGGCGATGTTGGATAGTATTGCCTTCCTCAGGTTGGACTATGGTAGTGGATAATGTCTCCAAGACATCTTGTTCATTAAGCAAGTATTGAAATTTTCTTTTCCAAATATCATAATTTTTTTCTTCAAGTTTTTTCTCTTTTGTCAAGTTAGCGACAATGTTCTTAGAGGCCATGATTCACTACATTTATTAAATAAGGAGGGACATTAGTCACATATTGTTTCTAAAAATAATAATTTAGAATTTTATATCTTTTTTCACATCACAAGATCGAAAATGTTGCTAAGCTAATAATCATCTCCTATGATGTGATTCAGAATATTAAATTCTAACTTATTATTATCAATTTATAAGGAACCAATCCCTTTTTAATCTTATCCACAATGTGATGAACCAATATATACATATGAACTCTGTGGTGGTGTTAATTATACATCATGCTAAGATAGTCCTAAAGAGTATTGACAACAGGCTAAACACATTCTCTTACAAGGCCTTAATAATAATACATTTTCTTTAGTACGTTACATCAAGAATAGCCCTACTACAATTGATCTAGAAAATATAATAAACTATGAGAATGCCGCCTTTGCCAATACAATTTAAAGATTATCTGGGTAAAATATCCATAAAATAAACATGTGTATAATAACACCAATAATAATCCCCATTAATTTTTATCATAAAACACAGAACAATATATATAATTACCTAGGAAATAAATAAATAAATAAATTATTTAATTATTTATTTTGTTCTTAAACTATTCAGAAACAGATTCTATATAAACTTAAATCTGGATTTCAACCATACAGAGAGGTAGAATATTAACAAATATGTTTTATATAAATTTTTGGCCCTAGACGACATGGCACGCACCCCCACACGCATGAATGGCTTCTGATTTTATGAAAAATTTTAATTTTTTTTTAAAATAAAATATCCAGAGGTCAAAATTTTATAATAAATCACATAGCCAAACCCAAGATCTGCATTGGAATCCTGGTGTGGTTCATGCTGTTGTTCCACTGGAAGTAGTTGTAAGTGGCACTAAGCAACACTTGGATCTTGGAAGCGGAAACTGATCCGTACTTTCTTTTCTATGACCCCAAAAATTTCAACAATAGTGACCTCCCACCAGCTCCTGCATGAATGAGATTTTATATCCATTTTTGGAACATGGCTCTGTGCTGCTTAAAGGTCACAGTCCAGCATGTCTTGGAGCATTTGTGGAGGTCATAGTGCTGGAGTCGTAATAAATCATTCATAGAGCAAAGCTCTAAAGTTTGAACTATTGACATATGACATAATGATAAGTCTTTTTTTTTTACAATAATATATCGTTGGAAAGCCCTTTTAATGTACTTTCATAATATAAATTTTATTTATAAAAATAGATTTATTATAGATCAAAAATTGACCTAAAAGATAAAAAAAATCCAGACTACTTACACATAGTAATTGAATAATAAGGAACAAATCCATAAAAATTGGATCTTGATCTTTGAAAAATAAAAAGAACAGATCTATATTATTTTTCACAAAAAATGGATCCACTGGGCAATCATATATAATGAAAAATATGCATAATATATTAAAACATGCATAACATATTATAGGCGAAAGCAAGCAAAGAGGCTCTGATACCAATATAGAAAAATAGAGGAAATAAACCTCTTCTATGTAGAAAAATAATGGAAATATTATCTATATGGATTTGTATAACAAAAATCCACAATTCAGATGTGATACGCTTGCTTTACGAACCCTCGTTGATCTTCTAACTAAAGAAGAGAATGTACGTATAGCAATGAAGGACACACACATTGTATTTGATATTGGTTCAAATATATAAAAATACAAGGAGAGATTAATGCCTAAAATCAATGAATTGAATTCTAATGATAGTTAACTATTCTAGAGTATAGAATCAATTAAAAAAGAGAGAGAAAGATTCCTTGTAGATTTTTTTGCTGTCATATTATGAGAGTGGCTGATTGCTCTCCTTAATATGCACTAATTTTCCTTTAATAGAAAGAAAAATCCTCTGCAGATTGTCGTGCTGCTATCATATTATGAGAGAGGCTGATTACTCTCTTTAATATGTGTTAAATTTTCTTTAATACGTCCCCACAAGATAGTATTTCTATTAGAGATACCTATCTTGGACAAAAGATAATGAAATCACTGACGTGAAAGAGATTTGGTCAAAAGGTCAACAAGTTGATCTTTGGAGGAGATGTACTTCACATAAAGAAGATTTGAGGTGACTTTGTCCCTCATAAAATGATAATCAATAGCAATATGCTTCATCTTAGAATGGAAAGCTGGATTGGCACACATATATATAGCACCAACATTATCACAGAAGATGGTAGGTGGATGAGATAGATGTATGCTAAGTTCACCAAGTAAGGATTAAACCCAAGTGACTTCTGCTGTAGTAGAGGCTATAGCTCTATATTCAGCCTTAGTGGATGATCGAGCAATAGATTTTTGTTTGCAAGATTGCCAAGCAATAGGGTTGCCATCAAAGTAGAAAATGTAAGCAGTGGTTGAACGATGATCATCATGATCACCAGCCCAATCAGCATCAGAGAAGGCAAGGAGTCGCCTATCAAAAGTGCATTTGAGATGAAGATCATAGGTTAAGATGTGTTTGAGGTAGCAGAGCACCCATTTGGTAGCATTCCAATGAAGTACAGTTGGTTTGTACATAAATTGAGCAAGTTTGTTGATAGTATAAGCAATTTCTAGGTGAGTGATGGAAAGATATTGAAGGCTGCCAATTAATTGTCTATAAGGTGTGGTGTCTATGCTCCTAGAACCATCATATAAAGTGAGAGTTTTAGAGGAAGAAAGTGGAGTGAAGACACCCTTGGCGCCGAGCATGTTAGTTTTCTCTAAGAAATCTTGAACATATTTTTGCTGAGATAAAGATAAACCTGATGTTGGAATGACTTAATCCCTAAAAAATAGCCAAGTTGTGTGGGATCTTTGAGAGAAAATTTGGCTCCAAGGGCTTTGACCAAATCATGTGATGCTATCGTGTTATTTCTTGTGAGCAAGAGATCATCAACGTACACAAGAAAGTAGATAATGATTTGTTGGCGTTGAAGAATAAAAAGAGAAGGGTCAAATTTTGACTGTGAGAACTCATAGCCAAGCAAAAAATTACTAAGAGTTGAATACCAAGCGTGTGGAGCTTGTTTGAGACCATAAAGTGCTTTCTTGAGTTGACATACATGAGAGGGGCGAGTTGCATCTATATAACTAGTAGGTTGATGCATGTAGATAGGAATATCTAAAACACCATGTAAGAATGCATTATTCACGTCCAGCTGATAAATTTGTCATTGCATAGTTAAAGTAATACAAAGCACAATTCAATTGGTGATAGGCTTAACAACTGAACTAAAAGTATCATGATAATCAAGACTAGGTTGTTGGTTATATCCTTTGGCAACAAGTCTTGCCTTGTAGCGAGGGATTCTACCATCAGGATGTCGTTTAATCCAAAATACTCATTTACAACCCACCACATTCTATTGAGGGTTAGGGGGAACAAGTGTCCAAGTGCCATTTTGGGCTAATGCATTGAACTCCTCACCTATGGTAGCATGCTAATGTTCATCCTTGAGGGCTTGTGTCCCACACGTAGGCTCAATGGGAGAGGGTGGTGGGTGTTTGGTAGTGAGATGGAGCTATTTAGATTTGAAGATATTATTTTTGGAGTGGGTACCCATGGGATATGAGTTGAGGGAAGGTTGGATTGGTGGAGAAGGAGTGGGTGGTGAGGGAGTAAGGGAAGTGCTTAAGAAATTTTATGGGGATGGGGTAGAGATTGAAGTGGTGGTGGGTGCAGATGATAAGGAGGAGCAGTTGGAAGGGTGAGAGATATACCTTGATGGTGGAGGAATAAGAAAGTGAGGTGGTTGAGCACCCGAGTCATGTGTAGGCTGCAACGCATGGGGGTTTATCTCCTTAGGAAGTAGCACAGCAAGGCTTGAACCTGAAAAAATTTGTTCATTGAAGATGACATGATGTGACATAGTTTATTTGTGGAGGAGTCATAACACAAGTACGCACTTTGGTTGGTAGAATATCCTACAAAAATGCACTGTTTAGACTTAAAACTAAGCTTGTGTTTGTTATAAGGATGGAGCCATGGATAGCACACAGCCAAAGTCCTTAGTTTGGCATAATTTGGCGATCGATGAAAATGTTTGGTAGGGAGATTGAAGGCTAAGTGCAGGAATGGGAAGATGGTTAATGAGGTAGATAGTGGTTTGAAAAGCATAGGTCCAAAGATTGAGAGGTAAAGAAGCTTGGTGAAGAAGTGTGAGTCCAGTTTCACAGATGTTTCTATGATGGCATTCAGACATGCCATTGTGTTGGGGTGTATGCGGAGGTGTCTTCAAGTGTGAGATGCCATGAAGATTTAAAAAATTACATATTTTTTCATACTCTCCACCACCATCAGAGTATAGAGAAGTGATTTTGTAGTTAAAGTAGTTCTCCACAAGCCGTTTAAAATGTAACAAAATGGAAAACACATCAGATTTCTTTTTCATGGGATAGAACTAAATATACTTGGTAAAATGATCAATGAAAATAACATAATAATGAAAACCATCAAGAGAAGGAATGGGAGTTGGACCCCAACATCACTATAAATAAGATCTAAAGGATAGCAACTAGATAAACTAGAAGTCCCAAAAGGTATTTTTTGACTTTTATTACACGAGCAGGAAATACAAAAGAAACTAGAAGAAAAAGATGCAGAATGTAAAGAGCTTAAACGAAGAACATGAGTGAGTATCTGGTGCGAAGGGTGGCCTAATCGCTTGTGCTAGTCTGCAAAAGAAGCCCGAGTAGTGGAAAAAGCAACATGAGAAGAAGGTGACATGCTGACACTTGTAGAGAGTTCATACACATCATTTTTGTTCTGTTTGCGAGCTAAGATCGCCCCCATGTGAAGATCCTTCACAATAAAATAAAATAAGAGAAAAAGAATTCAATGGATACCAGATTAGTTTTACAGAGATAAGATTCTTTTGAATTGTAGAAACACACAAGATATTTTGAAGGGAGAAAGAGATGGTAGGTGTAGTGAGAGAGATAGAGCTAGTGTGTGTGATTGGCAAACTTGTACCATTGCCAATAATGATTTCATCAGACCCTTCATAGTCCGAATGAATGCTTAAGTTTTGAGATTAGAAGTGACATGGTTGGAGGCACAAGAGTCCATGTGCCAAGTCGGAGGAGAGGGTTGGGCAGCAGTGTAATTAACCATAGGCTGAGTTTCAAAATACTTCTTCCCTCGTCTGCATGTTTTTGCACTATGGTCTGGAATTTGATAGATTTGGCATATGTTCTTAGGTTTAGATAAAGAGGAATAGTTTTGATAGAACCTTTGATTTCCTTGAGGAGGAGAAAGTTGCTGCTGCGGAGGATGATTGCATTGAGGTGGACGATTGGATGAACCTTTATGGTTCCCTCGCTTGGTGTAGTTTGCCATAGGCACAACAATGTCAGAAGTTGGTGACATGTACTTGAGAGAGGCTTCAAACTCAGTTAGCTTGTTATAGAGTTCTTCAAAAAAAAATAGGAGAGTCACGAGCATGGATAGCAGCTGAAATTTTCTTAAACTTAGAGCCCAAACCATTTAAGATATGTAGCACTAAATCATCTTCATCAATGGAACAGTTGATTAGTCCAAGTTCATCAGTGATCAACTTCATTGTATGCAAGTAATCACCAATAGCTCGATCACCTTTGGTGGTGGTTAGCAAAAAGATGAGCAGCTTTTGTCCAGGCCTCACATGCAGTGCTGGAGGATGAGATGAGGGTGACAATAGACTCATGAACAGATACAATATTAGCATGAAGTAGAAGTTGGTTTTGACAATACCAATGCATGTAGTGTTCATTTTAGACGGTTTTGCCATTAGTAGTGATAGTTTTATGGGGTAGAAAAATAGCAGGATCGATGTATGACATAAGATCGTACCTGTTGGTGCAAAAATCTGCCTGCGCCGGAGAAGCTGGAATTGAGGAAGCCACGGTCGGCGCCGGGACCTGCAAGGGAAGTCTAAACCAGAGGTGGGGTTGCTCCGGCAAGACCCTCCGACGCTCAAGTCAGTTCTCTGCCTCAACAAGAATGGAGTGTTCGAACGGAGAATTTAGCAGAGTTTTGAGATAAGGCAAAAGAGCTTAAAGAATAACGTATCTGAGTCCCCCCCTTTTATAGGCGGGGGAGGCAACGGACTGACGGCGACGGGTGTAACCGCCTGGTAGTGGGCCGTCCACGGTCAGGGGAATTGATTGCGAAAGATAATGGAGCAGACACGTGGGCATCACCTCGACTCGCCATGTGGAATCCGTTATGAGGGGTGGGGCGGCGTCCGTCGTCAGGAGAATCGCATGGTATCCGTCGCAGGGGGTGGAGCAGGTTCGTGGCCGTTACTGTGGCCTGCCAGGGGGATAATGGAGCTGTGCGGAGTCCGCTACAGGAAGTGGAGCAGGGCGGCTATGGCAGCTGCGGCTTGTCAGGGAATGATGATACTACGTGGAGTCTGCCACAGGAGGTGGAGCAGGGTCGCGGCCGTTTTGAGGGCCTGTCAGGGGGCGTGGATCTGTCGATTGAAGCTCGGCAATGGTCGAAACCGTCGTCGGTGGAGCCCGGCTCCCGTAGGAGTCCGGGCGGAGCTGCACTGCAAACAAAGTCAAGGGTGAAGTCCGGCTCTGATAGGAGTCCGGATTGAGCTTACCAGCAATTGATATTGGGAGCGGAGCCCGGCTCCCGTAGGAGTCCGGGCAGAGCTGTTTTGATGTTGGCGGCGGAGCCCGGCTCCCGTAGGAGTCCGGGCGAAGTTGCACTTGCTGATGTCGGTGGAGCCCGGCTCCCGTAGGAGTCTGGGCGGAGCTGCGCTGATGTCGTCGGCGGAGCCCGGCTCCCATAGGAGTCCGGTCAGAGCTGCGCTGCAAACAAAGTCAAGGGTGAAGTCCGGCTCTGATAGGAGTCCGGATTGGGCTTACCAGCAATTGATATTGGGAGCGGAGCCCGGCTCCCGTAGGAGTCCGGGCAGAGCTATTTTGATGTTGGCGGCGGAGCCCGGCTCCCGTAAGAGTCCGGGCGAAGCTGCACTTGCTGATGTCGGTGGAGCCCGGCTCCCGTAGGAGTCTGGGCGGAGCTGCGCTGATGTCGTCGGTGGAGCCCGGCTCCCGTAGGAGTCCGGGCGGAGCTGCGCTGCAAACAAAGTCAAGGGTGAAGTCCGGCTCTGATAGGAGTCCGGATTGGGCTTACCAGCAATTGATATTGGGAGCGGAGCCCGGCTCCCGTAGGAGTCCGGGCAGAGCTGTTTTGATGTTGGCGGCGGAGCCCGGCTCCCGTAGGAGTCCGGGCGAAGCTGCACTTGCTGATGTCGGTGGAGCCCGGCTCCCGTAGGAGTCTGGGCGGAGCTGCGCTGATGTCGTCGGCGGAGCCCGGCTCCCGTAGGAGTCCGGTCGGAGCTGCGCTGCAAACAAAGTCAAGGGTGAAGTCCGGCTCTGATAGGAGTCCGGATTGGGCTTACCAGCAATTGATATTGGGAGCGGAGCCTGGCTCCCGTAGGAGTCCGGGCAGAGCTGTTTTGATGTTGGCGGCGGAGCCCGGCTCCCGTAAGAATCCGGGCGGAGCTGCACTTGCTGATGTCGGTGGAGCCCGGCTCTTGTAGGAGTCTGGGCGGAGCTGCGCTGATGTCGTCGGCGGAGCCCGGCTCCCGTAGGAGTCCGGGCAGAGCTGCGCTGCAAACAAAGTCAAGGGTGAAGTCCGGCTCTGATAGGAGTCCGGATTGGGCTTACCAGCAATTGATATTGGGAGCGGTGCCCGGCTCCCGTAGGAGTCCGGGCAGAGCTGTTTTGATGTTGGCGGCGGAGCCCGGCTCCCGTAGGAGTCCGGGCGGAGCTGTACTTGCTGATGGCGGTGGAGCCCGGCTCCCGTAGGAGTCCGGGCGGAGCTGCGCTGATGTCGGTGGAGCCCGGCTCCCGTAGGAGTCTGGGCGGAGCTGCGCGGATGTCGTCGGCGGAGCCCGGCTCCCGTAGGAGTCCGGGCAGAGCTGCGCTGCAAACAAAGTCAAGGGTGAAGTCCGGCTCTGATAGGAATCCGGATTGGGCTTACCAGCAATTGATATTGGGAGCGGTGCCCGGCTCCCGTAGGAGTCCGGGCAGAGCTGTTTTGATGTTGGCGGCGGAGCCCGGCTCCCGTAGGAGTCCGGGCGGAGCTGCACTTGCTGATGGCGGTGGAGCCCGGCTCCCGTAGGAGTCCGGGCGGAGCTGCGCTGATGTTGTCGGCGGAGCCCGGCTCCCGTAGGAGTCCGGGCGGAGCTGCACTTGCTGATGGTGGTTCCGCCGTGGGTTCCGGCTGTGGGTATTTTATACCCAACACCAGTCTCCCTACATCCGAGTTTTGAATTTCAAACGAAGAAAGTACACAGAAGTACAGCCGGAACCGTCCCTTCGAATTCCATGCCCTGCCGCTCCCAGATATTTTGGCATTAAATGAGCGCGTGCCGGAGTCTTTTCGAATTGGGGCGGTACGAGGGGATGCTTCGAAGACCCCGCAGGTACGCTGGCCTAGGTACGGCATAATTATGGCCCTGCCAACCGCCAGCCGCCTTCAGCCGTCTGCCACGGGGAGTGGGACACGTGTCGGATGCGGACTGGCCTGGGGGGATTCGAGATCATTATGGCGCCGGATCCCAGGGTCTATTTAAACCCGTCCTCCCCCCTTTCAGGCGTCCCACTCCGCTTCTGATTTCTTGCCGGCGTCTGTCATCCTCCCGAGAGTCTGCTCTAGCGAATGCCCTCTCGAGCCGTAGGCGCCTTCCGTTCCTCGCTCCCCAGGCCCCCAGAGCAAGATAGGTTAGTGCCCACCTTCTCCTTCTTAGGGTCCTCTCCTCCTTCCTCTTCTTTCGTGTCCTCTCCTGAGTTGACTTCCGACGTCCCCCTCCTTTCTCGGCTTACATTTCTACGGCCCTTTAGGTTCTCCCCCAAAATAAAATGTCTTCCGATTCTTCTGCCCCCGTAAGTTCTGGGAGTTCTTCTGCTTCAAACCCCCAGGCCCCTGTCTCTGCGGACGAACCCGCGTTTGGGGCAGGGTCTCGCCCGGTCTTCGCATCGGGCGCTATTCCTTGTTCGTCGACTCCGGACGAACTTCTCCTGATAAGGGCTCGGTACGGGGTCCCTTCAGAGTACGATCTGGAGCTTCCTGGCCCCTCCGACCGGGCCAGCGCTCCCCCTCCTGGTCGCTTCTGTTTGTACCAGGAGGCATTCCGTGCCGGACTCCGACTTCCGCTTCCAGCTTTTGTTGCCGCCTTCTTTCGTTTCTTAGATATTTTCCTCGCTTCTGTCGCCCCGAATTCCTTTAGGTTTTTGATAGGGTTTCTCTCCCTCTGCCACATAGCCGAGGTCCAGCCTTCCCTCTCCCTGTTCAGACATTTCTACACTTTCAAACGCCATCCTTCAGCGAAGGATTGGTGGTACTTCTCCCCACAGTTCGGTAAGAAGGGGTTGCTGAAGGGCGCCCCTTCTTCGATTCACAACTGGAAGGGGAAATTTCTCTTCATTTACTGCCCGACCCTGGAATTGGGCCTACCCCCTTGGGGGTCTCTGAGGGATTCCGTCCGTCGGGCTCCCGGCCTGGGAGAGGACGACCTTCAGGCCGCCCAGAAGCTCCTGAGTTACCCTGCTCCTTCCCTTCCAAATCTACTGAGGGAGCCGCTTCTCTTCAACATCGGCCTGAGCCCTCAAGATCCAGCAAGTATACATCTTTTCTTTTCTTGTCTTCTTCTTCCCTCTCTTCCTTTCTCTCTCCTTTTTCCTCTTTTCTCTTTCTTCTTCTTCTCTTCTTTTTCTTCTTCTTTTTTTTTTTTTTTTTTTTTTTAGGACTGATTGGTGCTGCTTTTTCCTTCTTCTTTTCTTTTCTCATTTTTTTTTTTTTTTTTTTTTTTTAGCAATGGACGCCGAAGCCACACGGATGCTCGCCAAGACCATGAGAGCCCAGAAAAGGAAGGGCGCGACGACTTCCGGCTCGACGAAGAGGGCCAGGGTGGAGGAGACGAGCTTGGCCGTGCCCGTCCAGGCAACCCCGACGATCGATATTCCTTCGGATGCCGAGCCAGCGGCCCCCGGGGCTCCCCTAGGGAGCCCACCAACTGGGGTCCCCATTCCGGAGGTCCGCCCCGCGGAGGCGCCTGCCGCGGGGAGGAGGAGAAAATCGATGGCCCGCAGGCCGAGCAGCCACCGAGCCACTGCAGACGAGTCCGTCTGCTCCGAGGGGGGATCGGAGAACCCCTTCAACGACAAGGCCCTAATCCACCGGCTGCTCGATGGTTGCATCCTGTCCGATGTCGTGGAGAGGATTGACCGCGCCGATCCCGAGCAGCGGGCCTGGGACACCTTGGGGTCCTTCCTTGAGGTAAGCGGATTTTTACTTGCTCAGTTGCTCGGTCTTTGTTGTAATTCTCTATCTGTCTTTGCAGATCGGGCACCAGCTCTTCGCCTATGTTGAGGCGTCAGGCCGCATGAGAAGGGATCTTCTTCGGGCGGAGGAGCGCTGCCAAGACGAGGTTACTCATCTTCAAGCGAAGACGGCCAAGGTGGCCGCCCTCCGGGAGGCTCTGGAGAGAGAGAGACAAGACCGGGAAGAGGAAAGGCGAGTCCGGGAGGAGGAGAGGCGAAGTTTGGAGGAATCGGCAAGGAAGGCGGAGGCCGAAGTCGCCCATCTGGCCGAGCAAACTCCGGTTCTGGTCTCGGAGGCCAGGACCCTTGCAGTGGAGGAGTTCAAGACCTCCGCGGAGATGAGGGAGCTGAACGTCCAGTTCGGCCTGGAGGCGTTCACCAAGGGGTTCGAGCTCTGTCGAGAGAGGATGGCCAGCAGATATCCCGACCTTGATCTCGGCTTTTTGGAGGAGTCTGACGACGAGGTCGCCCCTCCGTCCGCCGCCGTCGCAGCCGCGTCCCCCGCGCCGAGCTCTCCACCCCCTGCCCCCGAGGTCTGAGACCTCCGATCTTGTATCTTTCTTTTGTCGCCATATTTTCCTTCCGCTTGTCTTCAAAATTAATCAATAAAGTCGAACTTCTTATTGTGGATGACCTTTCCTTCCCCCTGCTTCTTCTTTACTGCCTTTCTTCTTGTAAAGAGTTGGTCTCTGACGTTTGCATCTTCCGCTGGCAGCGTCCTGCCGAAGCACTTCCCTTGCCCCTGGGGGTCCCGCTGAAGTCAACTATCCAACGGCTAAAAAAGGAGGTCCTCCACCTGACGAAGAAGTTGAAAAAGTCAGAGGGCGAGCTCCGCCAGGCGAAAAAATGCTATTCCGAGGCCGCCGCTGAGGCCGCCCACTTCAGGAGTCTCCAAGTGAAGGCGATCATGGACTACAGCCGGAGGAAGGCGAACTTTGCGAAGGAGCTCGAAGAATGCACGAAGAGCGCTAGCTACCGAACTTGGGCTCAAGAAGCCAGGATCAGCGCTTTAAAAGTGGAGCTGTCGGCTGCCAAGAGGAGGATCGGCCAGCTGGAAGGGAACTCACCCCGACTCTCAGCGCGGGATGAGCAGATATGGTCACAAAAAGTTTCCGACCTCCAGAAGCAGCTTCAAGATGCCGAGATGAGCCACGATGTGCAGCGGGCCAGCTGGCGCCGACAGGTAGAGGAGCACAAGGGGAGATTCCGTCGAGCGGCGGACGAGGTAGTCCGTCTCCAGAGGCAGTTGGTTACTAGGGCGCAGCTTGCTAACGCCCAAGATAACGAAGAGCTCCAAGCCCTGAGAGGCTCTGTCAAAGGGATTTCTGTCTCCCTTGGGGAGAAGACAGCTGAGCTTCAATAAGTAAAAATCCAACTGGGACTTGAGCGGAAGGCCGTCGCGGACGCAGAGGCGGAGTCCGAAGTTTTGCGGAAGTGGCATCGGGAAGCGGAGGCTGAAAGCCGGCGACTTCGTCAGGTGCTCCAGGATGTGCTGCAAAAGAAGGAAGAACTAGAGGAAATGGTGGAGACCCTGAGGCAGTCCTGGTCGGGGGATGGAGGTGATCACCCTATGTTAGAGGGAGCAGGACCTCCTTAGAGTTCTTTTGTAGTCACCCCCTTTTTTTTCTTGTCGTTTTGTTCCTCTTTTTCTGGCCGTCCTGGCCCTGTAGTGCATATATCGAAAATGAGAAAAAGGCATTTTGTGTTACCTTGTCCGCGCGTAGCATTAATATTGTCGTTCGCCGACCCTTTCTCGTTGTTTGGCCTGTTCGGCTTAGAGGTCGTCGTGGGAAAGGGCTCTTCCCTTCCATCCGATCTCGTCATGTGGCCGAGCCTCGCCACCGTTTTTAACCCTTGCTGGCGAAGTGGCGGATGGAGCCCGGCTTTCTTAGGAGCCCGGGCTAAGTCTTTCTTTGGGGGCGGAACCTGGCTCCCGTAGGAGTCCGGGTAAAGTTTACCGTGGCGGCGGAACCCGGCTCCCATAGGAGTCCGGGTGAAGCTTTACCTAGCGGCGGAACCCTACTCCCGTAGGAGTCCGGGTGAAGCTTTACCTTGGCGGCGGAACCCGGCTCCCGTAGGAATCCGGGTGAAGCTTTACCTTGGCGGCGGAACCCGGCTCCTGTAGGAATCCGGATGAAGCTTTACCTTGGCGGCGGAACCCGGCTCCCGTAGGAATCTGGGTGAAGCTTTACCTGGCGGCGGAACCCGACTCCCGTAGGAGTCCGGGTGGAGTTTACCTTTGCGGCGGAACCCGGCTCCCGTAGGAGTCCGGGTGGAGCTTTTCTGGCGGCGGAACCCGGCTCCCGTAGGAGTCCGAGTGGAGTTTACCTTTGCGGTGGAACCCGACTCCCGTAGGAGTCCGGGTCTTCCATTTTGCTTGAGCCGGTGCGAGGTTCTCGTTATCAGCCTGGCTTGTGGGGGCGCGTTAGGGCGCTGTAAGGCCTCTCCCCCCTCCGGTCTAAAAGAACCGGGCCTTCAACTTCGCTCATGTCAGGACGAGGTTCTCCTCCTGTTCCTGACATGGCTATGGGGGCACATTAGGGCGTTGCAAGGCCTCTCCCCCCATCCGGTCTAAAAGAATCGGGCCTTTGACTTTGCTCAAGTTAGGGCGAGGTTTTCCTCCTGTCCCTAACAGGGCTGTGGGGGCACATTAGGGCGTTGTAAGGCCTCTCCCCCCATCCGGTCTAAAAGAACTGGGCCTTTAACTTTGCTCAAGTTAGGGCGAGGTTTTCCTCCTGTCCCTAACAGGGCTGTGGGGGCACATTAGGGCGTTGTAAGGCCTCTCCCCCCATCCGGTCTAAAAGAACCGGGCCTTTGACTTTGCTCATGTCAGGACGAGGTTCTCCTCCTGTTCCTGACATGGCCGTTGTTTTTTGGAGAGGTCATATCCAGTCATAATACATCCGCGTTAAGCAGGAGGAGTGCGTTAGCTAGAAAGAAAAGTAGATTCAAAACGAAACATTAAGCAATACATTTACAGTTCTCCCGCTCCTCCTTGAGGCCCTCCGGCGATGGAGTCGATGGTCCCGATAGGAGGCCGGTCCCCTGGCTGCTCCTCCCTCTTCTGTGGTTCGGGCGGTGGGAGGGCTCTTGGCCGGTCTCCTCTGCCCTCAGGCCTGCGGCGGATGAATCTGTCGAGCCGACCTCGCCGGATGAGCTCCTCGATCTCGTCCTGGAGCTGGATGCACTCTTCGGTGTCGTGGCCGTGGTCGCGGTGGTAGAGGCAGAACTTGTTGGGGTTGCACTTCCCGGGGTGCGTGCGCATCCTCTCCGGCCTAGGGATCAGCTCCCTGACCTCCATCAGTACCTGGGCCTTCGAGGCGTTGAGGGGGGCATAGCTGCAAAACTTCCCTGGCGGGGAACCCCGTCGAAACCTGTTGTCCGGGCTTCTCTGCCTACGTGCCCGGGGTGGAGTATGGGCGCGCTTGTGCCCAGGAGGGGATCGGGAGCGAGGCCGGGCTTCCCTTGGCCTCTTCTCAACTGCGGGCTTGCCAGAATCTCCCGCCTGGCGCTCCCTCGTAGTCTCTTCATCCTTCATTTTGAAGGCCTCTTCCGCTCGGGCGTATCCTTCAGCCCGAGCCAGCAGATCAGCAAAATCTCTGGGGTACTTCTTCTCCAGGGAGTACAAGAGATCATTCTTCTGAAGGCCACCTTTCAGGGCGGCCATGGCAACCGACTGGTCCAAGTTCCGGACCTCCAACACCGCGATCTTGAAGCGGTTGATGTAGGCCCGTATGGACTCCCCTTCCCTCTGCTTGATGTTGATGAGGGACTCCGAACCTTTCCGGGGACGTCGGCTGCTGACAAAATGGGCCACGAATTGGTGGCTCATTTGGTCGAAGGAGAAGATGGTACCCGGCTTCAGTGCCAAGTACCAGTTTCTTGCTGCTCCCTTCAAAGTAGACGGGAAAGCCCGGCACAAGATGGCGTCGAGGGCACCATGAAGCAGCATCATAGTTCGGAAGGCCTCCAGGTGGTCCACCGGGTCCGACGTCCCGTCGTAGCTTTCAAACTGGGGGAGCTTGAAATTCGGCGGGATCGGTTCCTGCATAATCATTTGGGAGAAGGGAGGGTCAGTGCAGATATCCTCACCGTAAGCGGGAGGCGCATGGCGGAGTTCTTCGATCCGTCGGTTCATCTCCTGGAGCCTCCGGTCCAGAAAATCCTCTCGACTTCGAGTTTCGAGGGTCCTTTGGCAGAACGGGGGCAGGGATCTCCCAGGGGTGGAGTCGTGGTCCGACTGAGGGCTCTCCACCCTTGGATTCGCCTTCTCGGGAAGGACGGGGCGGCTAGCCCAGGTGGCCCGCCCCACCGTCGGGTTCTGGCACTCTGGAGATGCCCCTTCCGGATGCGCTGACGCCTGCGGCGGCTGCTGCTGCATCGCCTGTACGGCCTCGACGAGGCCCTTGACCTGCTGCGCCAGCAAGTCAAACTGCTCCGTGCCGACCGCCGTCGCCGGAGGGGGAGGAGGAGCTGGCTGAGACACGGGAGGGGAGGCCGGAGCCTGAGATCTGGCCGCGGAGGCCGTGGACCGTCGGGTGGACGCCCTACGCGGAGGCATCGGGTGTCGATCTCGCGGGGGAGGATTAGGAGTAGATGACGGAGAGATGGCCGGAGGTGGCTCCGTTGAGCGCTCCTTCAAGAACAAGGGTGCTGCGAAGACACAGCCCCTTCCTCTAGCGCCAATCCTGTTGGTGCAAAAATCCGCCTGCGCCGGAGAAGCTGGAGTTGAGGAAGCCGCGGTCGCCGCCGGGACCTGCAAGGGAAGTCTAAACTGGAGGTGGGGTTGCTCCGGCAAGACCCTCCGACGCTCAAGTCAGTTCTCTGCCTCAACAAGAATGGAGTGCTCGAACGGAGAATTTAGCAGTCAAGACTCCTACGGGAGCCGGGCTCCGCTCCCAATATCAATTGCTGGTAAGCCCAATCCGGACTCCTATCAGAGCCGGACTTCACCCTTGACTTTGTTTGCAGCGCAGCTCCGACCGGACTCCTACGGGAGCCGGGCTCCGTCGACGACATCAGCGCAGCTCCGCCCAGACTCCTACGGGAGCCGGGCTCCACCGACATCAGCAAGTGCAGCTTCGCCCGGACTCCTACGGGAGCCGGGCTCCGCCGCCAACATCAAAACAGCTCTGCCCGGACTCCTACGGGAGCCGGGCTCCGCTCCCAATATCAATTGCTGGTAAGCCCAATCCGGACTCCTATCAGAGCCGGACTTCACCCTTGACTTTGTTTGCAGCGCAGCTCCGACCGGACTCCTACGGGAGCCGGGCTCCACCGACGACATCAGCGCAGCTCCGCCCAGACTCCTACGGGAGCCGGGCTCCACCGACATCAGCAAGTGCAGCTTCGCCCGGACTCCTACGGGAGCCGGGCTCCGCCGCCAACATCAAAATAGCTCTGCCCGGACTCCTACGGGAGCCGGGCTCCGCTCCCAATATCAATTGCTGGTAAGCCCAATCCGGACTCCTATCAGAGCCGGACTTCACCCTTGACTTTGTTTGCAGCGCAGCTCCGCCCGGACTCCTACGGGAGCCGGGCTCCGCCGACAACATCAGCGCAGCTCCGCCCAGACTCCTACGGGAGCCGGGCTCCACCGACATCAGCAAGTGCAGCTCCGCCCGGACTCTTACGGGAGCCGGGCTCTGCCGCTAACATCAAAATAGCTCTGCCCGGACTCCTACGGGAGCCGGGCTCCGCTCCCAATATCAATTGCTGGTAAGCCCAATCCGGACTCCTATCAGAGCCGGACTTCACCCTTGACTTTGTTTGCAGTGCAGCTCCGACCGGACTCCTACGGGAGCCGGGCTCCGCCGACGACATCAGCGCAGCTCCGCCCAGACTCCTACGGGAGCCGGGCTCCACCGACATCAGCAAGTGCAGCTTCGCCCGGACTCCTACGGGAGCCGGGCTCCGCCGCCAACATCAAAACAGCTCTGCCCGGACTCCTACGGGAGCCGGGCTCCGCTCCCAATATCAATTGCTGGTAAGCTCAATCCAGACTCCTATCAGAGCCGGACTTCACCCTTGACTTTGTTTGCAGCGCAGCTCCGCCCGGACTCCTACGGGAGCCGGGCTCCACCGACGACGGTTTCGACCATTGCCGAGCTTCAATCGACAGATCCACGCCCCCTGACAGGCCCTCAAAACGGCCGCGACCCTGCTCCACCTCCTGTGGCAGACTCCACGCAGTATCATCATTCCCTGACAAGCCGCAGCTGCCATAGCCGCCCTGCTCCACTTCCTGTAGCGGACTCCGCACAGCTCCATTATCCCCCTGGCAGGCCACAGTAACGGCCACGAACCGTCTCCACCTCCTGCGACGGATACCATGCGATTCTCCTGACGACGGACGCCGCCCCACCCCTCATAACGGATTCCACATGGCGAGTCGAGGTGATGCCCACGTGTCTGCTCCATTATCTTTCGCAATCAATTCCCCTGATCGTGGGCGGCCCACTACCAGGCGGTTACACCCATCGCCGTCAGTCCGTTGCCTCCCCCGCCTATAAAAGGGGGGGACTCAGATACGTTATTCTTTAAGCTCTTTTGCCTTATCTCAAAACTCTGCTAAATTCTCCGTTCGAGCACTCCATTCTTGTTGAGGCAGAGAACTGACTTGAGCGTCGGAGGGTCTTGCCGGAGCAACCCCACCTCCGGTTTAGACTTCCCTTGCAGGTCCCGGCGGCGACCGCGGCTTCCTCAACTCCAGCTTCTCCGGCGCAGGCGGATTTTTGCACCAACAGTACCCAATAAGAAGAGCTTGGATTTGTGCTTTCCATGATGGATAGTTGGTTTTGGTGAGCTTCAAGGGAAATTGAGCACTTGGGTTGATTGAAATGAGGGGTTTGGAAGCAACAAAAAGAAATGGAGTATCTGGAGAAACAGGTGTATGGTTCACAGTGCTAGAGGTTTTGTCGGCTATGGGAACAAAATGAGGATCAAATTTGGTTGTTAGACCGAGATGGCTCTGATACCATAAAGAAGAGAATGCATGTATAGTAATGAAGGCCACACACATTGTATTTGATATTGGTTCAAATATATAACAATACAAGGAGAGATTAATGCCTAAAATCAATGAATTGAATTCTAATGATAGTTGACTATTCCAAGGAAGAGAATCAATTAAAAAAGAGAAAGAAATATTCTCTACAAATTTTTTTGCTGTTATATTATAAGAGTGGCTGATTGCTCTCTTTAATGTGCACTAAGATTCTTTTAATAGAGAAAAAAATCCTCTACAGATTGTGTTGCTGTCATATTATGAGAGGGGATGATTGCTCTCCTTAATATATGTTAAGTTTTCTTTAATACCAACATCTCCTCAAAGTGTGTGGACAACTCCAGCAATCTCGAACCTCCTTCTTGATCTTGTAGGGGCTACTAGAGTCCGTTTTTAATGTCCATGCTAAATCCTAGAGTTCTAGGATGGTGACTTTAGAGAGATATACCTTAGAGAAGGATGTAGATATTCTCAAAATGGGGTTGATACTAGACTGAACGTACATAGCATGTATTTATAGATGAGACTTACTAAGAGTCCTTCTCATTTTAAATATGTAGTTGGATAAGAATGCTACTCAAATTTAAATATTTAGTTGGATCACCCCAATCCTTATTAGGGATTCTTATCATCATCTCAACAACTCATGTGGATGAACAATAGATATCGATCGCATTCAAAAGCGATCAAATCCCAATTGGAACTAACTTTCTTTGGAAGAGGAATGTTGAATTAAGTAAATACATACCATCAATTGTGTGACCAAAATACTTTAGTTCCGATGGAGACAGAGTCCACTAGTCTTACCATACCACCTAAACGCATAGGGCTTGGAGTGCACCCTTTTGGCCTGTCATATATGGTATTCGGCAAATTCTTTTTTCAATAGAAGTATAACACATGGATTAAATTTCTTCTTTTCATACCAAAGTTAAAATAACGGCCATGTTATAACAACCACTTTGGCAAATGACAAATGTAACCCCATGGTTTGCAATTAGAGCCTTAACATTGAGGGTATTTCTAGTATTTGCCATACACTAACTTGAACCTTCATTCATGCATTTATCAGACGGCCAGTATTTTTTAAATGGAAATGATGATTTTATCCTTTGGGGGAAGTATAGTAAAACTCCCATGGCAAAAGCCTAGAAATATCATCTGTATGGAAAGCTTTGTGGGGGGAGGTAGATTTGTCATTTGCTGTTAAGACAAGCTCACATAATTGTCGCAACAAGATCATTATAATTGTTGCCATATACATACGTACAAACATAGTAACAAGAAAAAAGATAACAACTATTATAATGGGTTATTTAGTATTGTAATAGCCTGTTATAACAAAAAGAAATGTCATTATTGGCATTTTTAAATAACAAAAAATAGTATCTTTAGAAATTCAAAGTTAACACCTAGAAAATAATAATTTCTAATCAAGTGAATATTGATTTGAAAAATAACACCATCCTTCTGTGATTATTATCCTTTTTCCCATTATAACATCATTCACAGCTGTTACAATGGTCATTTGTTTGAACAAAAATCATATAGGGTGGGCACTATAGAATATCGTTTAAGAGGCGGGACTCCTATTTTACCATATTTCTTTTAGTGTTTATTTTAAAGAGGAAACTCAAAGGACTCTTACTAATAGAGTCCATCACTCCCAAAACTTAAAAAAAAATTAAAAAAAAGAAAATTACATGTGCCAACTGAGATTGTCCATGAAGAAAGACCATCCATATCTTTTTTTTTTCTTATCAAACATCTTCATCTATCCTCTTTTTCATCAAGCCATCTCTCATATCTATGAGGTCTTGCTTCTCCCCAGGAGTTACTTTCTCCTCCTTTAAATCTCTATTTTTTCTAAGATCTATGCACCTAAGAGTTCATGGAATCCAAAAAATGTTATATATATATATATATATATATATAATTTTTTATATTATTCAAAATAAAAATTTATTTATAAATACCGATGAATATCATGTTCTAAAAATTATGTATCGATTTATCTATAGATGTATATTAGCTCACTGGATGACTAATTTACTTACTATATATTATCTGACCATATAATGTGTATCGATAAAAATATATTTTAAAAACTATATATTGATTTACTTAGAGATGTGCATCGGATCATTGCAATCTACATCAAAAAAGTTTGCAGATGTATTAGAAAGTTGACAAGTGTATCACCTAACCATGTAATATTGTATCGGTAAATATAAACTTCTAGAAACTATATATCAATTTGCTTAGAGGTGTATATTAATTTGCTAGATGATTAATTTACTAAGTACGTATTATTTGGATAGAATACTATACACTGGTGAATGCCATGCTCTATAAACTATGTATTAATTTATCTAGATATGTGTATTGGTTTGCTAGATGACTAATTGGTGAAATGCATGATTTGCAAATGAGAAAGAGAGAGGATGTTGGCACACAATTTTCTTATTATTTTTTAATCATGGGGCTAATGACTCTATTAGTAGGAGTCTCTGACTTTTGAGTTTCTTTTTTAAGATGGGCACTAGGGAAATTGTGGCAAAATAGGAAGCCCACCATATATTTTCTTCTCTGGTGTGCACCCCAGATGATTTTTGTTCATTAATTTAATACTCAAAAATTTGAAATGGTATATAGGGCAAATAACAATTATTGTAATTGTCATAATGATCAATAACAATTCTAGTAGGAGTTGATAATAAAGGAATGATTGGTGCATTATTGGAACCTTGCTCTGTATAAGAGAGAATTCTCATTGAATTATTTTGCAGAACAAATAGAATAAGTAGGATTAGAATTGACCCCAAGCCATCTTTGGGCTTTGGCCCAAGAGGGTATGAGCTTGAGCCTGCCCATGTCTGTCTCAAAGTCTAACTT
Source organism: Elaeis guineensis (assembly GCF_000442705.2). Taxonomy (NCBI): domain Eukaryota; kingdom Viridiplantae; phylum Streptophyta; class Magnoliopsida; order Arecales; family Arecaceae; genus Elaeis; species Elaeis guineensis. The sequence goes on along the minus strand of NC_025993.2, from coordinate 26,226,768 downwards.
CCGCAGATTTCCGTGGCCCGGCTCTTAAACCTAACCTATTGGGCCATTAGCCACCAAAACCACCATCTTCTTTTTTTTCTTTTTTCTTTTCTTTTTTGTTTCCCTTTCTTTTTTTTTCAACAAGGGTTGAAGAAACTTCACTATAATATGAGGAAAGCAACTTCCTAAGCACATGCTCTAATTAAAAAGGCAAGATCAAATATGGGAACACTATCGTTCCAAACTGCTTCACGACACTTCACACTTGCATAATTTGCTAAGAAGTTAGCAATTTGATATGCTTTCCGTACAATATGGTGAGAAGAGGGGGCACTATAGCATAAAAGTTCTTTATATTTTGAAGTGTCAAAAGAATTATGACCATTTACCTAGGATACCACAGGCTTTAAGTCTCATATTTGTCCTCCTAATGTTGATCGTCATCAGTGGAGGGAGCTTGTCCATTATTAGTTCTCTAAGAGGAGACAGGTAATTATATATATTCATTATATATCTTATATTATATTGATTACTAATATAGATAATTTAGATGTATACAAGAGATATTACACTATTTACTTTATTTTGTAGGCATATTCTGCTATTGGTAGAGCTGTACGAGGAGCTCAGTTTGTTCCTCATACATAAGGATTCAAGAGCTATGTATGATGCAGACAAAAATACATAAGCTTATTTCAAAATATTTAGCATATTACAGACTTTATAGATCATATTTCAAAATATTTGTCAATTGAAATTTATGGATCATATATTAATTTTATGAAATTTATTTTTCTGTAGATAGATGAGCATGGTAGGGAGCCTGATCAGGTGGAGTTTTATAGGATGACTTATGTTCATCGAGATGGTCATTTTGTGACTGACAAGTCGAGAGATATATTTGTATGTATTTATAATCATTTAGTACAATAATTTATACTTTATATATTAATTATAAAATTAATATATTTTTTTTGAATATAGGAGAGAGCTACATCTCTTATTGCAGAGCATATCAGTGAGTCTTCATCTACGGAGGCCAGTCATGTTGAGGCCTAGGTGATGATAGAGCTGTTAGGACCAGATCGCTATGGTCGAGTGAGGGGTTATAGAGTTGGCATCACCCCCACTCAGTTATCTGATATCTGTCGATACACTCAGGATGTTAGAGAGTTCAAGCAATATTGATATTTCTATGCTCGATGCTCGAATGGAGGCATGGATCAAGAAGTAGGTAGAGGTGTGGGTATAGGCACAGGTGCAAGCATAGGTGTAGGTGTAGGTGGAGGCATAGGTGGGGATGATAAAATAGAACTGACACTGTGATATCCACCTTGAAGACTCAGATTGATCAACTGACAGCCGCATTAAGCACATTTGTGGATTCTTCTAGCACTACAAGAAAAAGAATTTTTTGTGATAACATTTTGCCATCACAAATAATCATTTGCCATCATAAAAGAGTATTTGCAATGGTATTTTAACCGTCTTCGTTTCGACCATAGTAAAAACTCTGTGATGGAGGAATGCCACCACAAAAAGTTTTTGCGATAACTTTTTACTACAGTAATTATTTGTGTCGCAAAAGGACATCGTACAAGATATATTTGTGACATTTATTTACGACGAAGGATGCCATTGTAAATAATTTTTTTCCACAGTATTTTGTTATCATAAATAAGTATTTTATTTTTACGACAACTATAGCCGTCACAAATATTGATAATAAAAATTTTTTTATTACAGCACTCTACCATCGCAAATAGTGGTAGCAAAAAAATTTTTTCCCTTACAGTGATTTGCCGTCATAAATAGTGGTAGCAAAAAATTTTTTTTCTTTACAGTGCTTTGCTGTCACAAATAGTGATAGCAAAAAAACTTTTTTCTTTACCATCACAAATAATAGTAGCAAATTTTTTTTTTATTATTTTTAATATATTATTTACGACAGCAAAAACCATCATAGAAAATATAAATTATATTTTTATTAATTATATTTATTTTGTTATATAAATATGCCTGTAAACTTATAACCATTATTGATACATCTGCTTATCAATTAGAGAGAAAATAAAGCATAATACTCAAATATTAAAAATAAATCTATTCAATCAAAAATAACTTGAAATGCATCGTCCAATATTAAAAATTTATCCAGATTTTTTTTAAACATAACATAAGTATTCAAGTATATGTCCATTAGCGAAAATACAATAAAAAGCAAAATAGAACATGAAATTTGCTTGCTTCGTCTTCATGAAATTGTACCTAGATCTGAAAATAAATAAAAAAATATATTAGTTTAATAAATTATTATAAAAAAATATAAAATAAGGTCACTAACAAAAATGAATTTTCTAGGATAAAGGTTACAATAGAATCTTTTTGTATCACCAGAAAACTGAATGCCTCTCTAATTTCACTATGGAGAAGAAATTTTGGAAACATTTCATTATGTTGGGAAAAGAAAAGACCAAAAGAGAGATGAAGAAGGGAAAAGAAATTCATAAAACAGGAGAGGCAAGCTTCTTCACAGACCAGCTTGCTAGACATGAGAAGGCATGAAAGACATACTAGAGTTGCAATTGCCAGTTTAGAGTGACAAATATGTCAACCCTGGTAACGCATTGTTATCCCATTCCCTATCAGCTAAAGCTCTTGGGTTCTAGTGGCTAGTTAACAAAGTGCACCTTATTAAAATGATCAGGAATAATAATTTATTGCACTTATGCAGCACACACACTGCAAGGGGGAGGGGACAGTCATCTAGGGAGGAAAGCTCAATTTGGATGAACAGCAAAACCAACCTAAATCTGGGTTTGCAGACAAAAAAAAAGGTCAAAACTATCGTACAATTCCACAGAAGCAAGAAATTATATCAAGTCTAAGGAGAAGCAACTGCAGTGGTGCATGAGGGATGAAGCAAATTGATGCAGAATGGTTCAAATGGTGACCTTAGAAATCTCGAACACTACTTAGATGATCTCTCTACCTTAAAAATTCTTAATGGAGGAGAATTTAAATAACATAAAAGTTGTCACAATTTTTGGCATGACGCATTCCAAATGCATGAAACTGCAAATCATTAGAGGATCAAGGTTTAGGTACAAACTTCACTTAAAAATCAAACCAGAACCCTATTGATTGCTTAAATTAGATAAAAGTTTTAGTGGTTCATCAAAGACTTGACAGATATTCAGTGCAGATCTGTCCCACAAGGTCCACAAAATGCATGAGAGAAAAGAAGAGTTAACACCAATGGAAACCCATCAATGAAAAGTGATATAGTTTGCTGGTTTGCTCATCATATGTTGCTTTCAGGCACCACGTGCTCTAAATTGCTATAGAGAAGCAATGTCCCAATACATACGGCCATGCATAAATGCTGTCTACAAAACTATTTTCTCTAACACTGACCACACTGATGCATGACAAGATAATGAAAGCATCATGCAGAAGCTTTGATCATACAACATTATTATGCGCAAGCACAAACTCAAAGATTTTCACTGAGTGCATAGGATGGTCAACTTATGAAAGGATAAATATTAGGTCTAGTCCTTCATTAATAAAGTCTAAATAAATGTAAAAGATGCTGCTCTAAACTACATTAACCAGATGATGTTTATTCTTGTAAACTGATCTGGATTAATAATAAACTTTTAATAACATTACTCTAGCTGCCAATTGCACATCCAGGTGATGACAGGGCCCTCTAGCCAAAGTTATCCTGTCCAAGAATTGTTGTCAATTTACAGGTAGGAATTAGGTTGAAGCCAATAATGAAATGTTCCCAAAACTTGACAGAACATAAATAAATAAATAAATAAAATTAGATTCAACTTTTTGAACCATTTATATGAGAGATTGATTCAAATATTGTTAGAATAAGGGTAAATGTGATTCCATTTTGTATAAATCTAGATGCAATGCACCTTAAGCAATTGATACTGCCTATGTTTCTTTAGAAGGATATTTGGACAACTTTTTTCAAATATTTTTCCACATTTTGCTCCTTGTAAGATATTTAACCACAAAACTATTAAAAATGATAGTTCAAAGAAAAATCCGGACAACAAGAATATCATCACAAACCTCATCAGGCATCTGGGTGAATCTCTCATTTTTCGATATATGTGTTTGGTGAGCACTAGATGCATCTGGAACCTATATATTATAAAAAGTTGAAAGATGTAAAATTAATTATAAATAACAACCAATTAATGTATAATATAAATCTAACTAAATAAATAAATCATACCTACCCACTACTGTATGGCACCGAACAAGGAGTACCTACTGGGCTGTGTGCAAAATATCCACTCGCCATCTGAGCACGCATCTGATGGAGCTGTGCCTCTAAGTAAAAAATTTTGTCATCAAACTCAGTTCGACGCTCATCCCAAATTCTCCTAATGGTCTCCTCTGATGGTGCCTGAAAAGATTGCTGATGCAAACGTCGTTTTATCATGCTCGAACTCCAAGTACGCATCCGTCCATATCCATCTTCTCCCATCACCTCTACAAAGATATGATTTTTTAGTTCAGGTGTGCGCTCGTCCTCAGGTACCTCCTCAAGTCATCATTTCATCTTTTCCTGTAATAAAAAATTATAATATCGATATTAATATGTAAAATATACTATATGTAAAGAGAATTTAAATTATGCACTTACAATACAGTCTTGCGCATTCGCATCAATGACACCCGATTTTGAAGTACGTGTTCTAATAAACATGCTTAGTCGATCTATTTCTAATCCCTCTACTTCCATCTATTAATATGAATAATCCAGATATATATAAAAATTTACACTAGAGTTATATTTAATATAAACTTATAATATTCTAAATATATATTTGCTTTAATAACAGAAAATGAAGTTCTCCCTGTCTTATGCAAGCCTCCCAACATCTTTCTGTTATTTTTGTTTCGTGCACATTATGCCTACAAAAGTTATTAATGTAATTAAAAATATAATATATAATTTCATTATATAAAAGGAAACTAATCACAAAAGAACAAATACCTAGACATCTTCTTGTCCCCAATAACGAACAAGTATACCTCCCATTGATCAGCTCTCACATGCGAAGGAGGTCTAGAGATAAGATTTTCTTCTCTCTGGTGCTTATCATAATAATGATGCTTGATATAAGACTTCCAATTCCTCTACATCTCACCAATCGATCTTAAACAATTTTTTCTATATTTACTAAGGGCATCTGTGTTATCCTATAAAATTAAAATTTAACAAAATTACTAATCATATAAAATGTATAAATATAAAAGATAAGAGTTATTTCATATACAGATTTCTTCCTATGTTTAACAATAAATATTTAATATAATTTTCTTGAATGCTACTACATTAAAAATATAACCATTGAAAAAATTATGCTGCTACATTAAAAATATGGGCAACTAGTAATTTAGAATTCCTTCAATTTCGCATCTCCTTCCAAATATAATCTAGAATTAAATACATAATTATAAAACAAAACTTACAAATATATTTTACCTACACCTCTTTCCAAATATGATCTAAAATATGTTGGGGCATTTCTGTCCAAGATGTATATATCACTGAGACATATGTCTCATTTTTTGCTATTACTCCTATTTGACTTTTAAACTTACTTGCATTGGACCCACAAGATTGCATATAAGCGTCAAATACCAAAGAAAACTTTTGACTTATGCCCCAAAACTCAAAACCATGAGCCATGCCTCGACCTCTTCGTCTAGAAGTTGACTGACTCGAATTACCTAATTAGTATTCAAATACAATAATACAATAATTTTAACTTTACATAAGTAGAATAAGTGATTTTACCTGCAATATTTGATGACTGTGGCTGAGATAATGTGGTTTCTGATTGCTATCTATGTGGCTGAGTATTGTGTCGAAAGTGATTGTTGCTGTGATTCATCATGATTGGACTGAGATGATGAATAAGCCTGTAATCTATCGAACATGGATACACCACGTATCCTCTTTGGAGCCATCCTATATATAAAATATAAAAAGTAAGCATCATTTTTATCTTAACTAACAAATGAACAATATTAACTAACAAAAAGTAAATATAAAAAGTAAACATAAAAAGTAAACATAAAAAGTAGACATAAAAATATAAAAGAGATATAGAATTTAACTAACAAATGAACAATAATAACTTACATGTAAATTTTCATAATTAACAACGATCATTCGTCTTCATCCATCTCAACATCATCATCGATTGATCTCATATCATCTACAATTGTTCTATCTACACCTTCCCTCACCCAATGGACATCATCATCACGAGTATATATTGTCTCATCTAAATGTTGCTCGTTAAAAGGCTCTACTTGAGATACTGATTTAACATTATTTGAATCATTCTTTGAGTATATGTCAAATAAATCTCTAGCTGTCATCTTGAGAAGAACAGTCCATTCTGATTTTACAGGATCTGGAATATAGCATACTTGTTCTGCTTGACTTGCTAGAATGAATGGTTCATTTGAAACATCATTGTCATTATATAAAAGATGACTAAAATTGACAAGAGTCATCTTAAACTCATCTATCTTCTTTCCCTTGATATCATCAATCCAATCACATTTAAATAGTACAAATTGCATATCATTGGTATATCGAATCTTGATAATATCTGTCAATCTTTTGTAATAGGTTATATCTTCAATACTTATATGAGCCTTGACAACAATACCATGGCTTTGAGTGGTTCTCTTGTTATCCTTATCAAGTTTGCAAAATCGGGAGCCATTGATGATATATCCACCATAACGTCGTACAAATTGGTTTGGACCTCTAGCAAAATACTGAATTTCACCTGAGTACTAAATTTCAGATGTTCTTATCTATATTCAATTTAATACATAAACTTTCAAATTATATAAAAATTAAATAAAAAATAAAAATTTTGAATTTGAGTTGTTAGAAAAAATTAAATATGATTACTTACATGCTCCTTCAACCATATGTGAAAAGTTGATATATGGACCTTTTCAATTTGATTATCTGATGAACGAGGCATTTATCTTCTTAAATACTTAATGTGCTTCCTATAAATATTATAAACAATACTTTTAATAAGTATAAATTTATTAGTATATCTTACAAGTTGATCATGAAACTTACATTCGAATAGAAGTTATGGCATCAATATTTTGCAGCACATAACGATGAGCTTGCTCCTATGTGACTTCATCAATATATATTTTGACTCTTTTTCTAATGAGACAACCCGAATTATTTTCACCATCATTTTTTTGAATCGATCGATTTGACCTAGTTTCAACATCCTGTAAATATCTTGAACAAAAATTCATACACTCTTCCATCAGATATCCTTTGGCAATTGAGCCTTCCAGATGAGCTCGATTACGCACATAAAGTTTGAGCGTAAGTAGTTACCTATATAGATACAAATTAGATAAAATTTACATGACAACAAATCAAAATCGAAAGAGTATGACGTGCTTCATTTTATACAAATAATATTATCTTTCAAAAGGATACATCCACCTAAATTGCACTGCTCTAGCAATGAGTGCCTCTTTTACTAAATGTAGAGGTAAATGCTCCATTATATCAAAAAATGAAAGTGAAAATATCTTCTCAAGATGGCAAAATGTTAAAGTAATACGATCTTGAATATACTCTAGGTCAGCCACCTTGTTCACCTTTAAACATAATTGCCTAAAAAAATTTATTAACTCAATCAATGCCTCAACCACATCCTTAGATAATGCTTTGCATGCAGCTACAGAAAGTAACTGTTGCATCAAAATATGATTGTCATGACTTTTTAATCTCCAAATACTACGCTCTTTTAAATGTATGCAGTGACTGATATTAGATGTATAACCATCAGGGACTTTGATATTTTTTAGCACTTTTATGAAGATATCTTTATCATCTTTGGATATTGTAAAACAAGCAGAAGGCAAATAAGCCTTACCATACACTCTTTGTTGTGGATGTAATGTTTTCCTTATACCCATTTCTTGCATATCATATTGAGAATTTAAATTATCCTTGAATTTTTCTGCAACCCCCAATATTATCCAAAGTATATTGTCACATACATTCTTCTCAATATGCATGACATCAAGATTATATCGAATCAAATTATGCTTCCAATATGGTAAATCAAAAAATATACTTCTCTTTTTCCATCCAGATTTTTTTCCAACTGAAGTGCCTTTTTGATTTTCTTCAATTTTTCTCTTTACAAGTTCTTCCTTTTTATATTTTGTGAGCACTCCATTCAATTGATTTAGTATATCAGAACTTGATAATTTAATAGGCCTTCTTCTGTATTCTCCTTGACCATTAAAAGATATTTTATCTCTTCAAAATTTGTAGGTATTCGATAAGAACTGTCGATGCCCTCTATAACAAAATTTCCTACCATGTGACAACCATGTTGATTCTGTTGGATTGTAACAAGAAGGATATGCAAGTTCACCTTTTGTACTCCATCCAGACAAGTTTGCATATGCAGAAAAATCACTGATTGTCTATAATAATGCAGCATGAAATTGAAACATCTCTTTTTTTGATACATCATACGTAAGTACCCTTTTCTCTCATAATTTATTTAGTTTGTCAATCAATGGTTGTAGATAAACATCAATCTTATTGCCCAGACCTTTTGGCCCATCAATAAGCACAGAAAGAATAAAGAAAGGTTGTTTCATAGACATCCATGATGGTAAATTATATGGCTTTAGAACAACAGGCCAAGTATTATGAGCTATAGACATTGATCTAAATAGATTAAACCCATCAGCTACTAAATCAAATCTAATATTTTGACAATCTGCAGTGAAGGATGGCTTCCGTTCATCAAAAGTTCTCCAAGCAATTGAGTCTGCAGGGTGTCCTTGAATCCCATCTTTTGTTCGTTCCTCCTCATGCCATCTCATTAACTCTGTAGTTTTTGATGATATAAAGAATTTCTTCAGCCTCGACTTTAATGGAAAGTATCGTACTTATTTTGTAGCAATCCAACTACTTTTAGTAGTATCATCATTTGAATCTCTTGTAAATTGCTTGTATCCAGAACTCTGACATATTTGACATTTATCATATCCTTCATCTTTTCCTCTAAACAACATGCAATTATTGAGAAATGCATCCCATATCTCATAAGTAAAAGTCAAATCCATGGTGATTTTGTTTGCTTGATAATATGAATTTGGCAAGCGTACTTCTTCCGAAAATACATCATTCAATAATTTTAGTAACAATATAAATGACTTATCTATCCATTTATTTAGTACTTTCAAATGCAGTAATCAAACAATAAATGACAGCGAGGTGAATTTCGTGTAATTTGGATATAGAAGACGTTCCGCATCTTCAAAACATCTAAAATTTTTTTTTATTTCTTGGTTAGACCCCTCATGACCCTCATTCTCCATTAAATGATTAAATTCTATATTGTTATATGATATTAAGATTTCAGTTGCTTCTTGTATCATTCTAACCAAATCATCTTCCATATCAAAAAAATCTCTACTTCCACAGTCTTGGTTAGACTTAGTAGAATTGTACGTCTCTTCATGATAAGTCTAAATCTTATATGTCGTCAAGAAATCTTTTGTAATAATATGTTGTTTCACCATATATCAGTCATCAAGAAAATAATTTTTACACTTCTTATATGGATAATAAATTTTTGCATCGTCTGCCTGATTAGCATATGCAAAGTCCAAAAATTTATTGACCCCCTCAATGTATGTAGGTAAAGTCTTTTCTTGCAAATCAATCCAATTTTTATCCATAACTACTATCCACTGATACTATTATTGTTATATATTTTTTGAAAATAATATACAATAATTTTTTTATAAATATTAGAAAAGAATAAAATTTACAAAAGAATAAAATTTATAAGGATAAATATCGAAAAAGATACAAACTTCCTAGTAATGTGAAGATGGTCTCCTAAAACAAAAGAACAGTAAAACACTAAGTAAACCTTAAGCAGGATATATTAAATCTTGGTGCATGCAATTTTTTACATACGCTACTGAGGATATATTAAGTCTTTATAAGTCATGCACATCCATGTTTTATATTGACAGTACATGCCTTGCTTGACTTGAAAGCTATTACTAAAAAATCATCTTCACTCCTCACTTGGATTGGAGAGGGTTTGTCTTCCAATCACGTATGCTTATGATTGCTCAACAATCATGATTGGATAGAGCCCACTAACCTACCATCTCATGTAGTGAGATTGATTTATGCTCACCAATCATGGATGGTTGTGGATGTCAATAATGGATCACAGACCAATTAGTCTCATCAACAGGATAATGGGAATTCTTGGGAAAGTTTCTCTCCAACTAGCTTGCCAAGGTCATAGGCAATCTCATTTCACACTCCCAATCAGTGGTCGCTAAGGGAGGATCAATCTATGATGGTTTTCTCAGTGCAACCAAGGTGATCTCTTACCTGAACAGAACTAAAACAAAAGGAATTATCTGTAAATTGGATTTTTAGAAGGCATTTGATAGACTTGAAGTTTTTGTTTGATTTCCTTGGAGCAAAAAACTCTAGTCTTAGATAGTTAAAAGGGATACCAAAATGCTTTCAGCCGACTTTGATTATTAACAGGGACCTGTAAGAAGGATTTACAATAAGAGAGGGTTAAAGCAAAGTGACCCCTTTTTTCCCGCTTCTTATTTGTTTTGGTTGCCAATGTTTTTGATAGGATTATCAACCTTATTGCAAGAAATGATCTTATTTCCAGGATAAAATCAAATATGGAGGTGGAAAAATTTAAATGCTTAGACAACATAATCTATTTTGTGATTCTGTTCCCATGCAACTCTTGATGCTTTGGTTCATCATGCACTCATATGAGCTATTAACAGGCCTCAAAATCAATTTATTTAAAAAAAAAGAGAGAGTCTTCTTGGAAGGTGAATCCTTCGGAGCTTATAACTCACTTCACAGCTATCTAGGGTGCCAAGTAGCTGACTTCTTGATAACATATCTTGGAACACATCTCCATCATTTAGTGCTAAAGAAGATAGATTTGATCTTTCTTACTGACAAATACATGTACAGAAAATACATATACATATATTTTGTATATGTATGAATGTTTATCTATTATACTTCTACATAATTTAAACTCTGAAAGATTCTAAACTCTGTTCATAAAGCCCTGCATCAGAGGTTCCATGCGTGTCATACTCCAAAATTCAATCGAGAAGAAGAGGGCCGGAGATCGAGAAGAAGAGGGAATGAAGAGAGAGATCGAGAAGAAGAGGGAGAGATCGGGAATGAAGAGAGAGATTGAGAAGAAGAGGGAGGGATCGTACCTGACCGATGATGGAGGAGTCCGACGGATGTGGAGGGAGAGATCCCGCTTCCTGCGTTGAAGAGGGGAGGCCAAACCGCCGTCGCACTGCCACTAGGGGTGGAGGGGGGTGAGGGTGGGGGGCACTAAGGAGGAAGCTTAGACGTCGGCTGGGGTTTTAGAGTGGAGGAGATCGGAGGGGGGGGGGGGGGAGGGGCACGCCGGGGAGATCATGGGGGGAAGCTTAGGGTTTTGGAGCGAGGGAGGGAGAGTTTTGGAGCGACAGATGGGGGGGGGGGGAGGGGCACGTTGGAGAGATCGGCACGTCAGGGAGATGGATCGGGGGGGGGGGTTTGGAGCGGAGGAGGGGGGAGGGCGCATTAGGGTTTTGGAGCTGGGGAGATCGAGTTAGGTGGGGGGGAAGCTTCGACGGGTTGTTTTAAGTGATTTTTTACCGTGGCAAAAATACCGTCGCAAAAAAAAAAAAAGAAAAAAAGAAAGAAAGAAAGAAAGAAAGAAGGCTTAGGCAAGATGTTTTAATTGATTTTTTACCACAGCAAATTACCATCACAAAAGAAAAAAAATTAAACATATTACCTACGATGTGTTGTCGTCATAAAAATCATAGATTATTTACCACGGTCTATTGCCGTCGTAAAAATTATAGATTATGTACCATGATCTATTGCCATCGCAAAAATTTTATTTTTTACTATAGAATTTGATTGTCATTGCAAATAGCAATTAAAATTGACATCTTATTCGCGAAGATTTTTTGCCGTCGCAAATAAATTTTTTGCGATAGTAAATCAGCCATCGCAAATAGTTTCATCACAAAAAACTTTTTTCTTGTAGTGTAGGATACATATCTTATTATATTTATATTTATTTATAAACTTAATCAATTAATTTATATTATGATTTTCGTATTCTCAATACTAAAGTTTTTATACATTTATTGTAGGCTTCTGATGGTTCCAGCAGTTATGGAGTTGATGACAATTATGCTTCTATGGATGATTAATAGCCCGATGCCTCTATCTTTTTTTTGATTTTTGTAATTCATGAACTTGATGGACAGTGCAATCATGACTTTGTTATGTGATATGGAATGTTATTATGACTTTATGTTGCTATTTGAATTTTATTATAATGGACGGGCGTATGTATTGATGGTGATGTTTTGCAGTTTTTATTATGTTTATGTTGGTTTTTGATTGGATTATTTAAACTGCAGATTACAATTTATATTGCTAATATGTGAATTTTATTTTTAATGTAAGCTTCTTCTACATGGTCTTGATCTAAGACCATGCATGTGTGTTATTTGTGGTGCAGGCCAACTCAAGTTGTTAAGCCGGTATTTTTTTGGATATATTTAACTTAAAGCAAGGATTGAAATACTAAGGATTGAAATACTCTTTAAATGAACTATAACCTGCAGTTCTCTCTTTGGATCTAGTTTATCATGAAAATGCTCATGTGGTCCTTCATGATGAAAGTATATATCGAATTGAGCATGTAAGTTTCATGCCATCTTTCCTTTTATTATTGAGACTTTGACTTATTGTTTTCATAATGGTTGTCAAAATACTGCATCTAAATCTATGGTAGTAAGATATGGTAGGGTTTGCCTAGTATTTTGAATGAGTTGGTAACGAGTTGTGTTTGGGAAGTTTTGTTGTTGATGAAGGCAGCTTCTTGTCAGTCCCATTTTTTTTTTTTTTTTTTTTTTTTGAGATTTGTTGACATGTTTTTTCTTTTAGGAACAAACAAAAGATGGGATTTCTTATGGTTTATTGAGATGCCCGGTATCGAAGGCTGTTCATGTCGCTTTTTTGACACTTACTGTCTAAACATTTTGGCATGATATCTCGATGTCATGTCTTGAATCAGAAGTGCGGATTCTTTGAGATGTTGGATTTTGGCATGATTCAAACTTGCAAGATGTAAAACTGTTAAGTAGAAATCCCTTTCAGGATGTTTTCCTGGTGTTTATTTGGTAGGATTCTTGTTATGTCTTGAGCTTTGACGATGCCCAATGATGGAAACATGTTTATGGAGTGGCTGTATGGCTATTTCTTTTGAGCATTAGTGTGCCCTTGCTATACCACCACGGCACCACCAACTCCTCTGCTGCTGCTGCTGCCGCTTTTACTATTTGTCATGACTGCCATCTTTTCTCTTCGCTTCTTCTTCTTCTTCTTTCACGACATCCTTCTGTTTGCACATGAAATGGTCAATGTGAAATACCATTATTTGAGCCGTGGTGAATTTATAGAGCTATGAGATCTGAGGGCTTGACTATATGAAGTGCATGGTTGGAAATGCATTGTACTGATGGTTAAACCTTTTGTTTACAGTGCTTTTATTTCTCTTGTTTGTGTCTTAACCGTTTCTGCATATAGCAATGCTTAGGGCATTGCTTTCTGGCTTTTTGTATTTGCCCGTTTGACACCAAGACTTGCATTTCCAAGACCCAGCTAACCAGCATGATGGTAAATGTAAAAGAGAGGGGGCTTAGTGGTTTTGATTCATTATTTCTTTTCCTGTAACTCAGATCAGTTGCATGGATACCATTGCAACATATCGAGTGCTTGTGTGGATGCTATTTGTAGATGCCACATAATTATCTCAACCTTTTTGGGTAAATATATATATTAAGCAGGGATTTATGTCAGAGTAAAAGAGCTTCTCCATTAAATTTTTTCCAACCTTCCCTAAAGTTGAAATTGAGTGGCTAAAAGGCATTAGTAATATTCCCTCTTTTTTGTCTTTTAAATCACATGTTTGTAGGGAACATGGTAAGCATGATGGTTAATTCATATTCTAACTAAAATAGCTCTGATACCAGAAGTTTATTAGTGGAAAGGGACAAACTAAAATTGCACCATCTTTAAAGATTGACGAGTTTTGATTGAAGTATTAGAACAAAAGATGGACATGGAAGCACTTTTGTGGTGCAGGATATGCAATCTAAATGCTTCAAGATTGTATTGGATTAACGTCATCATGCCTCTCAGAGTTGAGCACAAAGAAACCCAATCTCAAGTTCACCTTTGGAAGGCCGCATATGATCAACTAGGAGAAGAAATTAGGTGCCTAAAAGAGATAGAATCACAAAAAATAAAGAAAAAGAGAGAGAGACAAACGAGACCATTGAGGCGGAAAGCAGAAAAAAGGGAGATGAGTTTGAATGGAGCAAGTAAAAGCATATGTAACCTGAGAGTTTCCAAAGTCCATGCTCTCTGCCTAAATATGAAACTGGTTCATATTGTTTCAATATTTTTAATAAATTTTGGATAGGTATATATATTACATATTACTTTCGGGTCATGTGTTTTTCTATTTTTTTTCTAAATTTAGTAAATACCGATGCTTTAAAGCGTCAAAAATAGTTTACAAATTGCCGATGCTTATAAGCATCAGAATTTACATTTTTATTGACGCAAATGCTAGCGTCGGAAATATTTCTGATTTTACTGATGCTTTATCAAGATGTCAGAAAGAATAGTTTCCACACTTCATTTGATGATGCTTTTGGAAGCATCGAGGTATATTTTTGCGACATTTTTAAGCATCAATAATGGAGTAATTTTGCATCGACAAAGCTCCATTATGCTGCAGTGGTTTGGTCTAAAGCTTAGTTAAAAGTCAAAAAAATAAATAAATTCTAGGTTGGGTGTAGGTTACATGGAAACCCTAGCCAAGCTGTCTAGTTCCAACCCAAGAATAATATGCAGATAAAACCATAAATTTTGTAGGAAAATAGACTGGACATTTCCAAACAGAATTTTAATCACTTTGTCATGAAAATGTAAGTGGCATCAAAGAAAGTACTTGTATCTTTGGAGCCATATAGGCCTTGAACATTATGGGCTGCCACATTTGATGGATCCCAAAGTTCATATAGCATTACTATTCTCATCATGCAAGCCATCTCACGGATGTGCATGAGAATTGGTGATAAGAGGCCAATAGCCTAATGATCCTGGCCAATCAAAATATTGGGTTTAAGTTTGACAAACTTATTGCTAGGGTCATATAGGGAAGGAGGCCCTAGCCACCAATACAGGAAGCGAGATGGCATGCATTATTACATGTTTCTTCTCATTGAGTGTAATACTTGTCATTAAGGATGGCAATGCTTAACTGTTTAACCTATTTAACTTATTTTAATGCATTGAAAGTCATGCTAGGTTATTTGTTTAATAAAATAGCCATGTTTGGATGTAGTTGTTGACCCATTTAATAAGTAGGCCGGATCTGAATCGATAAATTATTGATAAATCTTGTATATGATCCAATCAGTATCTTGTTCGATTCGATCCAATTGCCACCCCTATCTATGATGCACCTACCCTGCTCTCTCCTAGTATTCATTGTTTCTTTTTCCTTTTTATAGGAACTGCCTAAGAGATGGTATCTTAGGCTTTTGGGAGCCCAATATGTGTTGGATTCCTTATCTATTTTTCATTTTGAAAGTTCTCATTGGATCAAACATGCTTGCTAGACTCTAGGATTTTTTCATTATAAACAGATATATTTATACATTTCATGTAAGAAATATTGGAAATACACAATATAAATTTATTTCCTACGATAGCCGATTGCGATTCAGTTGAACTAACAATTAGAATCTTTTATCAAATTAATATTAAAGTCACTAAAAACTTATAGAAAATTAGCAAAGTCAACCTGTCTGGAGGCATGCTGCGCACTATCTCAAGCCGATTCCCGACCCTCATGTGGGATCAATCTCAAGAACTCCACTCCAAGATATAACTGGAGACCTCCCCTACAAGCATGACTGTAGAGAAGATGACAGAGCTTCAATCCAATAGTTAAAAATAATAAAAAAATAAAGAAATAGATCAAGAAAAAACTTGGCAGAAGAAGATTTACGAAAGTATGGAAGAGCTTAGGAGAAGAGAGAGCAAGTTTTTTCTTGTATCATCCAACCTCTACCAAGGGCCAAATTTATAGGCCCAAGAACTAGCCATTTGGGCTAATCCAACGATTAAAACATTAAATAGAAATATTTAATTGGCTAATGAGCAAAAGATTAAATCAAGTGATTATTCTACCAATGGGCAAAAAAACATTAATCGGGTGATCAACCTTAAGCAATATTAATCATATTAATCCCCAAATAAATGAGGAAAAGGATCATGTTCATTAAAGGGAAAAAATAAATAGAGAAAAATAAAATATGGCCCCCCAACAGGTGTGGGTGCGGCATAATCGCACGTGAGCAAGCTGAGCTACGCACATGCATGTGGTGTGGCCCAGAACTTCTAAGTTTTTGACAAAGCCGAAGAGAAGAGTTTTCATTATAAACCCCTTCTCAAGTTTTCTCCTATCCAATATAGGATTAAACAAGTTCAAAATTGGGAATTGGTTGGTGGAGAGAATTTTGAGTTTTTCAATTTTCTCCAAAACACCAATAATTCCCTTAAAACTCAAAACTTCTGAAATAACTAAAATTTAAAAAATTTAACAATGTGAAATAATTTTTTACTGGGTATATATACTGTGCAATAGTTGAAGTATCTTTCATGATTTAACTTCACTTAGTATTAATTGTATCAATCTAAAGGAAGCGAGGTGAATGAGGTCCTAAACTATATTCCTTTGACTTAGATTTTGATTATTACACACACAATATAGAAGCTCGTGTTGCAAAATTTTGCACATTAATGGCCATGTGCAAATATTTTGATTATTTCATGAGTTTCTAAAGATTGCCTATATCTCTAGCTATGGCCAAATATCGATACTGTCAAATAGTGAGAACCTCTAGAGATGTGTGTAGTATCATATCTTGAGAAATATCTCTTCATTCTTATTCAAAGATAAACTCTTTCTGATCACTATATAGAATCACTAATTATCATAGAGATGGGTTGGAGTTTATGACTTTTATATCAGATAAACTATATGTGCTCCCTAATCAACCAATCTACTTGTTATTATTATATTGAACTTCTTTCAAGTGATCTCCGATCATAGAGGTTGAGTTTCTATTATTAAAGAGTCCTTTGTAGTTTAAGTCCATCCCCTCGATGACTCCAGAATCTTAGTCCTGTTGGAGCCTTTTGTAAGGCAATTAGTAAGATTTAGATTAGCTGCAACATGATTCAATAAAATAATTTGAAGTTTTCTTTTCTTTTTATAAACTTTTATCTTAGTTTAATATATTTTTATTTTAATATTCATAAACTTTTTTTATAAAATTTATTGTCGCTCTCGAATCACAATCAATAGATATGGAAAGAATAGGAGAAGATAGTAAAGAAATCTCTGATAAACATTCTTTTAGCCACTCAGTTTTAGAATATGTAGAATCAAGGACAACAAGTTCTGCTTCCATAATACTTCCGGCTAAAATGGTTTGTTTGGAAGATTGTTAAGAAACAATACTAGCATCAAAAAGTAAAATATAGCCAGAAGTTGATTTGATATCTAGTGTGTTAGAAATCCAATTAGAATCACTATATCCCTCAAGTACATCTGGATGATCTACAAAATATAGAAAATAATTAATAGTACCTTTAAGATACTAGAATACTCTCTCTAAAGCAGTCTAATGAATCATACTAGGATTAATAGTATATCTATTGAGTCTGGAAATCGCACAAGCAATATTAGGTCTAGTTCAATTAGACAGATACATTAAAGAACCAATGATCTGAGTATATCTCTCTTAGTTCCCACATTTTTTTGTATTCTTCAAGAGATGGATGGATGGATCATGAGTAGACATAGAAGAGTAATCAAAATATTCGAATTTATAAATAACCATTTAAGTATAGTGAGATTGGGATAAATAGATTGAATCAAAAAAATGAATCATCTTCATACCAAGAATTAAATCAGCTTTACCTAAATCTTTCATGTCAAAATGATGTGATAGAAAATTCTTGATATCATTGATCAAATCAAGATCAGGAGCAAGAATCAAAATATCATCAACATAAAGTTAAAGAATAAATCAATTATCAACTCATTTATAATAGAGATAATTATCTGATTCATTGATTTGAAATCTATAGTAAAGGATTACTTGATCAAACTTTTCGTGCCAATTCTTAGGAGCTTGCTTCAACTTATAGAGGGATTGAATAAGCGTACAGACTTAATGCTTCTAGCCTGACATAGAAAAACCCTTAGTCTATTGCATGTAGATCTCTTCTTCAAGATCTTCATGTAAAAAGATAGTCTTAACATCTTTTTAATGAATAATAAGTTTATGGATGAAAGCTAAAATGAGTAAGAATTAGATAGAAGTAATATGAGCCATAGGTGAATAGTTATCAAATAAATCAGTACTGACTTTTTCCCTAAAATCTTGAGCAACAAGCCTCACCTTGAAATTCTCTATTGTGCCATTTGTCCTCATCTTCTTTTTGAAGATCCACTGGCACCCTAAAGATTTGGTTCCATCAGGTAAATTAGTGAGAATTTGAGTATTGTTTCTAATAATAGATTCAATTTTACTGTTTATTGTCTCTGTTGGGTATAAAATACCCACAGCCGAAGTTCTCAGCGGGATTAACCCTTGCGGGCTCCGTCCACGACTTCAACCGCAAGGAGGACTCCGCCCGGACTCCTACGGGAGCCGGGCTCCGCCGCCAACTTCAACTGCCGGTAAGCTCCGTCCGGACTCCTACGGGAGCCGGACTTCGCGCCGGACTTGAACTGCAGGAGGACTCCGCCCGGACTCCTACGGGAGTCGGGCTCCATCCACGACTTCAACCGCAAGGAGGACTCCGCTCGGACTCCTACGGGAGTCGGGCTCCGCCGCCAACTTCAACTGCCGGTAAGCTCTGTCCGGGCTCCTACGGGAGCCGAACTTCGCGTCGGACTTGAACTGCAGGAGGACTCTGTCCGGACTCCTACGGGAGCCGGGCTCCGTCCATGACTTCAACCGCAAGGAGGACTCCGCCCGGACTCCTACGGGAGCCGGGCTCCACCGCCAACTTCAACTGTCGGTAAGCTCCGTCCGAACTCCTACGGGAGCCGGACTTCGCGCCTGACTTGAACTGCAGGAGGACTCCACCCGGACTCCTACGGGAGCCGGGCTCCGTCCACGACTTCAACCGCAAGGAGGACTCCGCCCGGACTCCTACGGGAGCCGGGCTCCGCCGCCAACTTCAACTGCTGGTAAGCTCCGTCTGGACTCCTACGGGAGCCGGACTTCGCACCTGACTTGAACTGCAGGAGGACTCCACCCGGACTCCTACGGGAGCCGTGCTCCATCCACGACTTCAACCGCAAGGAGGACTCCGCCCGGACTCCTACGGGAGCCGGGCTCCACCGCCAACTTCAACTGCTGGTAAGCTCCGTCCGGACTCCTACGGGAGCCGGACTTCGCGTCGGACTTGAACTGCAGGAGGACTCCGTCCGGACTCCTACGGGAGCCGGGCTCCATCCACGACTTCAACCGCAAGGAGGACTCCGCCCGGACTCCTACGGGAGCCGGGCTCCGCCGCCAACTTCAACTGCCGGTAAACTCCATCCGAACTCCTACGGGAACCGGACTTCGCGCCTGACTTGAACTGCAGGAGGACTCCGCCCAGACTCCTACGGGAGTCGAGCTCCGTTCATGACTTCAACCGCAAGAAGGACTCCGCCCGGACTCCTATGGGAGCCGGGCTCCGCCGCCAACTTCAACTGCCGGTAAGCTCCGTTCGGACTCCTACGGGAGCCGGACTTTGCACCTGACTTTAACTGCAGGAGGACTCCGCCCGGACTCCTACGGGAGCCGGGCTCTGTCCACGACTTCAACCGCGTAGGAGTCCGGGCTCCGTCCACGACTTCAACCGCAAGGAGGACTCCGCCCGGACTCCTACGGGAGTTGGGCTCCGCCGCCAACTTCAACTGCCGGTAAGCTCCGTCCGGACTCCTACGGGAGCCGGACTTCGCACCTGACTTTAATCGCAGGAGGACTCCGCCCAGACTCCTACGGAGCTGGGCTCCATCCGCCACTCTAAGGAAGACTCCGTCCGGACCCCTATGGGAGCCGAGCCTCGTCCCCGATTTCGGCTAAAGGAAGACTTCGCTCGGACTCTTACGGGAGCCGGACTCCGGGCTCCTCTCAAATGGATAGCTAACCACCCCTCTCCGCCAGACACTCCAGCCAACTTCAGCCGACAGGTCTGCGCTCCCTGGCGCGACGCAGCAACGGCCACGATCCTGCTCCACTTCCTACGATGGATTCCGCGCGGCTCCATTATTCCCTGACGACCGCTATGATACCCACGATTCTGCTCCACTTCCTGCGACGGATACCGCCGATTCTTCCATCCTCTGGTAAGTCCGACAACACGCCGCTCCACTCCCTGCGGCAGACTCCACGTGGCGCGCTTCGGTGATAGCCACGGGTCTACTCCACTACTCTTCGTAACAAATCCCTCCTGACTATGGGCGGCCCACTACCAGACAGTTACAGCGTCGCTATCAGTTGTTGCCCCCCCGTTTATAAAAGGGACCCCTGATACGTTATTCTATAAGCTCTCTTTTTACCTAAAAACTCTGCTAAATTCTCGTTCGAGCACTCCATTCTTGTTGAGGCAGAGAACTGACTTGAGCATCGGAGGGTCTTGCCAGAGCAACCCCACCTCCAGTTTAGACTTCTTTTGCAGGTCCCGACGGCGACCGTGACTCCCGCAACTCCAGCTTCTCCGACGCAAGCGATTTTTGCACCAACAGGATTGGCGCTAGAGGAAGGGTTCTGTGTCTTCGCAGCATCTTGTTCTTAAAGGAGCGCTCAACGGGACCGCCTCCGGTCATCTTCTCCGGCACCCACTCCTCCTTTCTCCACTTGGTCCTTGCTCGATGCCTCCCCGTAAGGCATCCACGCGACGGTCCACGACCTCAGCGGCCAGATCTCAGGCCCCGGCCTCCCCTCCTGTTTCTCAACCTCCTCCTCCTCCTCCCTGGCGACGGCGGTCGGCGCAAAGCAGTTTGACCTGCTGGCGTAGCAGGTCAGAGGCCTCACAGAAGCTGTGCAGGCTATGCAGCAGCAGCAGCCGCAGGCATCAGTACGCCTGGAAAGGGTGTCTCCGGAACACCAGAACCCGATGGCAGGGCGGGCCACTTGGGCCAGCCGCCCCGTCCTCCCTGGAAAAGCAAATCCGAGGGTGGAGAGCCCTCAATCGGACCATGACTCCACCCCTGGAAATCCCTGCCTCCATTCTGCCGAGGACCCTCGAGACTCGAAGTCAAGAGGATTTTCTGGACCGGAGACTCCAAGAGATGAACCGGTGGATCGAAGAACTCCATCATGCTCCCCCCGCTTATGGTGAGGATATTTATACTGACCCTCCCTTCTCTCAAATGATCATGCAGGAATCGATCCCGCCAAACTTCAAGCTCCCCCAGTTCGAAAGCTACGACGGGACTTTGGACCCGGTGGATCATCTGAAAGCCTTCCGGACGATGATGCTGCTTCACGGTGCTCTCGATGCCATTCTATGCTGGGCCTTCCCATCCACCTTGAAGGGAGCAACGAGAAACTGGTACTCAGCTCTAAAACGGGTACCATCTTTTCTTCGATCAAATGAGCCACCAATTTGTGACCCATTTTGTCA